>NC_083282.1:17661517-17988583 GCF_963506605.1 Zootoca vivipara | reverse complement strand
GTTCTGCTTCACCTGCTACGTTTCTGCTCGTTCTGCAGTTCTCTTTTGCTGTTGTTTTGGAACACACGCAAAACCATCTCAGTACAACCATATCAGGATATAGACCCATAGTTACTAAGGGCACAATGTGGACCCAGCCAGGAGGTGAGGACTGGACATCAACCCTACTGCCCAATGACCAGCACTACTTCTTATGGTTAACAGACTGGAATCTGCCTTGTTCTGAGCCAGATCATTCATCCTTCTACATTGCCTACAATGACCGGCAGTGTGTCTCCAGGATTTTAGGAAGGTTTCTCACCTAGCCCTGTCAGATGTTGAACTGGGACCTTCTGCGTGCAAGCAGATGCCTTCTCACTGGGCCGCAGCCCTTCATCTAAATTGCCACATTAATACTGAATCAATCACAATACTCTGATGGGTGTGTAGTGTCATGCCATAGCTCAGTGGCAAAGCATGGGCACTGCATACAGGATGTCCAGGGCTGGCTGGATGAGGAGGAGTGGTTGGAGCCCCTCAGCCAAGAGAGGCTTAGACCCTGGGTCCTGGTGGTGGGACAATGCGGAGGAGGCTGGGGAAGAGACAAACCGGGAAGTGCTGGAAGTGGTTGGAGCGATCAAGACGGGGTCAGAAGAAGGCCCTGCCAGGACAGGGCTGGAGTGTCTCAGTGGAGCGCAGATGCAGACAGGGAGGAATCAGAGGGTACAACTGGCGTCCCACAGCAAGGCAGTCTCAGTCCTGCTGGCTCTGTTCCTACATGTTGCTGAGCAAAGGGCCAGACAGGCCCAGAGGAGGAGCTCACCCCACATCGCAGTCTCCGTCTGTTGGGAAGGGCTCCAAAGTCAGAGGTAGAGGGGAAAGGTGGGGCCAGAGGTCAGTTTCCAGCAACGTCTCAAGCTGGAGTCAGGTAGACCCTGCTGTGTTACTTTCTGTGAATAAAAGTCAATTGCATTCCAAGCTTCTAGCCTTTTCCTGACCTGCAGAGACCCAGCCAGCCTCATGACACAGAAGGTCCCAGATTCAATCCCCAGCATCTCCAGGTAGGGCAGATGATGTCCCCTGTCTGAAACCCTGAAGAGCTGCTTTCAGTCACAGCAGACAATCCTGAGCTAAATGAACCAATAGTCCAGCTGGATATAAGAGAGTTTTCCACGTTCCTAGGTACAGGGTAGCAAATACCCCTTCTTTCAAAAAGTATGCAAGCTTTTAAAGATGCTTCTAATTTCAAATATAATGACTTGCACTGCTTTTATAAGAGGAAGAAAGAAACACCAGAGGTACAGTGCCTTGTGAAAGCATCACCAGCTCCCTACATGACCTCATCAATATTGTAAAGATACATTTCTTTGTTGAATTCTGGTAAACCTGGGGTCATAACACAAAATGACAGCCTTCGAATGTCTGCTAAGTCATTTGATGATGGGTTATTTGAGCACTGCTACAAGGAGTCTAACAACAGCATTGGCAAAGAGAGAAAACACCTTTTCTTTTCTTTTCTTTTCTTTTCTCTTCCTGGAAGGGCAAGTGAGAAATATTTTATAGAACTGGAATGAAACTCACCTAGCCTGCATGATAGATAACAGAATCAGCATCTGTGGGTTTGTTGAATACACACACATACACACACACACACACACACACACACACACACACAGTGGTACCTCAACATATGAATGACTTGACTTCTGAAGGTTTTGACTTATGAAGTCAGCAAACCCAGAAGTCTTTTTGCCGCATGCGCATTCTGCGCCTGCGCAGAAGCGGTGCACGCGGTCTGCACATGCACAGAAGTGCGAAATCGCGCAAAACGGGCACTTCAACAACCGAAGACTTTGACTTACGAAGAGCGCCGCGGAACAGATCGTCTTCATAAGTCGAGGTACCACTGTATATTCCTCAGTGATGACACTTTAAACCTCTTTTTCATGTCAACAATTCAGATAAGGTGGATCTAGTCGCAGCTTAAGTCTAAATCTGAATCTGAGAAGACGGTAGATTATTAATTAATTAATTAAGTAATTAATGTTAGAGAAAGCTGTTGGTAGCGAAGGAACAATTGGGGGGGGGAGGGTTACCAGATGCTGTGTAATGTGCAACATCAGGTATTAAGTTGGCTTTGTGTTCTTAATCTCTTTTTCTATTAGCAAGAAAGGAAATTAAATTTACAACTTCCACGTTCATTTCCAGAGATGCTAGGAGAAGAACAGTTGAGCTAAATGAGATGGCCGTTGGATGGGGAAACCAAATGAAGGAAACTTTCCCAGGTGTTGTATGGCTATACTTGTATGTAGAAGGGACCAAAATGAAAGAATCAGAAAATGAGAAGGTGGCTGGTGTGGGGGAAGAGAAATTCCATTCAGTTTTCCCTTAAAGGCAAACCCACCTAATCTTCATTCTCCAAAGCAACACAGCAACCAAAACACAGCCATCCTTCAAGATTTGCACGGATTTTGCACTTCAGTTCTATAGCCAAGTAACGTAAAGAATGGTTGCATTTTGTACACATTTAACGTGTGCGATTTCAACCTTGTGTTGTTGGAGGCTGGCCAGTTGAAATTGTGCAAATTAGATGCATGCAAAGTTTTTCCCCAGCCCAAAAAGAGCTTTGAAGCCATCAGTCTTGCTTAGTAGACCAGGGCCTCTTTGCACACTGGCAATGGAAGCCCGGGGGTGGTCACATGAGCTGTCACAAGATCTCGTGGACTCAAGATGATCTCACCTGATCTAATGAGAGCATCCCAGAGCCGGCATGTTGAGTGAGCCTGTAAGCAAAGCAAATAACTTAAAATCTATTTTTGCACTAGGTTTTCTGACTCCAAAAAGCTAAGGGTGCCTGTGCTGGGGCGGTTCCACGGGTCTGAATATAAACATTTCTGTGTCTATGTGGAACCCTTTGAAACAAACCCCTGAGTAAGATCCAATCATACTATGTACAAAAATGCATAAACTAGGCCAAAGTGCATATATGAGTGAAACTAGCATGTAACAAAACAATACCTTATATTATGAAGCATTTCTTTTCAAAAGTGTACATGTTAAACAAAAGTGCATACAGACATATTGGGAGAACATATTGTACAAACATATTGTATATTGGGAGAAACTCGCTGTGAATTTTCCTAAGGCCTTTAAAAAAAATGCAAACTGATGTGGAGAACTGAACTTCAGAGAGGAAAACTGAGAAACTGAAATTAACAGATTAACTCAGCTATAAAGATGATAGGTGAAGTTACATCAGTGTTATCAGGATGGAAGCATGGCATATTACCCTGATAAATTCTCTACTATTTTCATTGAGAAGGTGAGTTATTTAGCTCATAATAATATTTTTACAGTTTTGGATTATTATTATTTTTTTGGCTTTGACTCCTAATTATCTCAGGGTGCTTCTTTTCGCAAATGTAGGGACATGAGTGCAATCATGTGTCTACAACTGCATAGAGACAGTCTTCCTTCCATGTAAGGCAAAAGTATAAGGACTCCAGTCCTGTGTAAAACAGGAAACTATGGCAATTCTTGCAATCTTGATGGCCCTTATTGGAGCTGCTGAAATCATGGCAACTGTTGCTGTCGTGTCAAGTTGTATTTTGTTTGTCCTCCAAAGAACACAGTGAGGCAAAGGGGAAGAGTTCTTGGAGAGAAAAGTTTTGAAATGTCTATTTTGAGAGACAGTGCATTGAAAAGAAAAATCCAATTGCACATTTAAATTCAACGGTTTATACAGATTTTATTTATTTTATTAAATCCACTGATTAATGATGAAATAGACCAGGGGTCGGCAACCTAAGGCCCATGGGCCACAAGCGGCCCACAGGGGTCGTTTAACCAGCCCACAAGCCGCCCCTGAACTGAGCTGCCCACTCAGTGAGTCCCTGCACCACCTAGAGCTGGCCCTGGGGTTGCCCCTGGTTCTGCTGCAGGACAAATAAATGTGCTCCTGCCTCCCTCATTCTTAGATTCAGGTGGATGGCTAGAGCAGCTCAGAAGGGCCCACATGCAACAGTAAAGGTCTGGCTGGAAAGCTTAAGGCTCACCACCTTGAATTGGCTCCACCCCATAGCTTGATCAATTGTGGTTAGGAATGGCTAGGAGCTAGGTGGAGTCATAGATCTAAAAAAAGAAGTGTAAACATGTACACACTGGCCAGCCTCCATTTTGACTTGTTTGTTTTGGGCTTCTCATAAGTATGTAAAGGCGGGAAACAGGCAGGGGAAGCACCAGCCCTAAATGGCACTCACCTGAGAGGGGCCGGAACTGTGCTCTAGGGCTGTAACTACAGGGGAGGGGGAAGGTGGCTTCTCTGGGGGAAAGTGATTCAGTTGTAAGCGTGAAAGTGACCTCCAAATTCTACTCAGGGTGCTGGGGCAGGGGGTGCCTTCCTTCTTGCAAATCTGGTGAAACTGCCTTAAAAGCATATGCTGGGTTCCTGGAGTGCAGATTTGGAAAGTTTATTTGATTTCCATTGAGTTGTTTTCGAGGTACAGCCCCTTCCTCTGGCATCAAGAAGACCTTCAGATCCCCATGAAGCCCACATTCAGATTGAGAAAAGGGCTCAAACTCACGCTGCATATTAACTAAAGATACGTTATGTATGGGTTTTCTCATATACTCTGAAGTATCTCTTTAACAAACATTTTTCATTAAATGCAAATGAATCATTGTGGTTGTCACCATCTCAGTGTCTGTGTTAGTCCTCGGAGGCCCTTCTGTTGCTTCTTCTACTTCAGCTCCTTTCAAATCAAGATAATAACCTTACTAAATATGCCCTAAAAACATATTAGTTAAATATGCATATGATCGGCTTCACATTCAATTAAACATTTCAGTATTCCCCAGGCTTTCGAGTAACTCAACGTTACCTTATGTAACACTGTTAAAACATGCTAGAAACAGTTGCCATCTGTAAAGTAAAACACTACTTGCCATAATAGCATAATCTGAGATGAAGCCCTCTCGTGAGACAGATTCCTATGGGATGCTGAAAGACCTATAATCTATTTTTACATATCTAATTGGCTTGGGAGGCATTTCCGAATCATTCATTCCAATCAATGGGATATTGCTAGTCTAAAACGAAGCCAAATGATGCCATATACAAAATACTTTTAAGTTGGTTTGATCTGATTCTGGTTTAGGGTTACGTGTTTTCCATTTTGAATATTTCCAGCTGATTGGACTAAAATGGATCCAAGTGTGTGTGGAATATAATGTCTGCTCACAAAACTGTAGGACGAGGGTTGCGAATTCTGGTTTCCCATAGGAATGCATTGAAATTTCTTTTTTTGCCCACAAGAACGCATTAATTAAATTTCAATGCATTCCTATGGGAAACCCCGATTCGCAAGATGAATTTTCCGCAAAACGAATTCGTCTTGTGAGTCACCATCTTGTCATGTTGTAAGCCGCCTTGAGCATCATTTTAACTATGGAGAGGTGGCATACAAATATGATGATGATGATGATGATGATGATAGAGGAGAAGTCTGAAAGAACTTTGTGGAGATCAAAGTTCTAAGCATATTTATGTTTCCTCTCCATTGGCTATCCTGGAAGGCTTTTTAGAAAAACATTGGCCAGTGAATTATTTTGTCCTGTGGAACAAAAAGGGTCTACTTTACCTACTATGTATTCTGGGCTTCTTAACATCCACATGTTTGCTTGTGTATCTCTACCACATGCAACCAGAGCCTTTGCTCTCCACCTGTCTGTGTTTCAAAAAACCTTGACTGCACATGGTCTCTAGGTGCAAAGGTTGCATAATAGGAGACCAGTTCCCCACATTTCTTGCATGACAGCAATGGGGGAGGGGTGGTTTCCTTCTTTCCCAGTCTTGAACTTAGCTATTTGTTGTTAGCTGATCTGGGTGCCGATCTGTTCTCATCAGATAGTGATTTAGTTTCAAAGCAGCCCTTTGCAAGAGCACAAGCGATTTGAATGTAGCAATTTTCTAGCCTCCTGCTGTTTATGCTTGCATCTGTGCTGCAAATAGTTGGAAGACCTTTGCTGTTTTCTGATCATTTTGATTTATGAGGGCTTGAAGAAATTTGAAAAGGAAATTGGATCTGATTGAGCGGCTGTTGCCAAAATCAATAATAATAATGATAATGATAACAACAACAGCAGCAGCAAAACCTAACCAGGCCTGAAGAAGTGTGCATGCACACGAAAGCTCATACCAAAATAAAAACTTAGTTGGTCTTTAAGGTGCTACTGAAGGAATTTTTTTATTAGGCCTAGAAAAATTCGCTACATTATATTAAACTCTCCAAAAATGACAAAACAGTGTCCAGTATACACAAAATGGACCTAACTATAATAGTCATTTAACTCAAATCACTTTGTTTTATGTAATGGGAGCAGCACTGAAAAGTTTAGATTTTGGTTTAGCCTATGGATTTTCTGAGCTGCCATTTACACAGACAGAAGGTCTGCATGGATGCCTGTATTTCTACTCAACTACAAAAGCAAAGGATTCAATTGCCACTGTAAATAGATAAAATCAAACAAACCTTTGTAATTTAAGGACTTATGGAGGCTGCATCACAACAGTGGTGGATTTTGGGTTTCCAAATTTCAGCAGCGCCCTGTGCAATGCCAAAATTTAGCGACCCCACCTCTTGTTTTCCATTGTTCATCATTGTTGCAGCACCCGTGCAGCGCCTTCTCAGCTTGGCAAACAGATTGTGCTCCCCCTAGATCTGCCTCTGCATTGTGATTCAAATCAGTATCACACATAGAATGCTACTTTCTATCATTTTTTAATGTCTCGGTTTATTTTACGTTTTCCTAAAAGCAAACGCTTTTACTCTGTAGGAGCCGGATTCATTGTACAGTCATTGTACATTAAGAGTCAATGTGGTCTAAGGGCAGGAGTGCTTGACTTGGGCCTGGGAGACCAGGGTTTCAATCTCTGCTCAGCCATGAAATTTATTGGATGACCTTGGGCCAGTCACAAGATCAGTTCATATATATTAGATTCCCTTTTTTAGCTGATATAAAATATAGAACTGATGCAGTCAGACCTCTGACAGTTGAACCGTCATTCTGGAGGGATTTGCTGCTGACAAGATCTTAGAAAGGCATCTTGGAAGATGACCATTTCCAGAGTGCGGCAAAAGCAAAAGAGTGTGTGGTACCTTAGAGACTTCAGGTCAAATCCCTTCTCCAGCTTCAGCCTGATGCAGTGATCAGCCTTGAACCAGACCTGATGCTGGCTGGCACCAACTGTAAGAGCAGCTCGTGATCCAGCAGATTCCAGGGTACACCAGCCCTGCACTTGGAATGTCCCATCTTGAGGCTGCCAGATTCTGTCCGTGGGTATATGGCTGGCAGGCCTGCCAATCATTTGGTGGAGTGTTGGAGGATTGATACAAGCATCACTCCAGTGACAGTAGCTTATGGGAGGTCCTCAACCAGCAGAACCAAACCAAGGAACACCTCTGCCCAAATTAGTTGGTGGTGTTGTAACCTAATACAATTAACAGTGGTATAAACTTGTGTAGACCACTTCATCAGATGAATATTGACAGTCCAAAGCCATACACTATTAACCATACTCCCCCCCCCAAAAAAAAATGTTTAGACATGGGTTTAATTAGGATTCCATTCTTGTATTGCAGACAGAGTGAGAGGAGAATTCCCCCCCCTTCCTTTTCTGTCTTTGTCAGTTTCCTACATACTTTTCCATCTGATAGCCAAACTGGCATATTTTCTGACCCTGTTCAATATCTACCTGCTACGGTAACAAAAGACAGA
This sequence comes from Zootoca vivipara, assembly GCF_963506605.1. Classification (NCBI taxonomy): domain Eukaryota; kingdom Metazoa; phylum Chordata; class Lepidosauria; order Squamata; family Lacertidae; genus Zootoca; species Zootoca vivipara. The sequence goes on along the minus strand of NC_083282.1, from coordinate 17,980,828 downwards.
CACACAGAGAAATGCATGAACTTTAAAACTTTCTGACAAATAGCTTCCTGAAAATATTTTCTGTCAAAAAGGGACTCATGTTTAATACATTCCATTCATAGATCTGATTTACATTAACTTTTTCTATAGATCTGATAATATTTGCATTAAGTGCGTTTCATATTCACCTTCCTGGAATGAATGTATATGAAAACTTTTTCTGCATGGAAGCTTAATATTCATTGAAGAACAATGAAAAGTTGTGACAAGAAATATGCGATTATTTTCTTTTGCTTAGCCTTCAGATGGGAATGTATAAGTCCCAGCTTAGACATGAACCAGGTAGCATTGAAGAGGTCATAAAGCCAGATCTGAAAGGTAGATGGCAACTAGATGCCAGAACTTGAAAATCTGACCATTTTAGACTGAAACCTTGAAGAGGAGAGGGCTTTGGCCAATATACAACATTTGTAAATTTTGATGACTGTTCTAGTTGCCGCTGCCCTCCATCATCATTGGCCAGAACCCAGAGTTACTGCCTCTTTAAGAGATCAAGAGAGGCTTGGAGATTTCCCACCTGTCAAACAGTTGCTGAAACTTCTCCAGGGCCGTCTTAAACGCCCCTGCCGCTGTGGTGCGCCGGATCTCTCTGGCGCCCTCCCGCCCCGTTTCCTAGCACGGTGGGCGGGTGGGCGCAGCGCGGCTCCCACAAGTGCAGCTGCGCGGCGGACTGGCGGATCGGCCGGCCAGCGGGCGGGCGCAGCTCGTGGTGCCTTTCTGGCGGGCTGGCGCCATGGTGCCCTGCGCCACTGGGGGTCTACCTAGAGCCGGGCCTGCTTCTTCCCTGCTTTTGGAATTGGTCAGACCAGTAAAAGCATTAGGTGATCACGGCTAGGACATCTGGTTCCAGGCTACCAGTTCTTATTCCTGGATCTTCTTCGACTCAGATAGGCTTGACGTTTTGTCCAGACAAACATGGCTTTGTTGGAAGATGTAGGCAGGCAACCTCCACTGGTTTCTGGAGATGGCTTTCAGATTGCATAATGGTGGGACACAGGAAGCCACCATTGCTAAATCTAACTCAGCATTGTCTACACTGTTTGGCAGCAGCTCTCCAGGATTTCAGGCAGAGGGCATTCCCAGGCTTAGTGTAGAAGCCAGGTATTAAACCTGACCTTCTTCATGCAATGCTAGTGCTCTCTCAGTAAGTTACAGCCCCTCCCAGCCTGGGCAGGATTCTTTTGTAAGGGTCTATTCTACAGAGTATCAATGCACCCAGCATTGCCTGTGTTGTCATCCAGCAGAACTGTTGTGAGTGGGACTGCAACATTCCAAAGCAGTGTCTCCCCTATCTGGTTCAGGGTCACAAACATATTCTGCTAGAAAAGCTCATCCCTGTATGGATAATCAGCCCTGTGGAACAGTTTGCACCATCTAGCAATAAGGACTCCTCGGTTGTGCACCATAGAATTCAGCACAGCCAACACTTAACGTATGTTGAAGAAAGTTTGCACTATATCTTCCTTGATTCCCCTCTCCCTTTTCTTTGCAAGTGGGAAAATCTTACACCAGAGCTTTCCAAACTTTTCATATTGGTGACACACCTTTTAAGACATGCATCATTTCACGGCACAGTGATTCAGTTTTACTAGCAAACCGGAGCATAGTAGTTGCCACCTGTTTATAATTTTATAAATTGTTCATATTTAGGGAGATCCATCCATAGTAAGTATATAATAACTTGTTGGAAAGTGACTGCCCGTGTTTTGTTCTTGTTGTGAAATATTTCTCATAAAAAACAAAATTCCCCATGGCTCACAGTAAATTCCATATGAATTGTGACTCATATATGATTATGGGTTTACTGCTTTCATTGCTTGCATTAATCAATGGTCCCCCTACAGATACAGAGCAACCTATATCACTGTTAGCCTTATGGCATTTTCGTGCAGTGTCTCCATATAGGAACACTTAGCTCTGCATTTCATAATTAAAATAATTACGATGCTAAAATAGTTATGGAGACTACCCTGTTTCTCATATTTTAAGACATACCCATAAAATAAGCCATAGCAGGATTTTTAAGCATTCAAGGAATATAAGCCATACCCCGAAAATAAGACATAGTAATAGGCGCAGCAGCAATGCCGGCCGCGGCAGAAGGAGGAGGAAAAAAATAAGACATCCCTTGAAAATAAGCCATAGTGTGTTTTTTTGAGGAAAAAATAAATATAAGACATGTCTTATAATATGAGAAACACGGTACATGGCAATGCATATGTTAGATGTGGATTTGTGACTTTTGCAATAAAGATCCAAAATATCTGAGCTTTTCAAAGCATTTAATTTAATTTGCCTCTTTTCTACCATGATATGTTCGAAGCAGTTTAGAACATAAACCATGATCTACACAAACCAGTTGACAAACTGGGTTAATGGCTTAAGACAGGACAAGTTCAATGAGGAAAGTACCACAATTAAAATATTTTTGGTGCCAGGTCAAATTCTGATGATTTTGCTATTTGTTGGTGGTGTGTTTTTCAGCTGAGGTCTTTCTTTCTGTTGTTTGTTTCATAGCCTATTGTGTGGCTTTTATGCATTGTTCTTTTTAATGCTATCCCATGTTTCATGTTTTTAAGTTTTTCAACTTGCTTGGAGACTTCTTAGGTGTCAAGCAGTTCATAAATTGAATTAATCATGAAAACATCATTAAGAACAATACTATATTGATGATTACTATATTTTAATTAAATGCAATAGTTGTAATACTCTTGCAATTGCACCATAATTTTCATTATGTCCCTGTGCCCCCCCAAATATCTGATCTGGAGAGTTGAGGATCACCCTTGCACAGGTTGGGGGCAGTATGCAAGGAGAGGAGAAGGGGGTAGGGTTCAATTCTGCAAGCATAAGACCTTGCAATTTTATTTGATAGCAACCCCTATCTCTAGTGAATGTCCATAAATCAAATGAAGATCTGAATGAACACTCAGCTTTACATAGGAGGAGGCCATCCTTCAGGCAGCCTGTTTAAAGGCATATAGGTGGAGACCAATGGTTGCTGAACCTCCCATTTCGATTTATTTTCATTAGCAATGGTTTAATTGGGCAGGAGTGATCACATCTCATCATACATTTCCTCCTCTTCAGGTCCTATCTCATACCTCCTGACCATTGAGAACACCTCAACACAAACTTGTGTGATATTTACTTCAGAAGCCTATCATTGCAGCATCTTGGCACAGAAGGTAAGCATTTAGCAGAGATTATTATAGAGCCAATGTCCACTTTGCAGCTTGCAAGTCGGATACTCTCATTTTGGGTGTGGGTGTGTGAGAGAGGGATCATGCTGAGGGGGGCTGCACAGAGGAGGAATGGCAAGAGTCTCCTCCTCCCCCTTCTCCTGATCAGGATCCTGAATCTTCCCAGGAGCAGTGGGACAGTATAGATTTGGAAGAGTGATTTGCAGAGGGACATCGTTCAGAAGACAGAAGTTGGGAAGAACTGGGTGGTGAACACTAGAAGAAGAAGAACTGGGAGAGAGAGAGAGAGCGTTAACAGACTCTCTTTCGCTGGAAAGCGTACATCCCTTTTGCCCAAGGTCAAGGAGAGCAGATAAGGTGGCAGCCCAGAAAGCAAAGCGGTTGCGAGATCAGGTTGCAAGATGTGAAAGTGACGTGGAAGATGAGGGGAGAAGTAGGGGAAATCCTTAATTGGGAGCACCTTTGTCCTAGGAATGGACTCTTTGTTCTCTCCCTGTGCTCATTAAAATCTTTAAATGGTAAGAGACTCCTTTCGCTTTGTTATGCTTATCTACTACCGGGGGGGGGGGGGTAAGCCAAGTGCCTGGAGCCTGACTGTGTGTGTGTGTGTGCTTGTGTGTAATACCAGGGGAAAGATAATGTCCCTTTTCCAGGGACACTTCCTGGGATTCCAGTTGTGCTCTATAGCACCGATCAGGAGTGTTGGCAGTTGCCTTGCAGAAGCATGCACCCTTCCCAGCCTCGGTAACTCCAGCTGGCTAGGAAAGAGAGCACAGCAATATATTCATACTATGTCAATTAACAGAAAAAGGAAAACAACTGCTTGACATTCCTGTGCCTGTAATTGGTGGCGCATGTTAGTAAACTATCTCGTACAACGGCAAGAAAAAAATCACAGTGGCCCACTGCTGAGTTTCCAGAGTGGAAGCCTGCCAATTTGAGACGGCATTTCCGAGCCTACACTTTGATTTTGAGATCTATCAGTCAAGTCGTGCAGAATGATGAGCCGCATTGCCTTGTCGGAAAGCACGACTGCTTCTTCGACAGCGACGGAAGGAAGCAAGTCTGAGAGAAAGTGCACAAATTAAAACAATCTTAACACCAGTCCAGATCAATGATTGCAAACTGATTTTTCTGATGGAAAGGAACCTAAAGCACTCTCAGTTATTCTCCACTAAAAGCTGAGGTGGGAACTCTGGGAATATAGAGGGTTAAAGCAAACCGCAAGGATTTTGTTGTGGCAGTTAGATTTGAACCAGAGACCATTTGGCTCAGAGATTGCATTCATTGCCACTTCATTGTACCAGATTTATGAAATATGGTGGGCATGCTTTTCCTCAGTAAAAACATAAACAGTAGAAAATAATAAAAAAATTGGTAAAGTAACAAACTAAAGCATAGAACCTCTGCAGATGGGAAAATAGCACTATTGTTTTACATCAGCGTTTCCCAAAGTGGGTGATACTGCCCCCTGGGGGGGGGTGCTGGAATGATTCAGGGAGCAGTAGTAGCCACGGATGCAATTGGGGGGCATTGAATAAAAATAAGGGAGCAGTGGAAGCATAAAGAAAGAAGAAATTTTTGAAAAACTGTTCATACATGTTTCATATGATGTGTAAAGATGCTTACCACCAGGTCAGACGCCTGTTGAAGGACATCAACCACACCTCCCCTGGATCTGGCGGTTGTGTGAGAGGTGGGGTTTGTTCCTGTGCTTGGATGAACCCTTTTCAGCTCACCAAGGCCTGGGAAGTGGATGGCAGCTTGCTTGCCTGCCTATTTGGCCGATGGCAAATTTACTATGTTGTAGGACGTATGTAGGAAATATACAGTAGATTAGATTAGATTAGATTTCTTTATTGTCATTGTGTAATTACAATGAAATTGGATGCTACCCCATAAAAACAAAAACAAGAAATAAAACAGAAAACACATTTTCAGCCACACATGCACATGCCTACACAACTCTTCAGGTCAATTATTTAGTTACAGTATTTAAGGTGGATATAGCTTTTGGGTAGAAACTGTTTTTTAGTCTATTTGTTCTTGATTTAATTGTTCTATGTCTCTTGCCTGAAGGCAGTAGTACAAAAAGATTATTTCCCGGATGAGATGGATCCTGTAATTATTATTATTATTATTTTTACTTTTTTGAGGCAATGGGAACTGTATGTATAGATCTTCCAAAGATGGGAGGGGATGACCAATAATAATTCCGGCTGTGGTTATGACCTTCTGGAGCACCTTCCTCTCCATTTCTGTACAAGTGGGAAACCTAGTACAAATACAATATGTAATAATGCTCTCTATCGAGCCACGGTAGAAGGATCCTAGCAGTCTCTCACTCAGATTGTTCTTCTTTAAAAGTCTGAGGAAATAAGTTCTCTGTTCTGCCTTCTTTACCAGATACATATAAGAACTCAAATTTGTCACTGCATCTTTCTGCTTGTTTGCTTAAAGAAGGTAAATTTCCAGAGGGGTGCTGAGTATTATTATTTTTTCTGAAAAGGGGGCGGTAAGCCAAGTAAGTTTGGGAACCTCTGCTTTACATGAAGGGAAGCCCTGTTGATGTCAGAGGGACTGGTTTTTTCCACATAATGGGTGTCAGGGATTGGACTCAAATGGGCAAGATAGAGGTAGAATGGTGGAGATCAACTCCCCTTCTCCTGATGCTGCAGGAGAAGAGGAATGTGGCTTTGATTTACAGCAGGGTTTTGAGGAAGGTCAGAGCTCAGAGACGAACAAAAGAGTTGGGAAGTGTTAGGAGAAGGGAGTGGGGAGGCAGAAGGAGACCAGCCAGTTGACACATTGTATTTCTGACCCACCTTCTCCCAGAACTCGGTGCTCGATAAGAGCGCAGGAACAAAGGACTCAAAGACAATTGACCACAAGCAGCTACCGTAAGGGTAAATGCTGTTGCTAGTAAGAAGGGAGGAGGAGTTTAGTTGGAGCAACACACTCATCAGGGCATACCATGAATAAACTCATTAAAAAGGAACCTGTCTTGTTCTCTCTGCTTCTTGCTGCTACCAGGGAGGGAGTAGAATTCCCGAAGCCCTGACAATGGGTAGATCATTAGGCTTCAAATAGGAACAGCATCATTACAATACGTTATGAATATTATTATAGTAATACTGATGCAATTCGAATAGCATACCCGCCAACATTTCTCCAATGAAAATAGGGGTGCCCTAAGGAAAAGTGGGACAAAAAAAAGAAACCAGTACAGTTTCTGTAAATCAGGGACTGCCCCTGGAAAATAGGGACACTTGGAGAGTCTGAAATAGAGGATCACATCAGTAGCGGGTGCAGTAATAATCATAGTGAAAATGGGAAGAGTCATGAAAGCATCTGGCAGCTTAATGGTAGAGATAAAAAAAAAGTGTCTTTTACTGATATAGTTGCAGCAGCCATAGAAGCATGCGGAGTGGTCCAAGTTTCCCCATCCTTTTCTGTTAGTTGGGTTCTCTCCAATAGATTCAATAGCATCTGTACAAATTTAGGTCTGCACAATTAAAGTGGATTTTGGGTGCTCTGGTGCACTTGCACAACAAGCCCTCTCTTTTTTAAAAAGTTGACCTTTTGTGGTAAGGAAAGTAATAGAAAAATGCACTGCAGGAAGTCATGCAATAGCTGTGCAAACAAAATTAGAGGAAATGCTTAATAAACACCAGACATTGTATAAGCTCCATACAAGCTTTATGCAAACAAAACAGGACAAGTGCTCAGTAAACAGGTCCTCTGGAGTTGCCCTTAGCTGAACTGGCAACTTGAAAAGATATGAGAACAAAGCTTGAGGTAGATGGTACTGAAAAGTCCATAAGCCTTCAGCGTAAGCAAGTCTACTATGATGCCACCAGCGTACTCTATAGTTCTCATCTTCCTTTCTCACATTGCCTTTACCAGTTATGACTCAATTATGGATTGAATATACCTCTAGCAATCCGGTATCAACCCACAATAATATAGGCAACGCCACTCTACCCTGTCTCATGGACGTTTCCCACTGTCCTTTGAAAATGTTTAGAAAACCATGGAGAAACAGAGATATCCCACCAAAGCTAGTATTTTTAGATTTCATTGGATCATGACCGCACCCCTGTGTTCATGTAGCTGAGAATCTTAATGGTGGGGGGATCAGAGCACTAAAAGATGTCTCCAAGTCTTTTCCCTCCACTTCCATCCAACTCGGTTCACTTGTCAAGAGTATCATTCTGCATAATCCCTGAATGAATCATTACAGCTCTGATCAGCAGCACTGATATGCCAGATACGTGATGAACTGTAGAAGAAAGTGGTTTCAGCAAAAGGAAAGAAGAAGAGAAATCAGGAAGAGTGTTCGGTAATCCTCGTCCAAATTGCAGCTGCATCTGAGATACTTTCTTCCTTTTATTTCTACTGACCTTACAAATAAAACATTCAGAAGGAGGAGCGATTGAGGAAGGACACCATGGCTGTGAGGAATACACCATTGTACGACCAAAATTCAAATTCCCAATGTACGATCCATGAAAATGTGCCATACTGTTAAAATTCAGCGTCACTTGGACAAAAAAATGAAAGGCACAAATACAGGATGGGTGACACCTGGCTTGAGAGCAGTACATGTGAAAAGGACCTAGGAGTCTTGGTAGACCACAGACTTGACATGAGTCAGCAGCGTGATGCAGCAGCTAAAAAAAAGCCAATGCAATTCTGGGCTGCATCAATAGGAGTATAACATCTAGATCAAGGGAAGTAATAGTACCACTAGGGAAGTAATAGTACCACTGTAGGGAAGTAATAGTACCACTGTATTCTGCTCTAGTCAGACCTCACCTGGAGTACTGTGTCCAGTTCTGGGCACCACAGTTCAAGAAGGATACTGACAAGCTGGAACGTGTCCAGAAGAGGGCAACCAAAATGGTCAAAGGCCTGGAAACGATGCCTTATGAGGAACGGCTTAGGGAGCTGGGTATGTTTAGCCTGGAGAAGATAAGGTTAAGGGGTGATATGATAGCCATGTTCAAATATATGAAAGGATGTCATGTGGAGGAGGGAGAAAGATTGTTTTCTGCTGCTCCAGAGAAGCGGACACGGAGCAATGGATTCAAACTTCAAGAAAGAAGATTCCACCTAAACATTAGGAAGAACTTCCTGACAGTAAGAGCTGTTCGGCAGTGGAATTTGCTACCAAGGAGTGTGGTGGAGTCTCCTTCTTTGGAGGTCTTTAAGCAGAGGCTTGACAGCCATATGTCAAGAATGCTTTGATGGTGTTTCCTGCTTGGCAGGGGGTTGGACTGGATGGCCCTTGTGGTCTCTTCCAACTATGTGATTCTATGATTCTATGAAATTGACCAGTTGCTATTTCACTATTTATATTAGCATTTTCCACATTTGGATTTGGATTGCCCTGCAACTTTTGTCACTTTGTCCTCAAGGATGCTTTTAAATTCTCCCCTTCATTCTCTTGGTTAGCCCCAGCTGGCAGATCTTTTCCCATAGCATACGATGGTTGTGGAAGAATGCATCCTCCTCCTCCTCATTATTATTATTAAATTTGTATACCCGCAGGTCTCAGGGTAGTTCACAAGATAAAATCACAATATAAAAACACAAAATACATAACCAAAACAAAAATAAAACAACCCAATAACAACCCCCTCAACACATTCTAAATGGGCATGTTGCCTCATTCTACTGTGAATTGTGGGTTCAAAAAGTGACAGACTGTTTTTGTGCCACATTTTACCAGTGCAGATGTGTAGTTTTGCATACTGATAATATAACATACAAATGCAATATAGACATAATTGTATAATTGGTTGCATTGTATCCAGATTCTGTTAGAATATTGTGATACACACATACGTGCTCTCTCTCTCTCTCTCTCTCTCTCTCTCTCTCTCTCTCTCTCTCTCTCACACACACACACACACACACACACACACACACACATTTTAGTATTGCATTTTCCTTCACTCACTTCTCTGCTGATACCTGATCTATGCATTAGTGAATAAAGGGCTTTGTCTAGGGGCTCATTCCCTATGCACCTTTTTATGACCCTGTTCTGAAACTCACATGCTTTGATATAAGGTCATTATTGTTAGAAGTACTTTACCATGGAAAATACTGCATCTGTAATGTGGTCCTGTCTGGATATTCTTTGTCATTATGCGTGAGTGCTAATGGCTGCTTTACTTAAGAGCTGCGGAAAGATACACTCACAATATAACGATCCAACATATTTCCCAAATTGGAGATGGAGTTTTTATATTGAGAGGCTATCTAGGCCAGGGAAAGAGGCAGCAAAGTGTGGTCCTTTTGAGGACCAGAAAAGGAGCACGCCTAGTTGGGGAAAAGTAGGCAGATATTTACACCTTGTTAAGAAACAACAATGTCTTCTCCATCTGAGTAATCTTAAGCAACACTCTTGGGAGGCATATAAGAAGTCCAGCAACAAGAAAAGATCCAGCAACAAGAATCAAGGGCCCCAATTACAGAGTTGAATTGTTTTTCAGACACAAGCTGGAAGGTGACCTAGAAATATTTATAGGTAGTTCAGTGTCCATAGGAGTCAACAAGGTGAGGAAAGACTGAACTTTAAAATGGGTTAATGGGGTGGGGGGTGGGGACAGACCATTCATATATAGTGGACAGGAGGATGCCCTGGAGTCCCAAGATTGACATTTCAATGGCATCCAGGGTTCATATGGATTTTTGAGTGTGTGTGTGTTTCTATTCTTTTTTTAAAATGAAATTTGGTTTCGGGAGGGAAGGAGATGAGAGTTTTTACAGTCTGAAAACTAGAATGAGGACATCTATACTCCAAAAACATTGAGATTGAAAACCTTATCCCCCCCTCTTTGTCACAATATTAGATTTACTGAGTCTCACGAAGCCTAATGTAAGACTTGATGGGAGAAGATTAAGAAAACAAAACAGATTCCCTCTTTCTGGGTGCATGAGTGTCATAATGAGTGACATTAGTTTTTTATAATTCATTTAAAAATCAGACTGATGAGCAAGGCTGTGCTCTCTGCAGATGAAAATGAGGCCTTTTGCATTGAGCTTCATCCCACACGCTCACACCTCGACTCATAGATAGGCTTCCCTCCTGTGATGCCTGCCGAAATCAGCTTTTAAGGCAATGGCAGTCCCCTGTTTTTCCCCTCAGGGAAATCTGAGGTGAATCTTGGCACTTCCTGACTAGGGAAATTATCTGGGGAACTCTGAGGACAACTAACTCAATTTCTTGCTGTTTCCCCCTGTTGAGAAGAGAGGAGACTTGAACTGACAATCAAAGGGTGGAACCCAGCTAGAGGTCCTATCTCTGGTTCTCAGCATTTACCACCCACATGCCAACCCCATTTGGCATCTGTGAGAGGCTGGCTATAAGAGCTACACATAGGATTGGGGAAGGCCTGATGTAAGTTGAGGGCTATAGCAGGGCCATAACTTGAGTCAATGAAGCCAACGAAACCTGTGCTGAGGAGATCTTTGACTAGACTCCCCTTGAGATGTTTTTTTTTTAATTGAAAAGCCCAGATCCATCAAGTGCGCAGCCCTCAAAGACAAGCGATACAAGATTACTCTTCCTTTCAAGCACCATGGAGACACAGCAAGGGGGTGAGCATTCATTCAAGGCCGGAGAATAGTGCTTCAGCTTGTAAGCTGTGAAGGCCCAGCAGGCAAAATTTACCCTGTGACCTTTTAAGGTCTCTGTGCTGCTGGTAGGAACAAGGTCTGATTTCTCTGAGCACAAAAGGAGAAAGATCCTTTTGCTGGTTGTTAAAGGAAAGAAAGAAAAGGATTGAACTGTAAATAACAAAGGTGATTTACGTTGTCCTTTTACCAAAAATAGTGTAAGTTCATCCGTTCCACTTAACTTTTTGGTATGATTGTGTTTGCTTCCGAATGCAGACTATACGAGTGATATTACTTTAATGAGAGGGGGGGGGCGCGGAAATCAATACACAGTGCATACTATAGGACAGGGAGCTAATAATAGCAAACAGAATTTTTCAAGTGTCTCTCATGCATTATTTCAATAATTCTTATAATAATACTCTGCAGCTGAGCTGAGCTAATACACCTAGAAGAGCAGGTTGCTTATCAGATTCATGACTCAGGTGACATCTGAGCCATCGAGTTACAGTGTTGGACAGAGGGGTGCCAACTTCTGGAATATATTGTGGGGGCCCGATGCAACGTCCTGACGTCATGCGCACAATGTCACGAGGAGCTGGGGTGTGTGTGAAGCTGAACATATCAGCAGCACGGCTCCAGCAGCTGGTGGCCCCTGTCCACCCCTCCCTCTGCCGTGCAAGGGAAAGATGGGGTAGCGGCAACCATTGACCACTGAAGCTGTGCCATGCCCGACTCCACTTTCACCTTTCTCTGCCCTCTGACCAATGCCCACCCCCCAAAAAAACATAGGAGGGGGCAAGGTGCCTTGACCCCTAGGAGTTGGTGCCTATGGTTGGACATAAGGGACCTTGGGAGTCATATAATCAAACACCCTGTTGGAAGAAGGGGCAGGACTCCCTCTTTGCTGCTTCCTGCATGCCATGTAAAGAAAGAGGGAAAGGTTAGAAGCTTCTGGAAGGTCTAACAGTAAACCCGGGAATTCTTCATCTCAGACAGCATGAACAGTTCTGGAGTAGGGATGGGTGAACCTGTCACTTTCAGTTGCTCCCAATATCTAATTTTTCCCATCTAAAATTCCTTTGCCCCATTTCCCCATACCTTAAAAAATCTCTATGAAAATTCATGCATGTTTCGTGCACATTTTGCTTCCCATGTGCAAATTTCTATGCAGATTTGCACAAAGTATATATCTGCAAGCAATTGTCCACTAATAGATGGCATTTTCCTTTGTTGTTTTCACTATTATATATTCATTTTTGTGTGCATTTTCCCACTAATAGATGCATTTTTGCACTCACTCCCTGGTTTAAGGACTACATTGCCAAATTCAGGAAAAAAATGTGAATTTTGAAGGAAAGCTACATTTTACTTTGCATATCAGTTTCGGAAGTGAAAATTTGTTATGGTTCACTTAAAATGTGTCCCAGATGAACTTCCACAGCCCCAGCTACTCTGAAGTGGTTAGACCTGGTTATAAATAGAGGATTTCTGGCCTTTTGCTCTTGCCCAGTCTATAGATCAGTACCTTTTGTCTGCTGTAGCAAGTAATGGACCTCAAAAATACACTCATCTGACCTTGACTTAGATCTGACCATGACTTAGCTTCATCATGATAGCATGCTTAAAACTCCATACAATATCAACCTAGTATTTCATGAAGAATTTATACATGCACAAAAGATGATCCAGGTCATATTAGCTGATAACATTATATTTTCTTCATTTGTTTTTATTTTTATTTTATTTTTTGCAAATTCCTTAGCCATAAAAAAATGTGCAGGCCACACCTACTGCGGTCCCTCACTCCCTTTTCCATTCAGCATTCTTGACCTGACCTCTCTTTTAGAACCACCATAAGAAGGTCCTCTTGCAAATATTCATTCATGATGGAGAACGGCAAGGCAATTACCTCTTTTCATTGGAAAAGCAGTCTCAATGACTCTTGGTCACTCCCATTTAGAGAAGTGCCATAAAGGTAAATAGTTATATACCTTGCAAACTGGTGATGGGAGTATGTGATTATGCCCAGAGTAAGATTTCTTAGTGATACATCCAGGAGCTAACCTGGAGATCTCCTATGAAATGCGCACAAATGTGATTGAAGAAGCATAGACACCAAGTTGCATGTGGGTGTACACACACACACACTGGTATGTTGTAGTCAGTCTACAGTCGTGTGTGTGTGTGTGTGTGTGTGTGTGTGTGTGTGTGTTACAAAAACAAGGTAAAAAGATAAAGGACCTAATTGGGATTGCGGCACTCCTCTCGCTTTTCAGGCCGAGGGAGCCAGTGTTTGTCCACAGACAGCTTTCCGGGTCATGACTAAACTGCTTCTGGTGCAACAGAACACTGGGATGGAAACCAGAGCGCACGAAAATGCTGTTTACCTTCCCGCCACAGCGGTACCTATTTATCTACTTGCACTGGTGTTCTTTCGAACTGCTAGGTTGGCAGGAGCTGGGACAGAGCAATGGGAGCTCACCCCATTGCGGAGATTCGAACCGCTGACCTTCTGATCGGCAAGCGCAAGAGGCTCAGTGGTTTAGAGCACAGTGCCACCCACTGTGGAACAAATACAAAGTATTTGTATGTTCTGACTCACTATAAAGCAGCTTCCCATGTACATTCCTAATGGCTTCAGCTTAGAATCTGATTTTATAAACCATTTGTAATATATCAACACCAAGAAATACATCCTGCGTTACACACATACAAAAACACCAAAGCAGGCATCGCAAGAATACAGGGTGTTGAACACAAACAAACAAACAAAACCAACAACCTACCTTCATTTCAAAATTATTATACCACAGTTATATAGAGATATAAATACAGTAAATCACTTCTTCCTCTGCCTCATGCACTAACAAGTTAATACTTGTCAGGAATTGTAATACAGCAGCAGCCAAACTGAAATATTTTGTTTGATATTACATGTAGCAACCCTATGAGAACACTGACCTTTTTAATGACAAAGGCAGAGTGAAGGTTAGATGTAAAAAGATGTATAAGCCATGAAATTCACTTTGAGGAGATGGGAGCCTAAAGGTCCATGGAAGAGCCAAGATAAGTCAATGGGGAACAAATGAATTGAAACAGGAAAATCTGTAAGTAACACAATGTATTTTGGGGCGGGGGGAACCCTACTGTATATAGCACCTAGACATCACAATGTCCTGAAAATACCAATATCTACACACATCAAATAAATAGGTTTTGGGAAACTGGTGCCTTCCTTTGGCCAGCCTACCATTCCCCCAGTAATGAAACAGATAAAACTTCACCCTGGAATCTGTTCATAAAATGAATGTCTGGACAGATAAGCCACAAAAAAGATTTGCTTTGTCACATCAGTAGGAAAACAGAGAACACTGGGTTTTTAAAAAAAATAATAATCCATTTTTTAAGACAATAGGAGCATTATTCTTTAATGATTTGATATGTGTTTCACGAATTTGAGACGAGTGCATTTTGTAATTATAGCGAGCAGTAAATAATACTGGCCTCATACCTCAGTCCTGAACGAGATGTTCTGCTCATTTTCAGTGGAATGCACCTCAAAAGTAGCTGTGATTTGGATCACAATCTTTGAAGGATGGATGAACAAAAGCCTATACTGTGATTTGATTTCTTATAGTAATGAAAATATCCTAAAATGGGTATCAACCTAAATATCATCTTACTGGGACGTGACCTTATAGTCCTCTGCATTTTCCAGCTTCTGCTGAGCCCTCTGCACATGTCAGGGAAAGTGACAAGCATCAGCACATTCAGGTATCAGAAGGGCTGAAAGGCCAATCATATTTCAGGATTAAAGCTTGGCCTACAAACTCTTTGGCCTACAAAGACTGCAACTAAATAAAAAGGCTTGGAATTGTCAGCTGGCTAGGAGTGCCCTACCAAAGCAGAATTATTCTTGTATGTGCAGGGGCACTTTTATATGTAGCCTGCATTATGTTGTTCAGTTTTCATTCTGTTTTCTTAATAAATAATTTTCAAATGTTATTGCTTTGACTGTGTTCATTTGAGTTGGCATTGTAGGTGGAACTTGTCACGGCTAAAAAATGGGCCGCTGTTTCTTTAATGCTGGGGAGCTGGGTCAGCATGAGTCAGCAGCCTGCAGTGACTCATGCAACCTTTCACCTAAATTGTATTGTACCTGTATATATGTTGGTTCTTTGGTTGGTTGGTTGGAGAAAGCTGGTGGTGTTGATGTCTGTCGTTCTGCAGTTAAAGGCTTTTAAGAATAAAAGCAGAATATACTCTGCAAGGACACTCTTCGTGGAGTCTTTTGTGCCAGGCAAAGCAGGTCAGAAGCTTTGGCATATTTTTTCAAAACACTGACAGGTTATGGGCCCAGTGTTTCTGAGCATGTGCAGAGTGCAAAACGACTAACAGCATCTCAGCAGGGAGCTGGTGAGTCCTGGTGGTGCAGTGAGTCTGTGGCTGTGCGTTGGAGCAGTTGTGACAAGCTGTAACTGTCTGCAGCGACGCTGGAGCGGCAAGAAGGCACCCAGCATGGGCTACTGGAGCAGCTTGACTCACTACAGGACCGCAGCAGGCGACTCACAGAGCGGCTACATTGGTTGCAGAGCCAGGTGGAACCTGAGGGTCAACAGAGGCAGCAGCTAGAAGCCGGTGAGTGCCAGCCAGGACCATCCAGTCAGACTCTAAAGAGAGAGTCTGGAGAGATTGCTGGAGGCCCTTCTGAAGGGGCTCAGCAAGCACCAGCAGAGATGGCAGATTTCCAGTCTTCCCAAGTTGTAAATATTGGGGGAGGCATTCCTTTTGAACTTCTCTCAGAAAGCAACTGGCTGAGTTGGTCAATAAGAATGGAGTTGTTGCTAAGGAGAGATGGACTATGGGACTGTGTTGAGACTGAGGTTTCAAGATGGGACTCTGCTGATAAAAAACGACTGGATGAAAGGGCTCGTACCCAAATTATGCTGTGTTTGAGCAACTCTCAGTTACTGCATGTTGCGAATGCCAGCACAGCGTTTGAGTGCTGGAATTTATTAAGGGCAGTGCATGTCAGAGAAACTGCTGGAATCATCATTTCTCTGACCAGAAGGCTGTTCAGGACTGTTATGAAAGAAGGTGAGAGTTTGACAACTCATCTTCAAACGCTGAAATCTCTGTTTCTACAACTACAGCAGAGAGGTAAGCGTTATGATGAAACTGATCAAACATACATTATTCTTTCGAGTTTGCCTGATAGCTGGATGCCCGTGATTAACAGCATGGAGAGTATGCGTCCCAGAGATCTGACCCTTGAGTATGTGGTTGGAAGATTGACCGAGGAAGCAGAGAGAAGGTCAGATAGACAGGCTGAACTCCAAGAGAGGAGGAGTTACAGCCGAGGGGGCCAGCAGCAGAATCTGCCAAAGGAGCAAAGCCAAGATTTGGACTTGGCCATGGCGGTGAGGAGATGCTTTAGATGCAACCAACCATGGCATCTCCAGCGTCAATGCAGGGCAAGACTTCCAGGAGACAACGTGCAGCAGAGACAGCAATCGACACAGAAACGTAAGCAGAAGGGGCTCTCTTCAGGGAAGAGGAACACGCGTTCTGCTCAGTTTTGTTTCTGCATTTTCTCGAGAGGAGAGGAAGATACCTCGAGGAACGTGGTTGCTAGACTCTGGCAGCAGCAGCATAATCTGCAACAATCGGAAGGACTTTAAGACCCTGGGGAAGCCAGTCGATGGAAAAGACTCTATCTATCTTGCTGATGGTCATAAAAGCAAGATTAATGGCCAGGGAACATGTTTCCTGCAGTGTTTGAACACTACTCTGCCAGAGACTCTGTTTGTAAGCAGTTTGGACTATTGTTTACTGTCTGTAAGTTGTTTGATTAAAGCAGGGTATAGTGTTGAGTTCACGCAGGATGGTTGTCTGATAAAGAAAGGAACTCAGGTATGTGGCCATGCAAAGATAGAAAATGGGCTGTATGTAATGCAAGACAAGCCTGTTAAAGCAGCCCAGGTGGTTCAAGAGAATTTGCCAGTTCATAAGGGGTGTATACATGAACTACATAGGAAACTGGGTCATGCAAATTTTCGTGTGCTTTCAGAGATGCAAAGGGTGTGCAAGAACCTAAAAGTAAAAAGCTGTAACTGTTTCTTAGACTGCAATGTATGCAAAATGGCCAAATCTAAGAGGAAGCCTGTGGCTTCTAAAAGTGACAGAGTATCTAAAGAGATTTTAGAACTTGTCCATTGTGACGTGATAGGCCCTTTTCCACAGAAGACTGAAGGGGGCGCCAGATACGCTTTTCTGGTGATAGATGATAAATCACGTTTTAGTTGGCTGTTTTTGCTAAAACAGAAGTCAGAGTGTTTCCCCACGTTCAGAGAATGGGTTGTCCAAGCTGAAAGGCTCTTCAATCGCCCTGTTGTGCAGTTGCAAACAGATAGGGGCGGGGAATTTTTGAATAAACAGTTTGGGGCATGGTTGAGACGTAAGGGGATCACTCATCGTTTAACTAACCCTTATAGTCCTGCAGAAAATGGTCTGTGTGAAAGACGTGGGGCTGTAATACAATCAGTAAAGGACTGTCTGCTAGTGGATGCAGGATTAGGTCATAACCATAGGCTGTGGGGTGAAGCTTTCCTCACAGCGAACTTCCTGATTAATAGAACCTGGTCTAGCTCTATAAAGGATATTCCTTATCGTGTATTGTTTGGGAAAGAACCAGAGTGGACTATGCTCCATAATTGGGGTTCTTGGGCACATGTAAATATCCCCAAAGCTCAGCGCCAAAAGGGGGGTGCTAGAGCACAGAGACTGCGTTTTGTGGGATATCAGTCCTATGGCAAAGGGTGGCGTTTCAATTTACGCCCAGGACGCGTGGTTTTGTCACGAAGCGCAGACTTCGCTGACCAGGACAGGTGGACCATGATCCACGCGAATCCAGATTGCCTACTGCCCCTGCAAGTAAGAGAGGAGGCTTCTTCTCAGCCATTGGCAACACAGGAGCAGGATGAGGAGGAGGCACAGATTTCCCCAAAAGATGTGACAATAGATGATACTTCTTCTCCAGAGGTAGAGGAAGAAGAGCCAGAGATAAGTGAGCAGGAAGAAGTAGTTTTGCCTAGACGTTCTCAGCGTTCAAACAAGGGTGTACCTCCTCAGCGTTTGACCCTAGGAGTGAGAGCATGTAATGTGAATTGTGTAGAGCCACAAAGTTATGATGAAGTCTTAAACTTACCCCCTGGGGAACGTGCTTTGTGGCAACAAGCTATGAAAGAAGAAATGGACTCTTTTAAACGTAACAAAGTGTTTGAGGTCATAGTGCCGCCACCTGGTGGCAGAGTGGTGTCATGCAAGTGGGTCTACAAAAGAAAAACCCTTGCATCTGGAGAGCCACGTTTCAGAGCCAGATTAGTAGCCAGAGGGTTCACTCAGATTAAAGGGGAGAGCTATGACGAAGTGTTTTCTCCCACTTTAAGGAGTGAAACTTTTCGTTTAATGCTTTCCATTGCTGCTGTAAGAAACCTAGCAGTCCACCATTTTGATGTTGATGCTGCATATTTGCATGCAAATTTAGACCATGAAGTGTTAATGAGACAACCCCCAGGTTTTGAAGAGGGAAATGGTGCAGTGTGGCGTTTAAAAAAGGCTGTTTATGGACTCAAACAAAGTGGAAGATGTTGGAACCAATGTTTAAATGAAGCCCTTGTAAAACTAGGTTTTAAAAAGAGTGTGGCTGATCCATGCCTGTACACCAAGGGGACAGGCGACAAATATCTAATGCTCTTAGTCTTTGTAGATGATTTGCTTGTAGCAGGGAGTTCCACAGATGAAATCCAGAAGCTCACTAGTCAGCTGGAAAAGAGGTTTAAGCTTAAAGCCTTGGGGCCTGTAAGCAATTACTTGGGAGTAGAAGTAAGGCGAGAAGCTGATGGAAGCTTCCTATTGAGCCAGAAAGAGAAAATTAATCATCTGATAGAGCAGTTTGGTATGGAAAACTGCAAACCAGTTCAAACTCCCATGATACCAGATTTCACAAAGATAGTGTGTGATGATGAATTTGATCAGCCTGAGTTGTATCGCTCAAAAATTGGATCATTGCTGTATTTAAGCCAGTGGTCAAGGCCAGACATTGCATGTGCTACAAATGTTCTGAGCCAACGTGTATCTAAACCCAGTACTGTTGATTGGTGTGGTTTGAAAAGGCTTATCCGATATCTAAAGGGGACAGCAAGTGCATGTTTAAAGATATCTAGTACACAAGATGAGAGGCTAGAGGTATTTGTTGATGCAGACTGGGGGAGCTGCATAACTACCAGAAAATCTACAAGTGGAATGGTTGTGATGCTTGCCAATTCCATAATTGGATGGCGGTCCAAGAAACAAGGATTTGTAGCAACTTCATCCTGTGACGCAGAATATGGGAGCCTGTCGCTAGCATGCAATGAAATTGTGTGGTTTATACAGATTCTAAAAGATCTAGATTCTAAAGTAGATTTGCCTATCCAAGTGTATGAAGATGATCAATCATGCATTGCATTAGCGGGCTCGGAAATAATGAAATCCGCATCAAAACATATTGCCATCCGTTATGCAAATGTTAGAGATTGTGTACAGAATGGGTTAATCAAACTGGAGTATTGTCAATCACAAGATAATATTGCTGATTTGTTTACCAAGCCTTTGCCAGCAACATGTCATAGGGAATTGATGACAAAACTGGGTTTATGTATATAGTATATGTATGTTTTGTTTTTCTGTTGGAGTTTTTGCATTTAAAGAAACAGAAGGGGTGTCACGGCTAAAAAATGGGCCGCTGTTTCTTTAATGCTGGGGAGCTGGGTCAGCATGAGTCAGCAGCCTGCAGTGACTCATGCAACCTTTCACCTAAATTGTATTGTACCTGTATATATGTTGGTTCTTTGGTTGGAGAAAGCTGGTGGTGTTGATGTCTGTCGTTCTGCAGTTAAAGGCTTTTAAGAATAAAAGCAGAATATACTCTGCAAGGACACTCTTCGTGGAGTCTTTTGTGCCAGGCAAAGCAGGTCAGAAGCTTTGGCATATTTTTTCAAAACACTGACAGAACTCTGCTGCATCCGGGTAAATATTCAGTATCTGAGGTCAAGAAGGAAACTTCAAAATTATGTCCAGTGCTCAAATCCCAATACAGAAATGGGAATTGGGAAAACAAGACATGTGCTGATAAGCTCAAAATTGTGTTTTTCAGAAAATCCAATCCCTACTGCTAACATATGAGGGTCTGATGTGATAAAAACCAGCAGGAATGTATGACAGCCATTGTTAGGTTCAGGAAATGTAGAATTTCAGAGGTTCTTGTAGAAGTCTCCAGCTGAATTTCTCATCTAGGAATAGAATATATGCCCCCATGGAACTCTGAACTTTGCTTTTAAGCCTACTGTTTGTAAACAAAGTCTATGGGGCGTTTATTAACTCATAAGGTTAATCGAATAACTATAAAACACAGACCAAAAAAAGAAGAGGAAAGAGAAAGAGAACAAAAGAAATGAAAAGAAAGAGCACCTTCAAAGATGATATTTGCTCAAAACCTGGGGAAGTTACCATGGAAACTAGACTCTTTTGATCCATAAATATAGTTAACATAAGCAGAAGCAACCAAGCCAGGTCCAATCGTAATGGGGTCAGGAAATGAGGTGGATTTGACATTCAGTGGGGTGGGTAGGATTGATGGCTCTGGAAATGGCACCCCCGTGTTCCTCCCCTGACCCCCTTCTCCCAGTCCCCTTCCCCATTCAAAACTGCTGTTTTAGTGGAACTTCCTGACTAGTTCCTCTCCGGTGGGCTTTTGCGAGAATACAATCGCAGCGATTTCATACAAACAGAATACAATTGACTACTTCAAAGCCTATGGTGTCTTCAGTGCAATTTCCTCACACAGGAAAATGTCAGAGGGAAGATCTTACATTTCAGCGTATTGTTCAGCCTCACCAGGAACTTGATACAACCACACACCTACAGCAAATAATATGTGAGGAAGCCGAGCATGGAAAGCAATGTCAAAGCCACTTGAGAAATCAGAAAGGAAGATACAATGTAATTGGAACCTGCTTACCAACTTATTTATTGAACATAAGAATGGAAGAGGAGACTGCTGGATCAGGACAACGGCCCATCTAGCTTGAGGGCTGGGACTATAAATTGAGGAGTATAGCTTTGGGAGGTATTATTTTTATTGTTTGCTAATATTTTGTTGACATTAGTACCATATGTATAATGGATTGCTGAATTCTGTTTGGTTTGGGTTATGCCTTGAATAGTTATAGGACGGCAATATGGCTCTTGTTGATTTTTTCACCGCCTTAGGTACAACAGTGTAGAAATCTGAGCAACAATTGTTCACGTTAACAAACAAATGAAATGGAAAAGAAATAAAGACAACACCCTAGTCCAGCAGGGTGGCCAATTGGAAACCTGCGGGAAGCCCGTAAGCGGGGCCTAAGCACAAGAACATTTTGCCTTCCTGAGGTTTCCAGCAACTAGTATTCAGAGACATTATTACCTCCAAATGTGGAGGCAAAGCTTAGCTCTCACGGCTGGTAGCCATCTATAGGTCTCTCCATCCATGTATTTGTCTAATTCTCTCTTAAAGCCATCCAAGTTGGTGGCTATTGGTGCCCCCTGTGCCGCATGAAGAAATTCTTTTATATGTCCTGAATCTTCCCAAATTCAGCTTCATTGGATGTTCTCTAAGTCTAGTATTACTAGAGAGGGAGGGGAAAAAATTATCTATCCACTTCATCCAAGTCATGGATAATTTTATAAACTTCTCTCAAGTCAACTCTTACTCCCAGCCTTTCCCTTCAGGGGAGTTTCTCCATCCTGTGGATTTTGTTGCTGTTGCCCTTTTCTGAACCTTTTCCAACTCTACAATATACTTTTTGAGGTGAGGCAGCCGGAACTGCGCACAGCGATATAGATACAGTTTAAGCATGATTTGTATAATAGCAATTTATCAGCAGTTTTATTTTCAGTTCCATTCTTAATGATCCCTAGCACAGAATTTGCCTTTTTCACAACTGCCGCACCTTGGGTCAATATCTTCATTGAGCTATCTACAAGAACTCCAAGGTCTCATTCCTGGTCATTCACCTCCAGTCCAGACCTTATTAGCATATATGTGTCATTAAGGACAAGAGGAGCAAATCTATTCAACTGATAACCATGTAGGTGGACCCAGTCACAATACTCTATCCCACTGGAACATTGCCCTCCTTCTTTCCCAAGAGATGGGTGGGTGATTTCCTGTGCCACATGCATGTTTTTGAGAGGGCCTTCTTGGTGCCCTGCCATCAGATGTTAAGGAGATAAACAACTATCTGACTTTTAGAAGACATCTGAAGGCAGCCCTGTTCAGGGAAGTTTTTAATGTTTGATGTTTTATTTATTATTATTATTATTATTATTATTATTATTATTATTCTGTTTGGAGCTGCCCAGAGTGGCTGGGGAAACACAGCCAGATGGGTGAGGTATAAATAAACAAATAATAATAATTATGCGGGTAACATCCCAAGTTTTCAGCGAGTTAATGACTGTTAACTTTTCTGTTAATGAATGTCCTGCAGGTATTTTAAAGGTAGTGTTTGGCTTTTTGGCGAATTTTCATTGTTTGATTGTTTAATTTTCTGTATGTTTTGTTTTAATGTACACTGCTTAGAAATTTTAATAATTAACTGGTATATAAATGTCATTTATATTTGCAAATAAAAATAATAGCAAATGCAGTCGAACTGTGCTGGCAATTTCTTTTTTGGCCAGGAGGGAAATTGTTGGTATCCATCTGTCTCAGGACACATTAGAGGAGCACTCCTTTGAAGGTGAAGTAAAATTGTTGGAAGGTTGCAGTGCCTGCTGTAGCTTTAAGGACCGATACAGGAGATACATGTTTTCTTGCAGCTGGGACAGATGAAGGCACCCGGTTGTGCTGTTGCAGATGCACTATGGCATTTCATCTCTCTGCATTCCTCCCATTGGTCATTCCTCTTCTGGTCACTGCTGTGGTTACACAACCTGCCTGTCTGCCTCCAGACACTGTAATCATCTGCAAGGGATTCCCACAGGGAAGGAAGCAAAATGAAATCCTAACCTCTCCCCACCCACACAAATGGGGCAGGAGAGAAAATTATCTTAACATTTTCAAAAGGGCCTTGCTAACATAAGAGCTAGCTCCTAGGGGCTAAGGTATCTTTGCCCCCCCCCATAAAATATTGGAGGAGGTTGCCCCCCAAAAAGTTGATGGATAATCCCATTCAAATGGTGTGCTGTGACTTGTGATCAATTATATGGGGTGAGGCTTACCTGCCCCCCCATATTTTATTCAAGTTGCCCCCTTCTTGCTACTTACCTTACTTTACAAGATGACCAAAGGTTGGTTCATTCGTTTAATTTTTATTCTTTTTCGCATTTTAAACTTTTTTATTTATTTTTTAAAAATTCCTAATGGTGCAAAGCTCTCTCTGCAGCTTCCCACTGGCCATATTTTCTGGAATGCCTTGGAATTTAGGAGACCCCCCCCCAAGCCAACCAGAGGACCTAGTCCTGTTCTAGTTGAGTCAATGTTCCGACTTGTAAAAGCAGTTTCATAAGCAGCAATTGCTGACGTTTGAAGGCTTGGCACCCAATTTATGTATGCACTGGCAATGCTCATTATGAAAATAATCATCTGTCAAAGCACCTGAACAATACAGATGTTGATATGCTTTGTGCTAGATGAATAAGAACAAGGTGTTGAAATGTTTTCAGTTGGATTCCCTCCGCGGGATCATTTTAATCATCGTTATCATCCATGCTCAATTGCCTGTATTCTTTCCATGTGGCAGACTGTGCTTCTCCACGAACCAGCAGCTTCTGTTGGGAGTACCTACATGAAGACTCGTCCCAAGGGAACGTCTGGGATTTGGAGTTTGCTGACAACTGAAGTCTGGCTTGCTCCCTAAAGCACAGTACAGACAGAAGAACTATCAAATTGTCTCACAAAATTTGAGAAAATTAACTAGTGGCGGGTCATTCAACTGTGAAAGTGGGGGGAATTTTGGCAGATTTCAGAGAGGCAGGTGGATGCCTGGCATTTTGGGGGTGTTGACGGATGAGGTGACTGAGAGTTTCCACCTCCCTTTATTTATTTATTTTTGCACTTTTGAAGAAGAAAAAAAAGGTGTTAAAATGCCCATGGTCTGCCTGTCTCACAAATTCTTTGACTTGTGCACCAGAGGATTCCAATGTGTCCCACATGAAACAATCCTGTAGCTGCAGAATAATTTCCACAGGGACCCACTGGCACAGGAATAGGAAATGTGGCCAGAGGCAACTTGGGAGACTGAGAAGAAAAAGGGTCTTTCTGGCTACATCTAGTAGCTTGAGGGGTTTGTTTTGTAAGTATAAACGATCCCATCAACCCTTGGTCATGTAATCTGTAAAGTATGGTTAGCCAACACCCACCCACCACCAAAATGTTCTTAGCTTTTTTTTTTAGGGGAGGGGGGGGTCTTCTTCTTTTTGCCCTCTTCGCTGCAAATGGCCAATTATAAGCTGAGTCAGAAATATGTAAAATTAGAATCAGTAATACGGTATGGATCGATCTAAAGATCTCCTCAATCTTACTCATTGCTACTGCACCCATTAACCCCCAAATTTGTCCCTTTGCTCCTTTCCCAATCGCTTGTCCTAGCTGCAGTTATGGCAGCAAGAGTGGCACAATGAGGTCCCAGTGGAAGCATCACTTCTTTCTCCTTCGCAAGCTCTTGAATGCTAAAAGTCTGGTGCTCTGTCAAATCCACCCACACAATCTTTGTGTGGGTGAAAATTTTCACCACTTGTAAAAGCGGGTGGTGATTTTCTTCCAGTAGGTTTTTTTTTGTTTTTTACAGAGTGGGCACCGAATTTCCACAGCATTTTTGTAGATGTTTGGGGTTAACATAGGTCAGGCACGTCCAACAGGTAGATCGTGATCTACCAGTAGATCACTGGACATCTGTGGTAGATCACTGGTAGATCACTGGCTCCCCCCCCCCAAAGAAGCCCAAGAACTTTGGCTCTCCTAAAAAAGTGAAACATTTTTAAAAATAATAATTTCTTATTATTTTCTTACTTTCACAACATACAACCATACAATAACAAACAATAAAACCTTTCCGCTCTGCTGAGCTTTCGACCCCCTCCCCTCCCTTTAGCAGGTAATTTATTTCACCTCCAAGAAAAAGAGAAGAAAAAAGCTAAACATTTTAACCCTGCAGCCCATAAAAAGAACTAAACAATTTTGACCTGAAGCCCTAAAGAACGGGCCTTCCTCTTCCGTAAAAAAAGCTCAACAACTTTGACCTGAACCCCCAAAAGGGGGTAGATCACTGCCAGTTTTTAACTGTGAGTAGATCGCAGTCTCTTGGGAGTTGGCCACCCCTGACATAGGTCATAAGAAGACCTCTGCTGGATTAGATCAAATTTTCTTCCATTCTGGCATCCTGTTCTCATAGGGAACAAGCAATAGAAGGATTTGGTGCTTGTCGCATTACAAGGTGGTCAAGGGTTTGCTTCTAATAAATAAAGCCTGGCACTGCTCTCTGGCAACTCCACAACCTCATCCCAACCAGCCAAATTTCTTAGAATACCTGTGAGAGGACCTTGCATCACTTTAAAAAAAACCTCCAAAAAAGAAGGCACATTTCTCTCATAATTTTAAGGCAAGATTAAAGCACCAAACTCTCCAACCACCTTCAAAATTCTTCTGACTTGCATCTTTGGTTCACTTCCCCCCATGAATGGCCAAAGTTAGGCAAAAATAATAATAATTGTAACATCAAGAGCCCTGGAGCATTATTGTTTCCAGAATAACTAACAACCTCCGTTGCCCGCAAAAATAAAAATAAAAACTTGGGTATCCTGGGAAAGCTGATTTTCCCTGGAATACTTCCAGAGCAATGTATACAAGAGAGGAAGCATGGGAGACTGGTGAACCATGATCTATGGAGACCTAAAGACCAAGGAAGTAACATGGTGTTTGGAAAGGAGGCTGAATTTATAACAAAGACCTGAACCAGCCAGACAAAACATTGGCTGTAGGCATCTAATTCAGGTAATAGAATAGGATTTAGAGATTGGAGGACTAGCGAAATGAGTTTTTATTTTGTTTGCTCATTGTGTCAATCAACGTACATCCATGTCGCTTTCCAATATTTTTATATGCATTGTTAAAGGAAATATGTAGAAATATGTTTTTAATAGTAGTCAACTTTCCTCAACCTCCTCAGGCATGTGTTA
This sequence comes from Zootoca vivipara, assembly GCF_963506605.1. Classification (NCBI taxonomy): domain Eukaryota; kingdom Metazoa; phylum Chordata; class Lepidosauria; order Squamata; family Lacertidae; genus Zootoca; species Zootoca vivipara. The sequence continues at coordinate 17,954,693 of NC_083282.1, read as the reverse complement.
TCTCACTGCTACACATTCCTCATTTCTCTTCCCTGCCCCCTGCCCCACAGCAAACATTTCCTGAAGTGTATATTTTGTGTAGCAAAAAGAAATGAAGCCTATTTTTCACTTCGGCGTCTTATGGAAGTAGTTAGATTACATTTTCTTAAAACAAAATCAGGGCCACATGTAGTTCAATGCAGTCGTTTATACACAGATTTTAGCTCTTGTGCTTAGAATATATTTAGAATATATTTTGACGGTGTCTAATAATCTGATTTGTTGAATGCATAAGAAGAGTCCAGGAAGGAGAGCCACAACGTTCAGACTTCTAGGAAGATGCAGCCACCAGGTGGTAGGTCTAAGCCTCTGCCCTGCCCTGCCTGCCCCTTCTTTCTGTCTTTTCTCCAACCCCCTAACAACCATGGAGCACTCTGGACCAGTCCAACTTGACTCACAACGATCTGTGGTTGCATATATCCAATTCATCAGAGGTCCCCAGGCCTCACTATATGCCTGACTCGGCTCAGCCCTGAGCCAAATCTGGAGCCCAGCTCTGACCATGGCCATAGATGGCTTGAATCAAAAGGAAGAAATCCTTCTTTGTGCCAAGCACATGAGCAGCAGGCAAAGCATCTTCGGGCAAAAGAAAGAAAGAAAAAGCATCAAGAGGAAAATATTTGTCTCGGGAAGAAAAGAAAAATTGAGGGAATGCTTAAAACGTCACAGGCTGCGGAAGCTAGAAACGAGATGTCACATTCCTTTCTCACTGTTAGACAATTTGTGTCTTAGCCCAAGAATGGATGTGCTTGGATCATCTCTAGTGGATGAAGAAGAGACTCTGAAAGGAACAGAGAGACGGGGCTTTGTTTTGTTACCTGTGGGCACAGAAAAATAATAATAAATAATAATATTTTATATATTGAACCCCAGCCAAAGCCGGGCTCAATACAACTCATGTTGTATTGCTGTTAAAAATGTGTGAAATCCATGCCCTTCAGCCATAGGATATGACATGTGTTGCTTTATATTCCAGAAACTAAAAAATTAAGAAACACTGCAAACGTATTAAGTAGGTCACTAACACAGCTTCCCCAAGTTACAGAAAAACAATATAAGGGGTATTGTGTCTTTGTGTGCACGCCTCTGTGTGTGTGTGTGTGTGCGCGCGCATGTTGCTTCTAAGCATGCAGAGACACTTGAAAATGTTTACTTTTCGCAACACTCCAGAGGCCCCCTTGTTAAAATATAAGAAACTAAATTTGAACTTGTTTAGTAAATCTGTTTTGATTGTGCTTCGTTAAATGATTTATCATATTGGTAAAAACATTCACAGCATATACTAGAATGTCTCCTTGGGAGACTCAAAAGAGTGTATGCTGAGAATGCATATTAGGAAGATTTCTCCAGAAATCTACATTATCCTAACAAGTTCTCAGGCTGCCGGAGGCATTTCTCTCCATTCATTCCACTTTTACCAAAAACTGTTTGGTGGTGTGTTTGTTTGTTTGTTTGTTTGTTTGTGTGTGTGTGTGTGTGTGTGTGTGTGTGTTTTATAAAATGAAGCAATTAAAACTAGTGCTCTGAAGCAACACAAGGTGTCTACCTTCCCTTGCATCCAACAGCTAGGACATTCTGACACTTGGGATACATATTCCTGTTTCCTGCCTCTTATGCTGTAGAGTAGAATGAAATTCTCGAAGCTGCATTACAGTATGTGGAGCACAGAGTAAACAATGAAATGTGTCTGAGATGGAGCCTCTGCCTGAACTCTGATTCCCGTTTGTATTTTGGTCAGCATTTTCATATCTTGTTTGAGGCGGGTGAACGTCATGGAGTTGAGGTTTTGCTGAGCTGGCACATCTGTGCCCAGAGGGGAGGGGAGCTGATCTTGCTTTCAAAATGGAATTACCCACCATCCCCGCCGCCCTGTGTACTTTCTTATGCTCACTGATTCACAGCAGGGTCTAAAAAAAAATTGGCAATAGGCTGGGACAACTATAAGTACTGCAAGACTGAACATGGCCTGTGCCTACTGGACCAGCTATTGCATCAAATGCAGAGACAATTTATAGGACATATATTCAGCTGAACCTCCTTTGCAGGTGCTTGAGGAATTCAGCCTTGGTGAACTACCGGTAATCTAACCCACAGTTCACAGACTACTGTGTAGACCAGAACGTGGGTTTTTTCACTCCCTGAATGTCCCCCCGTTTTCAGCTCGAAAAGCACATCAACTTGTGCTTTAAAATATCTATGTTGTGAGAGTGCAGATGTTTTGATGGAATGCATAGTTTGAGAGAATACATAGTTACAAAAGTTGGGCACCACCCCCAATCTCTACTGAGCAGTGGCAAAATTCGAGGAGGTTCCAGGTGCTCATCCAAGGCCATTACTCTTTTAGAGAATTTAAGGCACAATGGAGGCTGCTGTAGCTTTAAGAAATACAATTTATTCACATACTTACACCTGCTTTTAGATGGAGGGAGCCCATATCTTACAGCATGGTCATCTCAAGAGGGGCTTGTTCCCCACAGCAGTGCAATGCCAAAGTCTAAGTCATCTCTCCCAGCCTCCCTTTTCTGTCTTCGGTTTCCCATCTTCTTCCCAGCACACCTTGCTAAAGACACTATTTTCCTGTTACCTCAAGCCCAGTTACCCTGGCAACCTTCCCAATCCCCTGTCACCCCTCACAGCAGTGGGGAAGGCTAGTTCTTTTCCATTGCAAATGGCCCTCAGTGGTCCTGTATTGTTTCTTCATGGCCCTAGCTGGGCCAGGTCATTTTGTATAGGGTAGTCATGGAGTTCCTCTGCAGCTTGCATTTTCCCTTCATTATGTTGGGATGTATTGATAATACCTTAATAATATTTGTCATCTTTTTCAATATTTCAATGGTAAAGAATAGCTTAAAACATATTTTTGTGCTGATATTTGTTTTAAAAAATGAAATTCAAAGATTAATGCAGAAATGAAACAGAGTGGTAGTAAAGTTCAATTTTATGTGCTGATCACCAATTCCAATTTTTATCCATGGAGGAATACACACGCGAATACACACGCAATGAGGCAGGCTATAATTTAAAACCCAGTGAATTTTAAAAGGGGGGCAAAAATCAATGATTCAGGTAGAGATCCTATTTACAGATATTGCATTTTGCCTTCCACCAACCTCATTTTATTTCATATGTATTTATCCAAACAAATACATTTACATCAGGATCAACACAACAATATCTCATGCAAAATAAGTGCATTCAGCACAATCATATTCCAGGACAGATTTTTGGTTACAAAGAAGCACAGCACTGAAGCAGATAACTGGAATCAAGTTTCGCTCTGTAATTAAAACTTCTCCTCTTTAATCAAGCCTGTTTACAACCCCTCTGTGAGAAAATGGATTCTAAAATTGTATTTACAGAGCCTTTACCAAGTAAGTCTCTTGCATCATTTCCAACCACCTACACAGTCATATGAACCTCATCCGGTGAAGATGGCATTTCATCCAGGCTTCATCTCTGGGCCTAGGAACATGTTGTCCTTCAGACAATATCCTCTTGGTCTTTGCTTCAGCCATCTGAACACCCACAATCACTGCTCTTCCTGTGATGCAACTGTCTACAAAAAGGTTCTTCCAAGCTTGTTTCCCACCCGCCCTGGCCAGTGAGTTTATGCCTCTATATTTAGCAAAGTATGCTGGCAAATTTCTAATCCATGCACAGGGTCTAAGAAACATTTTTCAAAGCCATTTTTTCAAACCTAGTGTTCTAGGTGGAGAGACACAAGACTCTCAGCTTGTAAATTCACCTCTTCTAATTTCACAGCTTGTATATTCTTCTGTGAGGCACTGTGGAGGCTGTTCCATCCATTGGGGCAAAGTGAGCTCTGCTCCACCAACCTTCATCTGCTCTCAGCCAGTCTTCGCTTGCCTGCCTCCTTACTTAAAACCAGTGCAGGAGTTGTCTGTCAGCTTCCTCCTCCTCTTTAGTCTCCGTGCAAAAAACTCATCAGTGTACGGTGTAGAAACTCAGTGTAGTGACTTGTAGAAACTCAGCAGGGAGGAAGATGGGGGCAAAACTAGAATTAGCTGGTGTTGTGTCTCATCGGCTCTGACTCCACCTACATCTTCCGCCTCACAAGTCCCAATGGGCATCACCCATCACTGAGTGCAGGAAAGGGATGAGCAAGGCAACCAGAGGACATTAAGTTATGCAAAGGTGAGAGGGAGGAGGAGAGGTTGGGCAGAACAAGCTGTTTAAAGATCCGAAAAGAGACACCTTGTGATGAGTAGAATCCTGAACTGTCTCAAAAGCAAGGGTCCACCAGACACCCCGTGATGTCAGAGTATGCTGTGAGGGTTCTCATGATAAGGGAAGACATCACAATCGTTCAGTTTAATGAAAGTTGGGGCAGGTGCTTCTCTCCATTGGTAGCTGCTAGAAGGGAAACTGAGGATAAGGAGGAACTCCCATCATTACCTGTAACCGCTGGGAGGCAGCAATGAGGCAGAGGGCACAATTGTTAGCAAGTTCACACTTGCGTGGTGCTGACTGGCTAGCTACCCATTCTAGCAAATCAGGAAGCACACTGTTGCAAGGTTCCTCCTGTCTCAATTGCTGGATTGGATTTTTGGATTTGATATCCCGCTTTATCACTACCCGAAGGAATCACAAAGCGGCTAACAATCTCCTTTCCCCTCCTCCCCCACAACAGACACCCTGTGAGGTGAGTGGGGCTGAGAGACTTCAGAGAAGTGTGACTAGCCCAAGGTCACCCAGCAGCTGCATGTGGAGGAGCGGAGACGCGAACCCGGTTCCCCAGATTACAAGTCTACCGCCCCTAACCACTACACCACACTGCTGTCACCCAACAATTAAGGGCACAAATTTATTTATTCTCTTGATCACCCTGCAGCAGTTGCCATGGTTGCTACTAGAGAACCTCACTCTCCACCACTGGTCTGTGTCTCCTTCTGATGGATGCAATGTTGATCTTCTGTAGCTTCTTATGAGTTCACTTATAGCCCAAGCTTCCAAGCTCTTTTTTAAAGGCTTGCTTATAATCAATGGCTTTTAACATCTGATATTTCTCTAAGAATGGCCTTTTTTCTTGATGCACCACTTAATGCATGTACTGTATTCATGCTATTTTGGTTGTGGCAATGCAAGATGAAGAAGGGAATATTAACAGTAGACTGTCTAGCAATGATTGATACCTTTTGTTTCTTAAATCTGAAAAGCAACCCTCAATAAAGTCTCCAATATGTCTTAAGCCAGATAATATTCCTCAATGTGAACACATGAAGGGGCTCTCAAGAATGAATAGACTAGAGTCTATGAGGAAGAGCCAGTGTTCATTGCAGCCATCCCAACTGGCCAATGCAGTGTGTCTCATGGTGTCAGACTAAGATCTGGAAGACTAGACTTCTGCCATGAATTTTACTGGGTGAACTTGGACCAGAGTTTTTCTGAGGAGGGGAGAATCGTGTATGCCACCTTGAGCTTCTTAGCGGAAAGGCGGGGTATAAAAGTAATAATATGGGTGTCAGATCCTGCAAAGGATCTTTACATTTGTTGGCTCCTTTCAGACACCAAACATGAATGCAAATTGATGTCTAGGAGATGGGTGCCTTCACTCATAGGTACCCAATGCCCGAGGAGAGCTAATTTTCAGAGGTTTAATATCCAAATGCATAAAATAGACACACAATATATTGCATAATTGTATTGAAATACCAGATATATTTTCCTGAAATACCTACGAGCTAGGGCAATACTTTGCATGCATTTATTTAAATGAAATTTCCCTCTTGATCTTATTTCGCTGTGTCAAGTATTTGCTAATTTCCATGCCCCCCACCATGTTTCTAGAGAAATACAGAGCACTCTTTCTGTTGATTCTTCTTCTCTTTCAAATTCTTATATAAATTATCTCCTAACTCAATGTGAGTCTGATGTTTGCTTTCAGGTCACTCCGAAAACCCACAAGTGTGTTACCTTGGAGATCAGGAAAAAGAGGTAAGAATGACTTTGTGCGTTAAACCAACTCTGCTGGTTGGCAAAGGAAATGTTAAAGGTACTGGGAAATTTCTCAGCATAAATTTAAATGCATTGACAGGCAACCCAAAAGTTGATTCCAGAATCAGTGGGTTGCACTTAACTCTCATTGAAATGGAGTGGGCTTGAACCATGAATAAGTTGTCCCATTGGTGTCAATATGACCTAATTGCAACTGGCATCCTCTGGAGTTAACTCGAGGGTGAGATTCAGCTAACGAGTCCTGTGGAATGACTTTCTGTTCTTCAGTGTGGCCTCTTCCTCTCCCTCTTGCAGCCCCCCACAATTAAAATACAGTGGGGAAAGCCAACACACACACACACACACACACACACACACACACACACACACACACACACCAGTAGCTGCTCACCTAGGACTCTGGGTGGGTGGCCATTGCCACATTGTGGGTCTGTAGTGGGTCTGGGGAGGCTGACATCTTCCAGCACAGCTGTGGAAGGTGATGCTCATCCTCAAGCTGTCTCATGCTTCCAGATTAGGGTGGGCAGTGCCTACTTAGCCAATCAGAGGCAGGGGCTTGGGGGCTGCAACCAATCTGCACCTATCCTATTTAAGGGGGCAGCCAGGTGCAGGCTGCCGTCTTGGCTAATCGTCATAGGATTTTCCATCCTCTTAGTCTTTAGGGACCCACCTGGGTGGGGAGAAAGTGGGCACTTTGCCTATGACCCTCGCTATGATTAGTTCAGTCAACGTATTTGGGGCCAGAGAGGTATTTTCTCCTGCAAGCAAACTGGCCAGCGTGCAGGTTTTTGCCTACCTCATAGCAACTGTCACAACTTTGGCAGATAAGGCATTGGGCTGGATCCTTAGTCGCAGGGGGTACCCCGTTAAAGAGGTGCAGGAGAGGTGACTCTGTCTGGGGGACCAATGGGCCAATGCACCCCTCCCAATGGTGGTCTGTGTGGGGTTGTGGCATCCAATCCATGTGGGGAGCAACTCCCCAGCACAAGTTCGAACCCATCAGCTTGATGCTGGATACATCCCCAATGCCTTAGCCAAACCTACTGTTTCCTGTAATAAATAAAGTTGTGGCCTAAATCAACCCTTTATGTGGTTATATGCCTGTCCCGGCAAAGTGTGTTTCTGCATAGAGACTGCAATCTTCTTTCTGAGTTTTGCACCATCACATATGAATGGTGGTTTCTTAAAATAATCCTAAAACAACACGAAGGTCACTACAGGTGGACTTGTGCTAATAACCCTGAGTATTGCTATGGTAGAATAAGGTATAAAATTTCAAAAAGTAAAAAGTAAGAGTGGTGATCTCTCCACAGTGGAGCTGCCTACAGGAATTCATAGTTAATTAATTCAGACTTTACAACTTACTAAAATTAATAGGACTTTAGAATTCTTTTGTTTACCACCTTTCGCTTTAGCTAGTCAATCAGCAAATTTTTACCGATGTTATTAAAACTTTCAGCCCGAGTCTAAAGACACTTAAAAAGAAATATTTTTTTATTAAAAAAACTAGTCCCTTGATTGCAAACTATTTTGACTCTGAACTTTTTCAAAAGCAAATTATAATGTGTGGGGAATAAGCAATCAAGTTCTCTTGGAGGAATTATAATTTCATAAGGCCAGTTAGCATTCAATCAGGGGAAATCGGATGTGATTATCTGTATTTATCCTGGCTGGACGCATCTATTAGTTGAACCAGAACTAAATAATCATAGCCATACATGTAGCCCATTTAAAAAAGTAATAGATTTCCCCCCTCATGTTTTTCCACATTTATTGTTTTAATATTTGCTTAAGTTGAATACTTTGGTGCACAGCTATATATTTTTCTTTAAAGAATTTATATCCCACTTTCAATGTGCACCCAAAATAGCTTAAAAAAAGGTTGTGCAGTCCTTTGATAAGAGGCTTTCTGAGAGATCAATCCATCTATGAAGTCATATCGAGATGAGATGTAATAGCCTGTTACTGGATAATTAAGACACCTCCCCCTGCCCCATAAACACTAACTGGACTTATGAAGAATAAACAGATCAGTCTACAGGTAATTATTGGTTGGATCCAGACTTATCCTTTCAACAAAGAAATGTTGCTTGCATAGGATCAAGTGGAGGTATCCCCCAGGCAGTTGGGGGAGACATTTGCCGATCCCCTCTTTCCTCTGTAGCCCACAGAGACACCCCACAAATTCTTCCGAAGAGTCCCCCAGCCATTTGGAGCAGTGTGGATGTTATAGCTGGGGGCCACAGAGGGAAATTAGCAAAATTCAAGCCATTTTTGCTAATGAAGCTTGTGTGCTTGCATTCGATATAGCATTTCCAAATGCAACCATTTGAACATTTAATCCAATTGCGAGCTGTTATGTACTGAGCTGAATCCTAGAACAATAGGATTCAGAATCAGCGGGAGCTACCCAATCCAACTCCAGGTGGAAGTGAATCCGCAACCTGATTGGCCTGCTGGAGCAGCCAATCAGGCGGCTGGCAGAAGTGAATCTGCTACCTGATTGGCCTGTAGGAGCAGCCAATCAGGCTGCAGGCAGAAGTCAATCCACAATATAATTGGCCCACAGGTGTAGCCCTGAAGTAGCCAATCACGCAAGGCCCATTGTGTAAATAATGTATATAAGCAGATGGTTTTGGGAAAAGAGCCATTCGTCTTCTCTTCTTCTCCTTGATGAATATGAGCTGAATAAAGAGCATGAAATTCACTCTCGACTCCGAGTATATTTCACTGGCGACGAGGATGGGATCCTGCTGAGCTGACCGCCACCACGCACTGCACCGCAGCACCGCCACCTGCTGCACCGCTGCATCGCACCGTGCATCCAGGCTTCAGCTCCAGGACCCAAGGAACCCAGAATGGCAACCGACAGCAGCTTCTTGCCATTCAAACCAGCATCAGGAGACTGGGAAGGGTACGCCGCCCGTTTCAACTTCCTCCTGCAAGCGAAAGAAGTCACCAACGATGCCATGAAGAGGGCGACATTCTTCAGCGTCTGTGGAGAGGAGACGTTTGAAATCGCCCGGGCTCTCCTTGCACCTAGAGATGTCGCTACCGTCTCTTACAAAACAATAATGGAACGGCTGAAGGAGCACTTCTCACCACAGCCCTCGGTGGTAGCTTGCCGAAATGCCTTCTACGCAAAGCGGCAAGCCCCGGGGGAAACCATAACTGGGTTTGTGACCTCCCTCCGCCAAGCCGCCCGGTTATGCAACTTCGCAGAGTTGGAGAACATGCTTCGTGACCGCCTCGTCGGTGGCCTGAGGGACGAGATGTTGCAACGACGCCTCTACGCCAAAAAAGACCTCACGTTCCAGATTGCTCTGGAGGAAGCCCTGGCAACCGAAGCCGCCGAGAGGTCAACGCAAGAGGCACGACCGGCCCCGCCATCCCAACCGAGGGTCTACCACGAAGACCTCACCGACGAATCCGAATCTGACAGGGAGGAAGTACACCGAGTACAGCGGCGCACTCAAGCAGCACACACACCACAGCAGCCTCGACGAGAAGGAGGGAACTGTGCAAGCTGCGGGGAGAACCACGAGAGGAGGACCTGTCGTTTCCGCAACGCAGAGTGCAGGCAGTGCAGAAAATTGGGACACATCGCCCGGGTGTGTCGGGCTCGACTCACCCGTCGACAAGCATCAGATGACCGACCCAGGAGCCCCAGGTCACACGGCACCATGCACCAAGGCAACTCGACGGAGATCACGGACTACCAGGTATTCCAGTTGCCCCATCCCAGCACAGAGAAAATTTATATAGAGGTACAGATAGAGGGAGCCCCATGCCGCATGGAGCTGGACACGGGTTCAACTCTATCCATAATCTCGGCCCGAACATTAAGGGAACTGTGCCCTAATGGGGGTCCCAAACTAAGGCCGGCCCCATTCACCCTCCGGGACTTCCAGAAACGTAAGGTCCCTACAATGGGGGTGGGGACCTTCAGGGTGCAATATCGAGGGCGAAAGCAACAATTGGACTTGCTGGTAGTTAAGGGCCCCTACGTTAGCTTACTGGGACTGGCATGGTTTGGACCTCTGGGGCTAGCCGTTACCGGGGTGAACCGCACTAGCTTACAAGTGGACGTGGACGCCATATGCAAAGAGTTTCCAGGGGTTTTCGATGGGGCATTGGGACGATATACAGGACCCCCCATTGCCCTACAGCTAGACCCCGCTGTACGACCCATCAGGCACAAGGCTCGCCGGGTCCCGTTCGCCCTGAAACCCCGCATAGACGAGGAATTGGACCGGCTCGTGGAGCAAGGAGTGCTGGAGCCGGTGCCCAACGCCCCCTGGGAAACTCCAATTGTCACACCCGTCAAGCCTAACGGTTCGGTCCGCATCTGTGCAGACTACAAATGCACCATAAACAAGGCTCTCACGGCCCATGCATACCCAGTGCCAGTGGTCAGCCATGTCCTCGCCACCCTGGCTGGGTCAAAAATCTTTGGCAAACTGGACTTGGCCCAAGCGTATCAACAGTTGCCTGTGGACGAAGCCACAGCAGAGGCTCAGACGATTGTGACGCACAGAGGGGCATTCAGAGTAAAGCGGCTGCAATTTGGCGTTAGCGTGGCACCAGGCATATTCCAGAATCTAATGGACTCTCTCCTTAAAGGGATTCCTGGCGTCACCCCCTTCTTCGATGATGTACTGATCGCCGGGCCCACACCAGAGGAATTTGAGGACCGCCTCCGCTCCGTCCTGCACCGTTTCCAGACGGCGGGCCTCAAAGTGAAGCGGGAAAAGTGTTTACTGGGAGTGCCGCAGGTGGACTTTCTGGGATTTAAGGTGGACGCAGAAGGGGTCCATCCAACCGGTGACAAGGTACGGGCCATTTGTGAGGCCCCAGCGCCCAAGAGCAAGCCCGAACTTCAGTCATTCTTGGGACTATTGAACTTTTACCATGCCTTCCTTCCCCATAAGGCAGCGGTAGCGGAGCCCCTACACAGACTCCTAGATAAAAGGGCCCCTTGGGTGTGGGGCCAGCGACAAAGGGCCGCATTCCAGGCAGTCAAGGACTTGCTCGTCTCAAACTCGGTCTTGGCACACTTCGACGAGAGGCTGCCAGTGGTGCTGGCATGCGACGCCTCTCCCTATGGCATCGGCGCTGTCCTGGGACACCAACTCCCGGATGGAAGAGAGGTGCCAGTGGCATACTTCTCCCAGACGCTTGCTGCAGCCGAACGAAACTACTCACAGATTGACAAGGAGGGTCTGGCAATCGTGAAGGGCGTAAAAAAATTCCATGATTTCTTGTACGGGCGGCCCTTTACCATAGTGACTGACCACAAGCCGTTGCTTGGCCTGTTTGCCCCCGAGAAGCAGACCCCCCAAGTGTTGTCTCCACGTGTCCTCAGGTGGTCAATTTTCCTTGCCGGCTACCAGTATGCACTAATCCACCGCCCTGGGAAGGCGATGGGCCACGCAGATGCACTCAGCAGGCTACCACTACCAGAAACAGGCCCCGACCCAGCGCCTGCGCAAGAGGTTATGACCCTGGAGCTGCTTCCCGACCGACCCATTCAGGCACAAGAAGTTGCGCACCATTCCACAAAAGATAGGGTCATCTCCCGGGTCCTGGACTGGGTGTGGCGAGGATGGCCCAGCAGCAGCCCCGGGCCAGAATTCGCTGGCTACACAAACCGCAAACATGAACTGTCGGCCCACAAGGGGTGCCTGTTATGGGGAAGCAGGGTTGTTGTTCCCCAGCCCCTCCGCAAAAGGGTCCTCACAGCCCTACACGAGACACACCCAGGGGTAGTGAGGATGAAGGCCCTTGCCAGGAGTTATGTGTGGTGGCCGGGGATTGACAGAGAGATAGAGGCCTGGGTCCAACACTGCCAGACCTGCCAAGAATCCCGCCCGGATCCCCCAAGGGCCCCAGTCCAGCCCTGGGAGTCCGCCCGACATCCATGGTCACGCTTGCACGTGGACTTCGCTGGCCCCTTCCAGGGAAAAACATTCTTCATAGTGGTGGATTCCTACACCAAATGGCTGGAGGTCGCACTGGTACCGTCCACTTCTACGGCGGCAGCCATCCGGGTACTACGTAAGCTGTTTGCAACCCACGGGCTCCCTGACACCCTCGTCTCGGACAATGGAACCGCATTCACGTCAGAGGAGTTCCAGACCTTCACAGCGCAGAACGCCATCCGCCACATCCGCTCAGCACCATTCCACCCTGCCACCAATGGCCAAGCGGAGCGCATGGTGCGGACCACCAAGGACAGCCTCCGCCGCATAACACAAGGGGACTGGGAATACCGCCTTGCCGCATTTCTTCTAGCACAGCACAGCACCCCAAGCACAACGACGGGCCGGAGCCCAGCTGAACTACTCATGGGCCGGCGCCTTGCAACTAGACTGGACCGACTTCACCCCGACAGAGCTCAGGATGAGGTAGTGGTGGGGAAAGGCAGGAACCCCCGGACATTTGTGGCCCAGGACCCAGTGTATGCAAAGAATTTTGGGGCAGGCCCAGCATGGGTACCCGCCACAGTCACCAAGGTGACCGGTCCCGTGTCGTACGAGGTACTAACGGAAGGGGGGCAATGTTGGCGCCGCCACTGCGACCAGCTACGGCGACGATTCCCAGGAGGAACCCGGGAGGAGAGCGGGACAGAGGGGTCCCAAGGGGACAGCAGGGCAGTGAGGCCTGTAGAGCGAGAGGGGTGGGCAGGGGAAGCAGAAGCAGTAGGCACAGAGGGGCGCCCCGAGGCTGGAAGGACACCGGAACCAGAGTCACAACCTAGTGGTTCAGTGGCGCCAGACCAGACAGCCCCGGCACAGCCAGCAGCCTCGGAACACGAGCCAGAACCAGAACCCCTGACCAAGGAACACCCCAGGCCACAACGCACACGGAGGCGGCCAGCAGACCTTGGGGACTACGAATGCAACTTCCCGGGCAGGACTGGAACTTAGAGGGGAGGGGTGTTATGTACTGAGCTGAATCCTAGAACAATAGGATTCAGAATCAGCGGGAGCTACCCAATCCAACTCCAGGTGGAAGTGAATCCGCAACCTGATTGGCCTGCTGGAGCAGCCAATCAGGCGGCTGGCAGAAGTGAATCTGCTACCTGATTGGCCTGTAGGAGCAGCCAATCAGGCTGCAGGCAGAAGTCAATCCACAATATAATTGGCCCACAGGTGTAGCCCTGAAGTAGCCAATCACGCAAGGCCCATTGTGTAAATAATGTATATAAGCAGATGGTTTTGGGAAAAGAGCCATTCGTCTTCTCTTCTTCTCCTTGATGAATATGAGCTGAATAAAGAGCATGAAATTCACTCTCGACTCCGAGTATATTTCACGAGCGCTACATAAAAATCCATTTGCTGTACTGATATGTGCTCAGGATGACTAAGCATACCAGGGAACAATTCTGCCACCTTCTAATTAACTCCAAATTGCAGAAAGCAATAAATGGCCTTCACTTAATAAATTAAATTTGCAAGGAATGTGTAAGCATTTAATTAGCAGCTGACAGGAAAAAAAATGTGATTTAGCAAGGAAGTTGTAGCTTACTAAAATATCAGTTGGTATTTTTAGCAATAAATTGTGATCTTCTTATCCTGCGATTTTGTCTTCGAGAAAAAAGGGGGGGGGGCACATTTGCATGAATGTCATCTTTGCAGATCTGATGTAAGTTTGCAAGGCAGAGATCTTTCTCCCGCTTCTCCCTACCTGTTTGTGTTGAGTTTTTGATTAGTAAGGGATGAGTAATGAAAGAAAGAAAAAAGCTTCTCTATACCTACACATATGCACGTATCACATAACTGCTCTCTTAAAACTACTTTGCTACAGTTTTTTCAGACACGTTTCTCCACTTACTGCAGTGTTTCCCAACCTTGTGCCTCCAGCTGTTTTCAGACTACAATTCCCATCATTCCTGACCACTGGTCCTGCTAGCTAGGGATGATGGGAGTTGTAGTCCCAAAACATCTGGAGGCACAAGGTTGGGAAATACTGACTTACTGCACTCTGATCATCTGCTATGGCTACCCTCACATCTTAATTGTGAAACTCTTCCCCTCCACTTACTTTCTCGAGGTCAGAAATTACATAATATTGATGAATTTCCCCCAAAAAAATTATAGAATCATGGAGTTGGAAGGGACCTTGAGGATCAAGCAGAAGGTTGGCATGAGTGAGAGGGAGATATTTTTAGGGTGCCTTCTTATTTGTTCCAAAGCAAAAGTCATGCTGAATGTGGAGGATTCTCACGTGCGAGTGAAATACCTGCAGTTTTTAAAGAGAAATCTGAGGATTTCTCACTGGATTAAAAAAAAGGGTGGGGCTATGACATTGGAAAGGGACTTCAAGGTGGATCTAGACCTGCCTTTTTATGAATGGAAGGACCCACTCCATTTTTAGAAGGGTCTGCTGGGATCTGCATGCATCAACCCCATGTGGTGAGTCACAGAACTGCATGTGACAGAATTTCTGTCCTGGAATGACCACGCCCTCTCATGCAGGCCATTGGATCCTCCTGCACAGGAATGAATATAAAAGGGATATATACATTAGCCAATCACACGAGAACTACTGGAAAACTCTCTAGAATTCAGTCACCAACCAATCAAATTTAAACACATAGTAATGCATACAAGTATTTATGCACACAATTTCAGTGAATTAAATTATTATACTTAACACAGAGAATGGCATTCTCATAAGTGGAGTTTAGCAGGAACAGAACTCCATTCATGGGGCACCTGGGATCAACCAAGCATGCATGCTTAGTCATTAACTATGGCCCCCATAGCCACCACTTCAAAGCTAAGGACAGTGCTCTTCCCCTTCCTTTCATAAACTGAAGCAGTTTGATGGAAGAATATAGTTGGCTCCCTATAAACATGAAGTTCGACTACAACTAGATAAAAGCTCCATAGAGAGAGAGAGAGCTCACATTGTGGCCTTCTTCACCTAACCTTCAAGTGTTCACTGAAGTCATCAAAAGAGGATCTGCTTTCTAGATTACTAAGAGAACAGCAAGCTTCTGCCAAAAGTGCCACAAGTTGCACTAGAGGAATCAGAGGTGCAGAAGACACCTCTATGGAGGCCCCAGGAGAACCCAAGTGGAATAGAGCTTTTATATATAAACTTTTATATATAAACTTACAGCCAGTAGATATTTTCTGAGTGAACAATGACAAGAGAGGTTGGTTTGTTGGCCTGGTAACTGATTTGTCGATAACCTCCTGGAAAGAAGGGGGAGGGATGTAAGTGTGTGGGAGAGAAGGCACCTAATGTAATAAATACATTTGAGTTCACCTTGGCAGATCAGCCAAGGAAGGACCTTTGCTTTTCATCTATTCCCTTCCACAAATGATGTGCTTTTGGCGAAGCTAAAAATAAGCCAGATACAAAATCAAAAAAACAAAACCCCCACAATATTTAGATGCAGCTACAGATCCAGAAATAAGCAGTAATGGGGGGGGGTTATGGTTGTGGTGTTGTTGCTGTTTCAGAATAAGTTGGCAGCCTTAAGCCTACATTCATTTCCACATTTCCAGGCCACTCCTGGAAGATTGTCTTGATTTTACTTTTTCAGCCTGGGGGGAAGACTGCAAAAACTCTCAAGAAGAACATCTCATTAACAAAGTCACAAATCCCATCTCTCTGCATATCAGTAAGAGACACGGCACTTATGTGAAAGGAGTAGGATCATTTGCACATTTGCTGAAAGTTGTTCAGCGAAGGAGGTGACGGAATAGCAAGTGATTGTCTGAGTGGAAAACAGAAAACGATGCTGGAAAGCTAGGTTTCCTATAATACCCCAACATTGTTTCATTAGCCTCCAGCTGAGTGTTTCTGTTTGTGCTGCATTTCTCTCAAAAGAGGCAAGTTAATAACTAGGATGGAAATAATAATCTTTCTCGTCTTGTTCTGCCAGACACCATATTTGAATGTTTTCCAGCATTCAGCGACAGGACTGACCTGCAACACCTGTACATTGTGAGCTCCCAGGTTCTGTGGATGTCAAGCTAAGGGAAATGATTATCTCTGTTCACATTCAGCTTAAACCAGTTAGCCTCAGAAGCTCAGGAGCAGCCTCTGTGTTGCGGCTAGAGACAAAAGGCAATTCCCATATGGTTGGAATATCTTGTGTGTGTGTGTGTGTCAGAATTTGAATGCAGATTTTGATTGTTAAATCTGTCATCAACATTGGAATTACCCACTTGAAATTTATTTATTTCATGACATTTATGTACCGCTTGATAGCACAAAAGCAGAAGCTCAAAGCAGTTTACAAGATTTGATTGTTGACTTCTTAACCCATTCAAGTTGATGCTTCCTGATTGGCTAAGTGAGGGGTGGGAATCTGTGGCCCCTGGTTTAATGAATCAGGGAAGTAAGTATCACATTTGCAGAAGTGTTGATGCAAGTTAGCTGTCATATACTGTCTATCACTGACTGCTACATGCAAGATTCTGTCATATACCTATTACAGCTGCTTGCCAACTGTCTGACGCTATCAAATCCTTAACTGCTACATGTCAGATAAGGTGAAATGTTGACTGCTACTTGGGGAAAATGGATGTTAAACAGTCACCCATTCTGAGAATATTTGGATAATTACTATCAATATTCACAAAAGAGAATTTTGGGATGCAATTTTATTTCAGCTCTATTTCCCCATTTTATTGAGCAGCACTGCAAAAGGGGAAAGAATTACCTTCTTCCTTTTTGGCTCCTGGGGTAATGTATGAAAAATGAAAGGGCTCCTCTATTCCTTAAGGACATGAGACCCTCTGACTGTATTTGCCTGCCATCTCAATAACACTAGGTCTACTTGGAAAGAGTAAGATGCTTAGAGTTCCTGCATACATTGCGCTGAATGGCTGGACTTCTTAAGTCATGACCTGCCATAATTCTACTGAGTAACTTATGATTTCCCGTGGATTAGAGCTCAGTTTTTGACCTTCTTCAGGGACTTCAGAGGAATTCATGTTCTACTTAATCCAGTTACAAATTATGGGGTTAAAAAGCTCCTTGTTACCTCTGCCATCTGAACAGAAAAACTTTATGGAAACCAAGGTTAAGTTGTCCTCTTCTGTATCCGTGGTGGAGTGAAGCTAATTTTAGACTCTGGGCTTAATGTTCGTACAATATTCTTCTGTTAGATGGCAACTTGCTTCAAAATGTGGTGAGCCAACCTTGCTGCATTTCTGCTCATTTTGCAGAGAGGGGGCCTGGACTTCTTCCTCTAAATCCAACAATGGCACCATGGCAGCCTACTAGCAGTGCCAGTGAGGACGTTTGGCAAACAGCAAGTGTTACATAGGACAACTGGCATTAAGGCGTTCACATTAAATATGTTGAAGGGACCTAGGGAATGTAGGAGCATCAGTGGCAGCGGCAGTGGCAGCCTACAAATTGTTTAAAGAAAGAGAGGGATTCATCACAAGCTCTCTCCTCCCCACCAATAACAGGCCAAGCCATTCTAAGTTGGTAGTGGGAGGTTCCATGCTGGAGAAATTGCCACTTCCTAAGACCTACTGGATCATCCCATTAGGACAGAAGATGGGAAGGCAGATTTTCCATTCCCCCATTCCCCCACCACCACCATTGACACTAATGGAAGGGAAAATAAGAATGTCAGTTGTAGTCTCAGGGGAATGAGGAGAATGAAGACCTTTCCTGAGCAACCCTGTCTGCTCAGTGCAACACTATAGCTCAGTCGGTAGAGCATGAGACTCTTCATCTCAGAGTCCTGGATTCGAGCCCCACATTGGGTGAGATTCCTGCATTACAGGGGGTTGGACTACTAGATGATCCTTGAGTCCCAGGTTATTTCTCACCCTCAGAAACCACCTGTTGAGTATCTTACACTTTGAGATTGGGCACACTTTTCATCACTGGATCCTGTCCCTTTCAATACAGTTGATGTGATGGAGTGGTCCTTGTCAGGAGATTCAGTTCCACCTTAAGGCTTAGGCATGTTGCTGCTGATATATGTCACATGTCTAGGCATTTCCGTTTGTACTTTTACTTTCGCTGTACTGTACTGTTTGATCTGATGGAAGAGAAAAAGCATCGTTCGCTCTCTCTTCATGCATGCTGTAAATAAACCACTTTAAAATGCCTCTCTGCTGCCTTATCGTCTCCGCTGAAACTGCATGGGCATCTCTGCTGATTGCGTGCTCAGGTTGCTGAGACCCTGAGTCGCCTTTCCTGGGAATCACAGTGACCGAGGAGAAGAGGGAGCTGCCGGCTGGACCTCCCAATGGTGATATCCCAACAGTCCTGGCCAACTTCTTTGTACCTTTGTACCCCCTGTTGGCTTGACATTTGGGCTTTAGGGCACTTCCCTTGCCTCCACCTTCTCCTCCTTATTTCCTTCCCCTTCTCTGCCACTCTCCCTTCTATTCTCCTAGTCTCATATCTCTATAATCCTTTCCCACTTTCCTTACTTCTCAGTTCTTCTCTGCCAATAACAAAATTGTGCCAGTAGCAAATCAAAATGGGGAAAAACACAACCATGTAAAGAACTAACAAAATAGCAAATGAAAACTCAAGCTTTCAGAGCTCCATCCAAACTATGGGTAAAATTCCTTTCCATCTCCAGCAGTGAGCAGCTAGTAGCTAATGACAAACTTACTAGCTTAAACCATGTGCTTTATACTTTCATGATACTTGGGGCAGACTTCCTCTAGTTCCTCTAGTCCAGATTCTTGCAGATCCACCTCCAGGTTCTATTTCCAGAATCTAGCCAGAAGATCCATTTGTCTCCCAGAGATAGTCTCAACTCACAGCAGAGCCAGATAGCTTTTGGGTGGACTGCATTCCAGTGGTGGTGGAAGGTCTTCCATGTTGCTCCCTCTTGTCCCACCCATGAAACGCCCCCCCCCCATAAATAGGACATGGGACTTTCTAGCTTACTGTTGGCATCCCTTTCAAAACCATCTTCTTGTCATTTTTCCAGTACACGGAACGTTATGGAGCCCAGCAGTGAAGGGCCAGGAATAACGGCAACGGTTCACCCCTCATCATACATCATACAAAGTCACAGAAGGAATAGTCCCAGTTTTGATCAGACTAGATTTCACGAGCTGAGATCCTGTAGCTCAGACATGCAGCTTACACTTTGAAACTACTTAGTGATGAAACTTTCTTGGTAATGACAATTAGAAAATCAAGAGTAGTAATTAACACAATTTCTTAATTTCCTGGAAGTATTATTAAAATAAGGACAAAGGGGGAAAGTGACATTTTAATACATTGTTTGAAAATATATCTTCATGGATTTTTCAAAAATAAAACATAGGCCATAAATTGTATTTATTCATGCCGGTTGTTGCCCCTTGGCACAACATTTTCCAGTCTGACCTTTTCAAAGTTTGATTTTTGTCATTGTTGTTGCTAGTCAATGCTTTATTTAGTTGCTTGCAGGCTTAATATTGCACCACAGGGGTGAAAGTTAAATAGAATGCTCACCTGCTAAATACAAGACATATATTTCAAGGTTAAAAGTAGTATGACTTTTTCTGCCGTCGTCCAAACTATACCGGTAAACATTATTATGAGGTATTAGACTTCTGCCAATAACTTCAGCGGACATATGAAATGAAAATATTTCAAAGAATTCTACGACTTAGGAGGTTGCCATTTTTGTGTTGCAATGAGTGGAAGTCTGCATGATGCAGGCAACTGTTCTCGGAGGCTGCGTACCCACCCACATTCATGCTTGTGCAATACTAAATTGAAGCCCAGGGACTGACTCACATTTAGCTTAATAACAAAACTTGCCTTCTGCAATTATGTGTGTGTTCCTGTCTGCTGCACAAACCCACCATCCCCTAATCCAAGAATCATTGAGGAAGAGGAACAGGGTTGCCACATTCCACAGCCCAACACTTGAATTTTGCTAGAATGTGAACCTTTATAAGATTATATTGTTAAAATGCCCTCATTTTCTGATTTAACTTCTTAATTTAATTTCATTGTACACAGGTTGTAGAAAGCAGCCGACTGTACAAAGGTAAGAGTTACATGTGTTGCTCCGCCCACTTTACCTTTGGTTCCACCCACTACTAGCATTTCATCCTCTGAAGATTGTCCAGAAAGGAGAGTGACCCTCAGAAAAAGGTTCCATATCGTTGCTATAATTGATCAGTATCATGGAAGGCAGAGTAAAAATTGTTGTCAAAAATGTATAATTTGTTGTTAGAATGGTTTACAAAAGATGCATTGACCAAAGAAGTGATGATAAGATGGGCTAAAGATTTTGGGTACAATATTGAATGTGATGTGTGGTTGAAATTGTGGAATGAAACTTTGAAATTTACTGCATGTACCACCTTGAAAGAAAATGTAATGAAGATGTATAGATGGTATTTAACGCCAGTAAAATTAGCGCAAATGTATAGGATGAGTAACAAGATGTGCTGGAAATGTATTGAAAAAGATGGTGATTTTTATCATATGTGGTGGACTTGCAAGAAGATAAAGGGATTTGGGGAAATGATTTATAATGAGTTGAAAAAGATGTTTAAGTATACATTCCCTAAAAAACCAGAAGCCTTTTTATTGGGAATAATGGGACATGAAATAGAAAAGGATGATAAGAGACGTTTTATGTATGCCACAACCGCGGCGAGGACATTACTAGCCCCAAAGTGGAAACTACAAGAAATTCCGACAATTGAGGAATGACAGACGAAAATGTTTGACTATGCAGAACTGGCAAGGTTGACTTGTGGGGTTTGATACCAGGGAGATGCAAGGTTCCGAAAAGACTGGAGTAAATTTATTGACTATATAGAAAAGAATCATAGAAGTTTAAAGACACTAGCAGGACTGAAGTAAATCCTACTAATATAAACTTTTTTAGGTAAAAAGGGACTGCGTGATAAGATTGGCTAAGAAAGCCGAATGACGGGAGGGAAGTCACAGCTCGGTAGAGGGAACTGAAAAAAGTGGGAAAATAAGAAGGAATGTTTGAAGGTATTTTTTTGTTTTTGTGTATGTTTTTGTTTGTTTGTTGTAGAAAATAATAAAAATTATCTTTAAAAAAATCAGTATCAAGCAATTGTCAAAAAGTATATATATATATATATATATATATATATATATATATATATATATATATATGATATCTTGTGCATGGAATGCGCCAACTTCATAACTGAAAACACTGCAGAAGTATAGAAGTACACACTTTTCATATTTTGGGGGAAAGTATTAAGTTTTATTTTAGATCCCAAATTAGAGTCATATTTATTTTATAATAGGCTGTATGGGGTCTTTTAAAAAACCGTACTTTGATTAAGAAGCTAAAGTGGCAGCTCTTATTATTTTCTTTAGTATTTGCCACCCTGCCTTTGATCCTTTTGTATTCCAGTAATCCCATATCTTCAAATCCCTCAAGAATTCAATAGTAAAAGGGGAACAAAAATTAAGCTGAACAAAAATCCTAACATGCTTTCTCTGTGAAACTAAGCTTTCATGATTAGACAAAAAAAGAGAGAAAGCCCTGAATTTTAAACAAAACATGGAAACTATTATTACTAGGCGGAAAATGAATGATGGGGAAGATCTTGAGGCATATGTTTCTAAGAATTCTGACAAAGATAATGCAGAGTTCTCGCACCCCTGGAAATTATCTAAAATTATTGAGATCCGCTCTTCAAAACATCATAAAAAGGAAGGGTGGGAAGAAGGGGTGTTTGACATATTTTGACAGGGAGCTGGAAATTTCACTCAATATGGCGGGGACAAGATCCTCAGGAAGGTTTCGACTGTGCATCTTGACAGAGAAGGGAAGGAGAAATAAATAAATGAAGGTGGTTGAACCAGCACATCCAGTGCCCCCTCAGACCTGCCTAGAAACATGCTGGATCAGACCATTAGACTATCTAGCTCAGTGGCTAGCAGTAGCTCTCCAGGGTCCAGATAGTGGGTCTTTCTCAGACTTATCTGGAGATGCCAGGGATTGAAACGGGTGCACATTAACTTGCTGTTCTACTGCTCTGCTATGGCCATTGCCCTAATTGTACCAGCAGAGTGGAAGGACAGAGTGGAAGCCTGGAAACAATGACACGGAAATCCAGTCTGCCAGTTCCAGGATTGGTTGAGTTCGGATCCCTAGGTAGGGTGTGTGTCGGGGGCGGGGAAGGGATTGTGGTAAACCTAGGCATTCATTCAGTGCACTACAAATGGGATGGAGGCTTCTGTGATCTCATTTTCTGAAGTCACGACTGTCTCGCTGTCCCCACTCTCAGAAAGGAAGAGCTGATGCTTTCTATAACCACCCAGAAGACAGAGGATGCCATGGCTTCCCAAGTGTTTTGGGGAGCCCCCATCCAGTGCTTTTTATCTGGGGAGACACAGTGGAATGCATACCCCTAAACATTTTGTGAATCTAATGGGAGAAGAAACTAAAATAAATAAATAAACATTTTAGTTTCTTCTCTAGCACGGTGAACCATCAGTTCTGTTACTACCCCCGATGGCAGCCTCATTTCCTGCCCCGGTGTTTCCTGAGCCTCAGGCAGAAGCGAGCGTTTAATGTGTGAAGTAGGAGTTGGAATTTAGCATGGTGATGGGTCAGTTTCGTTGTTACCACCTCTGATGGTGGCTCCATTTTCTTTCCCAGTGTTTCCTGAGTTTCAGAGAGAAGCGAGTGTTTAATGTGTGAAGCAGTGTGGAATGTGGATGTGTGATATTTTCCCCGATTTGAACTATAAAATGGTGATTTTCTTGAGTCAAAATGAGAGAACCCCTAAACATTTTTTAGGGAAAAAAAAGCACTGCCCCCATCCAAGGATCACAGGATGACAGGTCCTTCTTTTCTATGTTTTTTTTTTTAAAAAAATAAAATAAAAAATAAGTAAGAAGTCTGTATTTTGAGGGCATTCTTGTTATTAATTTTCTGTACCTCATAATATCATAGCAACATTGTCAACAGTCACTCACCTTAAAGCAAAGGGATCACCTGTGGCTTTGGGATGCCTCTCTCCTAGGGATGCTTGGTGAATTACAGAGCAATCGAAACCCCATTTTTTCCAGGCTGAGGAAAGGGGAATTGAGTTGGTGGAAGTATGTCCCTCCACCAGCTTCAGCCAACCTTGTGTTGACCTTCATCTGTGGAATGATGCTGTGTTATGCTACACTAGCAAGCCAATTGAATGCTCCTGCCAGCGCATTTGCACCATACCACCACCTCTCATAGAATCACAGAATGGTAGAGTTGGAAGGAATCCTGAGGGTCATCTAGTCCAACCCCTTGCAATGCAACTCAAGCATCCATGACAGATGCCCATCCAACCACTGGTTTCTCCTGTCTGATGAAGAATTCTAGAGTCGTGTTGGCCATTTAGTGAGCCAGTGTGGTGCAGTGGTCAGAAGGTCAGATTAGAACCTGGGTTCAAATCACCGCACAATTATGAACTGCACTGGGTGACCTTGGGGCAGTCACTGCTTCTTAGGATTGTTGAGGGGATTAGGTGAGGAAGGAGACAACCATGTATGCTTCCTTGAACTCCTTCAGGAAAAGGAAAAATGTAGAATATAAAAGAAAATAATAAATAAATAAAATTTAAGTTGGTCTTTCTAATAAAGGCATTACCTTCCTTAGGAATTTGGTGCTTCTTTACAGAGATGGCAATGTGCCTTGAATTTTGATGCTAGCATTTCCATTGCTTGCTTAGTGCCCATTAAAATATTTTGGGAGATATGTGGCACTCACGGTTTGTATCTTTGAAAAACCTCCATTACACATTGAAATGAGTAGTGCTGTGTTCTGGTACCTGTTCCTAATGCACTCCCCACCCCCACCTGCCTCTCCCTCATATGTTTACACACACACACACACACACACACACACACACACACACACCATTGAAGAATTGGTAAAGTAAGTCTCTGATTTGTGTCATTTTTGCAAAAATATCCCGAAAGAACTGGCTTTGCAATAATTTGATGCATGTGCTAAACTACTGTTGAAAAGCCAGAGGAATCGCCCTAAGCTCTCATAATGACAATTTCATAGAAAGATAGGGTGGTGTGTTGTTGTTTTTTAAGGGAAAAAACATTTTGAGGGATATATATATACTGTAATCTCACAAAAACCTTGTAGGCAAAAATGACAGCAGTGCTGTCAGCATGGAGGCGATAATTCAGTCGCTGTCTCAAACAGAAATGGGTCAGGCAAGAATAGAGAATAAGGGCAGTGAAGAAGTCTGATTCATATCTGGTTAAAACAAAGTATCACTTAGCACAGCTGGAAATAGACTTTGATGTAAGATTACAAAAAAAGTGCAAGAAGAGGTTGAAGCTTTGAAAGTTACCCTGTAGTTAGCAGTAATGGAGGGTGAAATAAGAGACATCTGCATGGCTTTTTACCCCTTTGCATCAAGCCACTGTAATCACCTTGCTATTTCCTTATAGGAATCGGAGCCACACATGGCTTGTTACCAGGCGTTTACCGTAAGAAGCCCAGAGCACTTTCAAAGGGTATATATTAGTGTGCAAGAGAGTGAAAGAGACAGAGAAAAAGAATGAGAATGAACGGGTCTAAATGGGAAAACAGAATGGTCACAGTCCCCTATAAAACACATGTGAACATGCACAGATAATATATCAGTTCTGATCCAATTATGCATTCACATACCACAAGGGCTGCAGCAACATAGCCTGGTTATCTGTTTCGTTTTATCACAGCTATGGGCAACCAATCCTGGCAGCTAGAGACCTAGCCTTACCTCCCAAGTTCCGGACTGCAGAATCCGGGACCGGCAGCCATTTGACACCGGAAGTTGCGTCAATGTAACTTCCGGTGTTGCTTTGCCCTTCTATTGGCACCAAAAATGGCCGCCTGCTTCCAAAGTTGCTTGTACGCATGTCAGGAAGTGCGCTGACGCAACTTCCGGTGTCGCTCCGCCCATCTATGGGCACCAAAAATGGCCGCCGCCAACACCGGAAGTCACGTCTATGCACTTCCGGACATGCGTAGATGCAACTTTTGAAGCTGGCGGCGGCCATTTTTGGTGCCCATAGAAGGGCAAATCGGAAAGAAAAAAATGGCCGCCGGCAGGAGAAAATAACGGAGAAAAATGGGAGACGAAGTGATACGGGGGACCACCGGGAAAAGGTAAGTAAAAAGGGGGTTTTCCCAGCGAAAACGGGAGACTTGGCAGCTATGGACCTAGCCCTAAAGTCTTCATGTATTTATCTGCCACCAAATTGAATGGAGTAAGCAAGCATGAATTCGGGCTTGCATTTCTAGCCATCTTGACTCAGAATTCGGTTCCCAACAGGGCACAATCTTGTTCCTCTCTGCCACCCATAGCAGAATTTATGCTAATTTTCTCATGCCCAGGTAGTATCATGTGGATGACAGTGGCCACCTAGGAGCCCACCAATCTCACAGCCAAAATGCCACCTTGATTTTTATTTTTATTTTAAAAATAAGTATAAACAAAGTGGGGAGATGCACTTTAAAATCCCACCGTGCAGTTCCAAGCAGTAGTTTTGCTGAGAGTCTGCCAGCGGTAGCTTGAGCAGCTGATTATCGTTTTATATTTGGCATCAAGAGCAAGTAGGAATGCTGTGGCATGATTAGCCCTATAAAGGCATAATATGGAATGGCAACTTAAGTATATCCACCCCACCAACTCCACCTGCTCCATCACCGTCCTTCCCACATTGAGCAGGACGTCTGAAGGAGGCTTCCATGCATGTTCTACTGAATGCACATTGAAACGTCTCATGATCAGGAACACTGATACCAGAGGATTGTGCTGTGTGCAGTGCAGGGATATTTTGCTCCCTACGGAAGGCTAAATACTTGCACACACGCCCCCAAAAATGCTAACTTCAATTTTCAAAAGCAGATGTATTGTGGGGAAAATGTACCGGTAAAACACAAAACTTGAAATGGCTACATTTGTTTTAAATTGCAAGAATAAGTAGTGCAACACCTATAAATCCAGGGCTGCCCCTGGAAAATAGGGACACTATTCCATGTATACATGAAAACAATTCTAATGCATCAATTATTGCAAAAATGATAAATTTCTTCAAAATAAAAAATAAATCTGTATCAAACTGAGCCCCTCAAAGGTCATTGCAGTGCTCCGTTGAGGTCTGTGTCCTAGGTTGCTGCCTGGTTGGCCTAATGATAGCACCAGCCTTGGTGGTGGGTTACTTTTCTGTAGCGCTAGGCTGGACTTTACCTTTTACCTTTTTACTCTTGGGATGCAGTTGGCGCTGTGGTCTAAACCATGGAGCCTCTTGGGCTTGCCGATCAGAAGGTCGGTGGTTTGAATCTCCACAACGGGGTGAGCTCCCATTCAGAGGCGAACAGTGCCGCTTGGCTGCCTGGGGCGGCACCCCCTGGGGACGTCACTCCACAACATGCATGCATCCTGATGCATGCATTGCGACATCACGACGCACGGCACGCATGCCAGAATGGACTGCACATGTCCGCAGAGAGGCTTGCTCGCGGTTTGCTGGTGCCACCGCCACCCGGCAGCCCACTCCATAGCCCGCTCTGCTTCTTCCTGCTTGGGCAGAGGAGGTGAGGGGTGGGCCAGGGGCGCTGCCCCCGCGCACTGCCCCTGCCAAAGTGGAGGTAGGGGTGGACCGCCCCCTTCGCCCCTCCCTTGCTATGTGCCTGCTCCCGTTGCTCTGTCCCAGCTCCTGCCAACCTAGCACTTCGAAAGCACACCAGTGCAGGTAGATAAATAGGTACTGCTCCAGCGGGAAGGTAAACAGTATTTGCATGCACTCTGGTTTCTGTCATGGTGTTCATTTGCACCAGAAGTGGTTTAGTCATCCTGGCCACATGACCTGGAAAGCTGTCTGTGGACAAACACTGGCTCCCTCAGCCTGAAAGCAAGATGAGCGCCACAACCCCATAGTTGCCTTTGACTGGACTTAACCATTCAGGGGTCCTTTACCTTTACCTTTTTACGCTTCTGTAGCACTAGGCCAAAAAGCTAGTGCCTCACCAAAGAAATATCCAAGCATTCAGCATTGAAAATCGGAGACGGGGGCAGGTGAAATATGTGAACAGAATGAACCTTAATAGGTAAGCCAACCATTAATGGGACTATTTGACAGGTGTTTGCTCTTTACCCAGCTGGGGGTTATTTAGTTTTGAGTCAGTGAGCCTGACAGGCTTTAAGACTTCTCAGGGAGCCACGTTCCTTGTTGCTGAACTGACACGGACTCAATAAATGGGCTCCTGAGGTACATGCCAGCATCTTCAGGCTTGATGTACATGATTACACCTTTCCCCTTATGAAACCCAGAAGACTTCTGATTAGGCGCACGAGCATTGTATGCTCCTTGTCTACTTAATGCCTTTATAATACAACAATCCACTTGGATTCTGTTGCTTGGCATCAACAAGCGTCACAGAAAGAAAGGGTACACAATGGCCTTCTTGCTGACATTTAAGCATATGTATCTAATGGGAAAGTTCAGATTGTCCACAGACTCTCTTCCGCTAATTGGGTTAGTAGCATGCCAAGCCCCCCCCCCAAAAAAAACACAAGTCCTCTTTAATGGCTAATAGAAACTTGGCTTTTAAGGGAAGTGTTTTCTGCTTGTTCAGTGTATTAGGAACCAATTTGTTTCAGTGCTAACATTTTTGGGGGAAACTTTGTGGGTGTGATTTTGCTGAGAATTATTTATAAGAATTTTCAAGGATATTATTTGTGGCTAGGCTTCTCATGTCAGTCACATTATGGGAGTGTTTTCTATTGGTGGTTTAAATTGCCCTCTTATTTAAACTGTGCATTGTTTCAGGTGCCACTTGCTGGAAGATAACTGGGATAAATAAATGTTGGACCTTATGAATGCATAATCTTCTTCAGATTAAATTGCTCTGGTAATCTATTGATTAATTAGATTATTGCAATACAGTGGTACCTCGGTTTATGAACACAATTGGTTCTGGAAGTCTGTTCGTAAACTGAAGCGTTCATAAACTGAAGCAAACTTTCCCACTGAAAGTAATGGGAAGTGGATTAATCTGTTCCAGACGGGTCCGCGGAGTACTTAAACTGAAACATTCATAAACTGAAGTGAACTTTCCCATTGAAAGTAATGGAAAGTGAATTAATCCGTTCCAGATGGGTCCGCGGCGTTCGTAAACTGAAAATTCGTAAACCGAGGTGTTTGTAAACCAAGGTTCCACTGTAGTTCTATGTAGAGCTGCCTCTGAAGAGGTTTGGAAACTTCAGCTAGTGCAGAATTCGGCAGCCAGGTTGCCCACTGGGGCAAGATGGTTTGAACATAGTACACCAACCCTGGGCCAACTTCATTGGCTGCCAATTAGTTTACAGGCCCAATTCAAAGTGTTGGCTTTAACCTATAAAGCCTTAAATGGCTCAGGACCACAATACCTCAAGATCCGCCTCTCCCCGTATGAACCAACACGGACTCTGCAATCATCCCCTGAGGTCCTTCTTTGTGTGCTTCCTCCATGAGAGTTTTGGATGGTGTCCACACAAGAATGGGCCTCTTCTGCAGTGGCTCCTCATCTGCAGAATGCTCTCCCCAGGGTGGTTCGGCTGGCACCATCATTATACACTTTTAGGTGTCAGGTGAAAACATTCCTCTTCAACCAGGTCTTTGGCTGATTGACATCCAATGCCCTTTTAAATGTACAGTATTGTGGAAAGAGGGATTATTGGCTTGTTTTTGTTCTTATTTTCATTTGGTACTTTGTGTGTGTGTGTGTGTGTGTGTGTGTGTGTGTGTGTGTGTTTAATATTGTAATTTCATGTTGTGAACCGCTCTGAGATCCACGGGTATAGGGTGGTATACAAATTAAATTAATAATGATACATTTTTCAGCTGGATAGCAAAAAGAGTACTTTAAAAAATAGGTTCCCTCACTCTCAAAGTAAATGTCCTATATCCCCGAATTAGTCCAGTGTTAAATATAGAGTGCAATTGCAATTTTAGATTGCCTAGCACATAGGAATTGATTAAGAGAGAGCAATGTGATGTACAGTAGTTTTGTACTATTGACCTTCTACCCATGCAGTCATTTTTTGATGTCAAAAAAGTATTGACTGGCTAGCCATTGACTGAGCCAGAGTAATATGATCTTTGACCTAACACAGTGTGTTTATCTGCCTCAGCAGTACAAGAGGTCTTGCAAGCAGACTATATGCCCTTCCCCCTCCGCTCTCTCAATCCAAATCTCTTTACTCATTGCTTATACAATATCTATTACAATAAAGGTATCTTTTGAAGTGTGTCAGAGAAAGTATCATACAACAGATTATTCAGAATCCTCCCAATATGAGAGCAAGAGAAATGATGAGAGATTCAGAGTCATGCTTTAACCCTCTCAGGCTACAATCCAGTAAGTCGTGTCCATGTACTTTTTCTCACCAGCCTATCAAATCAACCCTTCCTCTTTGTCTTTTGTATTGCACTGGGACAATGGGGCTCACTCACATAAGCTATGGGGCTAGAGCAGGGGTCAGCAAACTTTTTCAGCAGGGGGCCAGTCCACTATCCCTCAGACCTTGTGGAGGGCCGGACTATATATTTTTTTTTGGGGGGGATGAACTAATTCCTATGCCCCACAAATAACCCAGAGATGCATTTTAAATAAAAGGACACATTCTACTCATGTAAAAACACGTAGATTCCCGGACCGTCCACGGGCTGGATTTACAAGGTGATTGGGCCACATCTGGCCCCTGGGGCCTTAGTTTGCCTACCCATGGGCTAGAGGACTAATTCGCACAAGTAGCAAATAAACAGGTAAAGCCTTTTCTAGATAGATAGCATTTCACATCATTGGTGGGGGGGGGGGTCAGGTGAAGGAGTGGATTTCCATATTAAAACAGAAACTCCTCCTCCATAAAAGTGGACACCAGGGAGAAGGCTTAGTCTGGCATTCTTCCAATATACTAGTTATTAATGTACAAATTCCCTACTTCCCTCCAAAACTGGGTAAGTATTCGGCTGGGGTATTGTTTATGGGTGTGTGTGGGGGGGGGGGGTTGCGTCATTCTTCCTGTTGTTGCTGTTACTTTTAAGCATCTTTATTTTGAATCTTATGATGTGGAAATTGTCCAATTTGGCTGTGTACTTTTAATGTTTTGTTTATTGTTTACGGCTGCTTTCATTAGGTTTGTAGTTATATATACAGTGCTTTTTTCTAAAGAAATGTTATGGGGTACTCTCATTCTGTCTGAGACTCTGGAAACACAGTGACAGGAAATGAGGCCACCATCAGGGGTAGCAACAGAACTGACAATTCACTGTGCTAGAGAAGAAACTAAAAATGATATTTTTTAAGTTTCTTCTCCTGATAGATTCACAAAATGTTTAAGGGTATGCGTACCCCTGAAGGCGGAATACAATAAAAATGATAGATAGATGATAGATAGATAGATAGATAAGTAGATGATAGATAGATTGAGCTTGTGATCACCCTGCAAGCCAACTACATAAGCACTAGCACCAATCACCTTGTTTTCCAACCCCAGTCCTTTACTAACTCAACCCACCTTTCCCCACTTATGGGGAAAATATTCTCTGGACTGATTCACCCATACTGGGCATTTAGATAAGAGCATAAGAAAAAACTGGCTACTGATAGACTTGTATCTCATTTTAAGCTTAGAATACCAGATAAAACACCAAAGGTCTTGGATGCAGCCCATTTGCCACCCCTAATCTACAGAATTGAAGATTTACATTTATTTAGAAATCAATTTATGCAGAATTACCAAATTATGAAAAAATTGAAGCAGAAAAGATTATCTAATTTTCTTACCAAAAGAATGTCCCAAGGAAGCATCCTTGTAAAAAAGAAAAGAAAAAAGGTTTTCCCTTCTGCAAATGTAAAGCATTTGTCTCATTAGACTCAAAATATTCCCAATGGATAAGAAAATAAGTTTTCACTGAAATTAAACTGCAATTACCGCTATGGTATGAAGATAAACATTCTCCAGATAGTCCCATATGGAATGTGGTTATGTGTGCTTGCTCATGCTGAATGCCAATAAGCTTTGTAATTCCCGTTGCATTACAACATTCATATTTGAAATCAAAGAAATGCGTTTAGGCATACCTTGCAAACTGACATTGCCAGGCTAGGAATAGACCTTAAGTCATAGTATCCTGGTGTCCCTAACATGCAGGACTGGTCTGTCCATATGGCATATCCATAAAGAGGGCACAGCATCTCTATTGTTCTGACCACCCTCAACACTCACTGGTGTTTCAAAAGTCCTTGCTAACCCTTTCCCAGTCAGAGGAAATAGGAAGGGTACATCCTTTTGGGAATCACAGACTCGGATATTCCTAAAGAATTCTGCCATGCCTGTCAATACCTTTATCTTGTGTGTGGATGGTGCCATTGTAACAACACATGGACAGGAACCTGGATAATAAGTTAGTACATGCAAGTGGAACCTACAACACATTACTGTAGCGTAAAGGTTGTTGTTCTACTGTAGCGTAAAAGTTGCTGTTCAGGATTCCAGACACACCATTCAATGGCCCAATTACTCCCAGCCCAGCTTTGGGCTCCCTCTCAAAAAAGTTAATCTGTGCCTCTTGACCAGGCATCCCCAAACTGCAGCCCTCCAGATGTTTTGGCCTACAACTCCCATGATCCCTAGCTAACAGGACCAGTGGTCGGGGAAGATGGGAATTGTAGTCCAAAACATCTGGAGGGCCGAAGTTTGGGGATGCCTGCTCTTGACCATCCTCAGTCATCACTGGTTTGGTGGGGTCCCCCATTTCTAAAGTGTTTTTGCATTTAGAGCAGGCATCCCCAAACTGCGGCCCTCCAGATGTTTTGGCCTACAACTCCCATGATCCCTAGCTAACAGGACCAGTGGTCGGGGAAGATGGGAATTGTAGTCCAAAACATCTGGAGGGCCGAAGTTTGGGGATGCCTGCTCTTGACCATTCTCAGTCATCACTGGTTTGGTGGGGCCCCCCATTTCAAAAGTGTTTTTTGCATTTCTGCAAACTCCAGGGTTCCCTGAAGTCAGCTAATCTCCTCCTGCTGTGTGTGGATTGCACCATTCCGTCAGTGGCAACCAGAGAGTTCACTGTTCACTGCTTATATGAAATGGAAAATAATTTCAGAGCAAAATAGGAGCTGTTGCATTCAAAGGCTATGGAAACTTTTGCATCTAGTTAAATAAACTATGCAGAGGTGAATTTATTGACTGGATGTCAAAAATGGGGAGAACGACAATCATTTTTTGAATGTCAAATGGTCTTTCATACTTCCACCTTGAGATTCCTGTTTCTATTCTTTCTCTATATTTTATGTCGACTTGTTCTTTCAACCCCCTTGGAGAGTAGCCAGGCTCTACAGTCTACAGTATGAATATGCCTGCTATATTCTTGTTTGATCTTCTTTCCTTGATGTGTCAGTTTCTTTGTGGCCTGCCTACTTGTCAAACCATTTTTTACTCTTCAAAACTTTGTATGAATTTTTAAATAAGCAGCGCAGATCTCGGGACATTTGATGAATTTTTCAAGAGCTAATGATGCGCCGGTATCACAAACATGGCTGTTTATGTGTTTAATGTACTAAGGACAAACATTTATAGACAAATTTCTTCATTTATAAACCAGCCTGCCTGCCTGCTACAAAAAAAGAGGACTTTTAAAATACATGGAAGTGCAGGTAAGGGGGTGGTTGTATGCCTGTCTCTTTTGCATTAATGAGATTAGCCTGATCCTTACACACACTCACAGGTTGAAGCAAGGAGCAATTAGAACTGTCAACAATTGTAGTGTGTGGCAAAAGAATAGCATATTAAAGCAGCTTTGAAATGCAAAACTAAAATTAAAAAAGGAAATTGACTACAGTTCTCATCTTTTTTTTAAAAAAAGGGGGGGCTGCCTTTTCAGAGTGATGAAACAGATTAAAGAGTGAAATGAGCATATCATTCAGTTTACAACCACATTTCTGATGGGGGGGTGGTGTCTTTTGATGCCATTTGTTTCAGATTGCTTCATAAGCTGCAGAGACCATGTGTTCACAATAAGACTTATAGTACCCCAACAAAGAAAGCCATTGTGTGTTTTGTTTTGTTTTTTTAAACACTGGCTGACTCTCCAGCTATTGCGGGAAACCAGTATCCATCAGTTCTGACCAATGGCTGAGTAGTGAAGCTGAGAGATAGATCAACTATGCAGGCCCCTGTATACTGGTCTAGTTAGGGAGAAATTTAGATCTTAGAATAGCCAGCACATAACCACTAAGGGTCCAGAGTATACTCAGATGGGGTCTGACCCCAAACTCTTCCTTTCCTTGAATTCTTGGGCACAATGATTGGAATTCTCGTGCAACATCTAGAGATTGAACAACTGGAGTTCTCAGGTGGATGACTAAAGAAAAGGCTAGATTTTGATAGTGGTATGCTTTTTCAGACACTTTGATGTTTCTTACTGTAATCATGAAAGGGTTTTTTATGACAGAAAGGTCATCTTTAATATTTTTCAAGAGTGACAGTTCTGAAAATGAAACTTGTCTCGCACATCCTTCTGGATATCAAAAAGGCTTCTATTTTACTTTTGGCAATATGCAAATGTACTTTGATTTCATCAGTAGTGAATGCAAATTAGGGGGTTGTTTATTTAAAATATTTGCACCGCGCTCAACAAAGGAGCTGCTCAAAGCAACTTACAAATAAAATGCAAACACGAAAGCAGCAATAATCCAATATTTAAAGCACAAATAGTACCAACATTAAACTAATACAGTCTTTAACTAGTGGTCTAGTGTGATGTTACTGTTAGAGAGTTGGACTAGACCACTAAACCATCTCGGACTCTTATGATCATCATCTGAGGCCCTTCTTTGTGTGCTGCCTCCACGTGAGGTCCAGAGGATGGCGACCGAAAATAGGCCTTTTCTGTAGTGGCTCCTCTTTTGTGCAATGCTCTCCCCAGGGAAGCTTGCCTGGTGCCTTCATTCTAGATTTTTAGGCACCAGGTGAAAACATTCCTCTTCGACCAGGCCTTTGACTGATCAATATCTTACACCCTTTTAAATGTATCTGTGGGAAGAGGGGTGTTGTTGTTTTGTTGTTTGGTTCAATTATTTTTTATTCAATTGTTTTATCTTGTGTTTTATTCTGTGAACCACCTCGAGATCTCTTGATGAAGGGTGGTATATAAATTTAATAAATACTAATGATGATGATGATGTTAGGCTAGTCACCATCTTACTCTAACCTACACAACAGAGTAGTGGGGAGTGTAAAGTGGGGAGAAGCTTGAGCTCCTTGGAGGAATGGTGGGAAATAAATGCTATTTATAATATAATATAATATAATATAATATAATATAATATAATAATTATAATATAATATAATAGTTTTAATGTATTTTTAATCTTTTGTTGGAAGCCGCCCAAAGTGTCTAGGGAAACCCAGCCAGATGGATGGGATATTAATATAATATAATAATATAATATAAAGCCCTAAGAGTGGTATTTTGATGTCTATCTATGTGCTTTAAAAGTATTATGGTGGAACAAATAATCAGATTTCTACCTTCATCTCTGCTGAATTGGCAGAAATTGGTTTTATCGTAGGCACTTGCCTTCAAGTGACCATACAATTAATTCACTATCAGGCAAACATTTGCTGAGCCAAGCCTGAAACATGCTTTCAGCATAACAACCTACCATTCCATCACATTCTTATTCAGAATCGGAAACAGTGAAATTGTCACATGGAGACATTCAGGGACAAGGGCTTCTTTTATTATTTCTTTATCGTATGCTTCAAATAGAAAAATGTAGATTGAATGAAATGCACTGAATAATGTTGAGTAATGTCTCATTCAAAAGTAAAGCTATTTGGAAAAATAAGGCAATTTTTCACACTGTCGTCTTCTGCAAATGGATCTGGAAGTACTGTCAAGAGCAGACTGCAAAAATAAATAGACCCTTTTTAATAGATACGAAAGCTTCACCAACATATTTGAATACTGAAAGTTTGCTTGCCAAGTATCAAGTTTTGCAGAAGGAGATACAATGATTAAATGTCATACACAGGTTTAAATAGAGTTCAGCTATTCTGAAACACCAGGTGGATTAAAGTCATTTAAGAGCAGGCTTCAAGCAAAGAAGAGAAGAACAGAAAGCTGCCCAACTCTGGCACTTTTATTTCTTAGCCCTTTCCTTTTAGCCTTTCAGGCTCTTTCTAGTGGGTTTTGGCACATCCAGCAAAAGTTCTTATGCGATCCATTGATTTTACTGGGACAGACTAAGCCCCTATCTGCACCTTTAAAGCAGTATCAAACCACTTTTAAACAATCATGCTCCCCGCAAAGCATTCTGGGAACTCTAGTTTGTTAAGGGTGCTGACAATTGTTTGGAGACCCCTATTCCTCTCACAGAGCTAAAATTTCCAGAGTCCACTGTGGAGAGGGATTGATTGTTAATTCCCTCTGAGAATTGTAGCTCTGGGAGGGGAACAGGGTTATCCTAATGACTCTGAGCACCCTTTACAAACTGTGCTTCTCAGAATGCTTTGGGGAAAGCCACAAACCCAGCCAGATGGGTGGTGTATAAATTATTATTATTTATTATTATTATTATTATTATTATTATTATTATTATTATTATTATTATTATTAAATGTATAGTGCAGATGGGGCCTAAGTTATACTTAGAGTAGATTCATTGAAATTAATTGACCTAAGTTAAATCCATTAATTTTAATAAGCATACTCTGAGTAGGCCCTCCTTCATTTTTATCAACATTACTTATCAGAACAATTCCTAAATATGATAAACAGTTTCCATCATCACAAGCATGCAAAAATTAAATTAATAATAATAATAATAATAATAATAATAATAATATATTTATACCCCACCCATCTGGCTGGGTTTCCCCAGCCACTCTGGGCAGCTTCCAACAAAATATTAAAAACACAATAAAACACCAGACATTACAAACTTCCCAAAACAGGGTAATTTCCAACAGTCACCTACCAACTCCTACCACCAACTGCTTGCAAGGAAACAAAACACACCACAGCATTTCAAAACCATCGATGAACTTGCAAAAAGAGTCCCATTGTAAATCAATTCAAAGTTTCAAGAGCAGAAACCCCCTCCACCTCTCCTCGTTGTAGTAGCCTGCACCTTTTCTCTTTTTTTCTCGTCTTCCACATCAGGCTCCCAGGGGTTCATCAAGAGTAGCTCTGCCCTTCTCTTCCTCTACCTCTCGCACTCCAGGAGTAGGAGAGAGTTCAATCAGCTGCCCCTCCTCTGCTCCTGCCAGCTTGCTACCCTTTTCTTCCATCGCTGGCTCCTTTCATAGTCACACTTCGCTCTTCAATGAGGCTTCTCCCCCACTCTATCGCAAGCTTCCTTGCTTTATTAAACCACTGTTCCTACTACTCATGGTGCTGCTCCAACCTCAACTCGAATTGCTCAAAAAGTGTTGCTGTTTCTCCCTCCATTTTGACATCAGGTGTGTGTTGCTCCTTGGTCTTTCTCTCCAGGAAACGCAGATCCCACTTCTAACACCAGTGTTACAGAAGTTGGGCACCATCTCCCAGTATCTGATGAACAGTAGCAAGATTCCAGGGAGGTTTCAGGCACTCACCCAGGGTCTGTGGTCCTTTGAGAATCAATTCATGGCAGAGACTGCCATAGCTTTAAGAAAGATGATTGATTCACATGTTTACACCTGAGTTTAGATGGAGGCAGTCCAGATCTTACAACATGGTCATCTCAAGAGGGGCTTGTTCCCCACAGCAGTGCAACACTGAAGCCCAGGGCATCTCTCCCAGCCTCCTTCAGCCAACCTGCCCAAGATGGATCTCTCTCCTCCTTTCTTCTTCCCAGAGCACCCTACTAAAAAACCCACTCTTCTCCTGTCACCTCAAACACCTCTGTCTGCCTAAGTCCAAGATTCCTCTTAGATGGGCCATCAACATCTTTTGTCATGTAAACACTTCTACCCAGGTGAAGACCTCGTTTGGAAACAAAAACTACCCTGTATTTTTCCGCTGGCCTGCAATTGTCCCTTCAATATTCCAAATTATCAAAATCCTACCATTTATTAATTTCTAGAGTTTAGGGTAGGTCCCTCAACTCACAACAGTATGTAGCACACATTACTAACATTCAATTCAGCCCTATGTACTAGAATAAAAAGAATTTTCCTAAGGTTGAAGTATATTTTGAAATAATATGGCAGTGAACTGAGATGACAACGATCTCTGATTTTATAAGCCATCAACTAGACTATAACATGATGGAAAATTGAGCCTCATTTAATGAAGAAATCATTATGTAGCTGTGTACCCTTATTGCAAATGTGTTTTGGTTCAATTTTTAATTTAAGTACCTTTTTAAAAAACATATACATTTTATTGGTTTTCCCATTACTGAAATCTGTAATGGCGTCCCTGAGCAATATCTGCCCTAAGGATCACAATAGTAATTTTAAAAGTCTGCATGAGGTATATGAGCTAATAAAACAGATCCAGGTTTTTAGAAAACTGAAACAGAACGAACCACGGTATACCAGCACATGGACACAGGTGTCTCAGTGGCAAAGGCAGCCTTTTGTCAACTAGGGCTGATATGCCCCATTGACAGAAGACACCTCTATGAATGGTCAGGTATTATTCTGTGTTAACTGCTGTACTTGTTAGCAAGTCACTTTCCCTCCTTTTTTCAAAATGCTATTCCCACCCCCCACCCCAATGCCTCCCTGTCTATGAGATTAAATTAAAAAATAAAGTGCCGGAGGGACTGTTTTTCTATTCCTAAACATGAATCAACACTTCCTTTGAGTTGCTGGACTCAGGTTTGGCAGAAACTTGACAAATTCTCCTATAGTAGGTACTGCTAAGGCATTAGACAATGCCACACTTATTATGTGGAGTTTCTGCACAGTCTTGCTGCTGTATATAAAATGGCCCAGAGGTGTAGCTTTCTGTGACTAATCTCCAAGGCTGCAGACAGAGCCCATTCAACATGCTGACGGCTTGCTCTATGGTATCATGATGAAAGCGGGGAGGGGAATTAATTGCAGTGTCTTTCGGGAAAGAGGTTCACTTAAATAAAACGAGAACAATTCCAGGCTTTGAGAAGAATTCACATTTCTGGACTGCAGGTGTGGGGCATGATCCAGCCACAGGAACTCGTAAGTCCTATTCTTCGTCACCTGCCATGTTACAGGATGCATGCACACTGCATTCATTCCAATGGTGCATGCTTAAATATTTCCCACTGAACTCTGTGGAACTTGGTGTGCCAAATTAGGGGATGAGAAGGGACAAAGCCCATTGAAAGAGCATGCATGCAGAAGGTTCCAGATATCTCCAAGTAGGGCTGTGAATGTCCCTTGCCTGAAACTGTCATTCATTGTAGACAATTCCAAGCTTGGTGGTTTGATTTGGTATAATGCAGCTTCCTATAGTCTTACAAGTCATTGATTGTGTACAGTGGAACCTCGGTTTACACCTACCTCTGTTTATGAAAGCCTCCGTTTACATCCGGGTTCCGCGGCATTGGATGTGCAGATCGCTTCTGCGCAGCTCGCGCATGCACAGAAGCGTGCCTTCAGGGAGCGAATGCCTCCATTTACGAACGCCTCCATGGAACGGATTGCGTTCGTAAACCGAGGTTCCACTGTAAATGGAATTCATATGCACATTTTGATAAGTAAATAGCGGTCATGGGGAATCCACAACAGGCTCTGGATTGTGAGGGATGCAAAGGGGAAATGTAACTGTCTTTTCCTCCCATGGTCCAGGTTAAATATCTCAGATGCCGCTATTTGCATTTCAAGGGACAAGAGTTCAAAAATGAAAGGAATCTTTCTTTTGGCCATCTGGATATTAGTCCAGCTCAGTTTGCATAAAAATGCAGGTAGAAAGAAATCCTCAGGTACTATGCTGCCATCAAACCCGGTCATGTCACATTTTCTGAGTTTTGTTGCCACCTCAGCAAGCCTTAAGAGGACTATGCTTTTAGACAGATCACTGCAAGTAAGCAAATATCATTTGACACACATAAATTCAAGCCTAAGCATGAGTGATTTAAAGGCATTAAGTAGTTGAAATGCGCAATGCATTTATTTCTCTACGAAATATGATCAAGAGACTATATATTTTATTTGACATACACACATGGAAATCAAGCATTAAATAACATTATCCAGGAATCAGATGCCTCTGGGAAGATGCTAAGTACCTTTGACTCTTGTTGCAAGCAGCTGGAGTTAAGAGGATCCAGCACAGCAGGAAACCTTTAAATTGTTTTTTCCTCCCCTTTTGTGAGAAACTTTTGTGTAGCATTCTGGAAATGCAGTGGATGAACACAGCCCAGGAAAATGTCACTTTCCATCTAGATATCAGAGCTGTAGAATGACCTCTCCGAAAGGGTATAGGATAATGCGATGGTAACGACCGACACAAAGATGAAGGTTTGACAGGCTTGCGTTTGGAGCATGCTGCTTTTTGGGAGAGAGTTGTGGACAACTTAGAACAGTCAGGAGCAACCAGAGAAGGAATGACTGCTGGGAAGAGCAGAGAGAGAAGAAACACCTAGTGCAGCACAACTGGATGCCTTCATCTGCCCCATCTGCAACAAAACATGTTTCTCTCATAATAGTTTCAACAGCCACACCAGGTGCCATCACTCTCCAATGGATTGACTCTTCCTGCAAAGGTGTACTCCTCCATTGTCTCCTGAGACAGACAAAGGCCAACAAGAACCACGACAAAGAAGTACTCTAAGCAACAATATGCTGACAAAATTCAGGATCAAGTATATTTTGCAAGATTTGCCATTATTTGCTTTTTATGCTGTATATTTTAAAGCATTGTTAATTGGACTGAAAGAGTCAACTGGCTGAAAAGAAGAGAAGTCAAATCCTGAGAAAAATTTGTTTTGGTTTTTAGGAGGAAGGAAATATCGGCCGAAATTTTCCATTTTCCCATTACTAAAATATCAAACATCAGATGTCATATAGGTAGGAATCCAAGAGAAAGAGAGATGCAGGTGGAGATAATGTCTGGTACCTGCTTCAGTTCCATTTCTGCTGTTTTGTATTATTTTAAATGTATCCATTGCGCTCCATTAATGCTGTGTAGCCTCCAGTCAAGAAGCAGCATATACTTCTACTATAGGGGTGGCTGACATCAGCTGGGAGGCTGCCCACTTGTCAGTCACCTGACTTGATTAAGGTCAGGTGACGATGTCAAATGAGCTTGCCCTCAGTGCTGATAAGCTGAGAAAGAATGTAGTCTGCAGCACAAGAATGTGGTTTGCAGGCAATTTGAATCCATACACTTACAAATGGACTTCAAAGTTCACTCTAAGCACCTATCAGCTGGGCGATGGCTGAGGGTGAGTTCCTTTGTAGGCATGCTCTGCGCACATTCCAAAGTGCTCCTTCCCAGCACCAAGCCCTTGATCGACACTGAATGCAGCCCCATCAGCTGCACTGGGGAGTTCCTGATGGGAAACTCAAGGTGCAGCTGATCCCAGCCACTCCCTGCCCCATAACTGACATCACATATGATTTACTTAGTGCATGAACAAATAATAATTAATAAAAGAACTGCTGCCACCTTCACCAGTTCACTGGATGGTCCTGATTTTAAAGGATCCCTCTTAGCAGTGGCGTAGCAAGCTGCTTGGGCACCCGGAGCAGCAAACCTGACGTGTACCCGGGGACAGGGGTGTTGCTATGTAGCGCGCATGCGCAGCGCCGCTACATACAACGGATACACCGCTACGTACGACGCATGCGCCGCTACGTAGCAATGCTTCACATGCGCGCTACGTAGCAGGGTGCCGTCGCCGCTCACGCTGCCCCCCAAAAAACGGAGCTGGGAGCGGGCTGCCCCCTCCGCTCCCCCCTTGCTACACCCCTCCCTCTTAGGAAAAACTATAAGGGATTTAGTTTGAGGGAAATGGAACATATTAGTGATCTGAGGATGGAGACTGCTGCAATCCTGTACACATGTCA
This sequence comes from Zootoca vivipara, assembly GCF_963506605.1. Classification (NCBI taxonomy): domain Eukaryota; kingdom Metazoa; phylum Chordata; class Lepidosauria; order Squamata; family Lacertidae; genus Zootoca; species Zootoca vivipara. The sequence goes on along the minus strand of NC_083282.1, from coordinate 17,913,705 downwards.
TAGGGAACTGCATTGAACTCAACGGGACAGGCTTCAGAATGATCAGGTTTGTATGACATAGATTAGGTTTACCATTTTATATAACGTGGCTTTGGAAAGCTATTAGAACTAAACACAGCAGTAGCTGGCTCTCACCACTGCTGTCCAGGCTGTTATTCATTAATTGCTTTTGTTTGTACATCTTGACACTGCGTCAGATCACTCATTGTGATGTTCTTTATGGACCATGTCCTATAAGCACCATGCTCATTGATATTAATATCACTGGGCGCTTTTCCACGACACAAATGGGAAACTGTATCTGCTAATCACCTATGCAAATCAAAGAACAAACATTTTCCATTATTTCTGCCATTTGTGTCAAAATTAATATTTATAGACTTATAATTGTATTTCACAAGCAGGGTTTTTCTCTCTGTCTCTGTGTGTCTCTATACAATGCAATGAAAGCTCACACAGAGCCCCTGGGCAATTTATGAAAATTCAGTCAATTTACATCTCTTAAAATTATTTGGGCTTGAGTCTTTTCTCTTTCAGGATAGGCGTATGTTCCTAGTCAAACAGCTGTGTATTATATTATCATAATCATGTAAAACATAAACACCTGAAAGGAACTAAATTAAATCAGAACCAAACCAATTTCAATGATCTTGTTCTCATTATTATTTACAGTACTACCGGGGTGTGTGTGGACATTAAAATACACGTGCACATGTGTACACACATGCACACCCTCTCTGTTTTTTCCTCTTTGTGCTTTCTCCAGTCATTGTGTATTACAGGCCACCCCGATCTCTGCTGAACAGGGTCTTGGCACTTAACCATTTAGAGGCTGCAGTGTCATTATGAAATATGATTTACTTACACATATTTAGGTTGCAAGCAGAGCTGGTTGCAATAAATATGGCTCAGAACAGGCCTTGCTAACTTCATACACCCCCATCTTTCAGGTTACAAAGTTCTCTTTTCCTCTCTTTTCCCGTGGAGCACATAAAGCTCTCTATTTCTCTTTCTTTCCTTCTTTCCTCCCTCCCTTCCTTCGCTCAGGTATCTCCCATTTATCATGGGTAAATTTCAAGCCAACAAAGTTTGGACTTGGAATTTATTCAAGCACATTCTCCTATCCCTAAGGGAAGGAGCATGCACAGAGAATATTGTGGAGATGGGGAGTTTAAGTCATTTTTATGCAGAAAGCAGACTGCATGGAAGGGCAGGAGCCAGCATATCAACAATATAAAAAAAAACCCTTTGCTTTGTGAGCTCTGTGCTTTATGCAAGAAGAGAATCAACTGTCAAAGCAAATCTGGGCATCAGCACACTATGGGAATTAAAGTTAAGTTTCATGATTGGATCATAATCAGAAGAAAGAAAAAGAGTGCTTAAAATAAAAACACAATTGTTTTTTTCCTATTGCAACATTCATGACTGCTGGATTCCCCCCCCCCCAATCTAATCATTTTACAGGCCGCATTCTCCCTCCAGGTATATAAGTTGATCTTTCCAACTGTTGATTACAGAAAGGGCTTTGCCATGTGCTTGTGGAGTTGTATTCTGTACAAGACAATGGTAGCCCTATGCACACAGAATCATAGGTGCCCCTCTGGAGCTCTCACCTTCTGTTCCAAGTCTCAAAAGGGAAGTTTTCCAATTTACAGTTAGGAAAATTGTACACGCCCTGGGCATTTCTTTCCTCTCCCCACAGACCATTTCCTTCCAGTACTCAGATGATCAAAGGGGGAAAGAATCGTGAGCGTGTGGTTCTCCAAGTTGGAGCCATTTGCTTTTAAGTAAGCACCATTGATTAGAATGTTTCAGATCACAGCTGTAACACAATAGGCAGTATGTTTTGAAGAAAGTCGTATTTATTTCTGCCAGTACTAGGTCTGCTAATTTTATAAGCACCAACATTTACCAAGAGATTAAGGCAGAACAAAGTATGATGCTCAAGGGAAATAATCCGTCCTCCTTTCTCATTGAATGCACCCACACCGAAGAGATAAAGTAGATTCACGTAATATCAGAAACATTGATAAAAGGTACAATATTTGTGAATACAGATTTCTTCAGAATTTCATATAAATATGCTTTGAATTATATATGTTGGGTCCGTGTGAGTGGAAGATCAGATATAAATGCCCAAAGATTCTGCACTTTCAAATGAATGCACAGAGCATAGGCACAACACAAAAACCATGAACGTGAACAAATATATATTCATGGACTCAAAGAATTTTACAGTTGGAAGGGATCTTGCAGGAATCTCAACTAAAGCATCCATGACAGGTCCAACCTCTGCTTAAAGTCTACCACCTCCCGAGGGAGTATGTTCCACTGTCGAACAGGTCTTACTCTTATTGTATGTTTAATCAGAATCTCCTTTCTTGTAACTTGAAGCCATTGGTTTGAGTCCTACCCTCCGGAGCAGGGTAAAACAAGCTTGCGCCATCTTCCATGTGAGAGCCCTTGAGATATTTGAAGATAGCTATCATATGTCCTCTTTTTCAGGCTAAACAAACCCAGTTTTCTCAACTGTTCCTCATAAGGCTTGGTTTCCAAGCAGTATCTAGGCATTATTGCACAGGCAATATGCAGACTCACTCAATAATGCTGAAGAATATTCATTCAAAGGGATTTAACACATTGCCCAGATAATACATACCCACAGGAAATAAATGAAATACCTGGTTCAGCTAGATATGGGTGACTCAATTCTGTTTACGGTCTGTAATACATTCACATGTATTCCTCCATAACTCTGCTCCATCCCATTTCTGCATTCAAATGTTCTTTTTAGAAATTCATACACAAAATGCTTATTCGTTTCAATTTAAATATGTATTTTAGCACATTTTCTCTCCAAACACATATTTCCAAATGTGTTTTCTCTTGAAATATGCATTTTGGACCGTGTGTGTGTGTGTGTGTGTGTGTGTGTGCGTGTGTGTAACACAAATTAGTTGCTTATACATCAAAAGATATGGAAATAAGAGAATAATTTACAGCACAATTTTATCCATGTCTACTGAATTCAGTTGGACTTATTGTCAGGTAATGTCTCAATTTTGATCTGCAGATTAGTATGGGTTGTGTAGATTAGGTCAGCTGATATTGGAATTTCCAAATATTGAAATCCCTCGAGATCCCTAGATTATTCCCTCAGTTCTGGCTTATTATGTGACATAACTTGGAAAATATAGTGCTGTGTGTTTAAAACAAAAAAGCACCTCTCCCCCCCTCTTTTCCCCATATCCCCATTCTTCTCTACTATGGTTTCCAGTTTAACAGAGATTTTGGTGCTGAAGCATTAATGAAAACGTGCATTAAACCACAGGTGTTGTTGCTTTTTAAGATCAGTATTTGTTCTGCTCCTAGATACTGATGTGTAGAGTTTTGCGACTCCTGTCCTCTACTATTATACTGCCCATACATCTAACTAAACATTACATTTCTAAACAATGTCCAGAACTTTATAAAAAGCAAAGGAAGAAAGTCACCTATGTATTTGCAAAATGGGTTCAACTGAGGACTTGCCTCGTCGTGTATTGATCTGCCCGGTAAGTAGGGTTGCCATATTTCAAACAGTGAAAATCCGGACAGAAAGGTTGTTGGGGGCAAAGCTTCTTTTTAGTTTTGTCCAAAGTTGTTCAGCTTCTGGGGCAAAATCGGTGTGTGTGTGTGTGTCATTTTTGAGCTATTTTTATGGGAAAATGGCAAAGAGGGCACTGCTGACATGGGAAGCATTCTCCTGGACATTTGCCCGATTTCTGCCCAGACGTTGCTGCCAACTGCAGTATTCCAGATATGAACTCCTGCAAGCTTCATTCATGTTTCTGTAGCATCTATCCAAGACACATTGATACATGTAGCATAAGAACATGGGAAGAGCTCTGCTGGACTTAACCAACAGCCCATCTAGACCAACATCCTATTCTCACAGTGGCCGACCAGATGCCTATGGGGAGCCAGCAAGCAGAAGAGCACTCTCCCCTATGGCGGTTTCCAGACATTTGGCATCTGTTCTGTTTATGTGTACTGTATTCATTTTAGTGAAACAGAATTTCTTAAATAAGAACATTCCAATTGTTGTTGTTTAGTCGTTTAGTCGTGTCTGACTCTTCGTGACCCCATGGACCAGAGCACGCCAAACACTCCTGTCTTCCACTGCCTCCCGCAGTTTGGTCACACTCATGTTGGTAGCTTCGAGAACACTGTCCAACCATCTCGTCCTCTGTCGTCCCCCTCTCCTTGTGCCCTCCATCTTTCCCAGCATCAGGGTCTTTCCCAGGGACTCTTCTCTTCTCATGAGGTGGCCAAAGTATTGGAGCCTCAGCTTCAGGATCTGTCCTTCCAGTGAGCACTCAGGGCTGATTTCCTTAAGAATTGAGAGGTTTGATCTTCTTGCAGTCCATGGGACCCCTTCATGGATCAATGCCTTGTCGTGGCGAAGGGGCTTGAATAACTCAGAGAAGCTATGAGCTATGCTGTGCAGGGCCACCCAAGATGGACAGGTCATAGTGGAGAGTTTTGACTAAATGTGATCCACCTGGAGAAGGAACTGGCAAGCCACTCCAGTATCCCTGCCAAGAAAACTCCATGGACAAAGACAACAGGCATATAAGAACATTCCAACACATGAGACTATTTCTCCTCTCCACTGAACTGTCTGTACAAAAGGAATAGTTGTGCAATCCTAACCATATCTCCCCAGAAGTAGGCTATATAGGGAGTAAGTGATGCTTATTCCGAGGTGGGGTTAGGATTGCAGCCTCCTAGTGGTTTCTCACATGCTGCTCAATGTCTTGCTGGTTGCAAGTACAGTGTCAAGATATACTTCATTTGAGCCAATTTAAGTGTTTCTCACGCCTTTTATTTTACCGCTTAGAATACTAAATCCAATCACCCAGTATTTAGGGTAAAATGAAAATAAGGCGAGGATAGAAATGGGGCAGAAAAGTCCCTGAACATTAGTATGGAAAGCTGTTAAAATGCTCACTTTTAATAAACAAGAGACCATGAACTAAGCTTCTCATGCAGACTTCTGCACCTGAGAAAATATTCAACTGGGGAAAACTTATTACAAGAAGCATCAGCATTCTAAGTGATGAACAGATTTGAAAACACCGACTTGAAGCTGGGGAAACAGGAGTTGGGATTTGATAGGAGAGGGTGGAACTGACAGTCATTGAGTTTTGAAAGGAGGAACACAGAGTTTGGAAAACAATTAGGAATTCCTTCTGTGCTGTATTCTCAACTGCCAAGGCTTTCCATCCTGACATGGGGTCATTCAAGGAGGAATTGAAGGGGTGGAGGATGAGAGACAGAATGGCAGCCTCCATTCATGAAGACTGACAGCGGACAGCATAGGAGGAAACATCGGAAGCTATTTCATAGCGACTCAGACCATTGGTCCATTTAGTTCAGTTGAATCTACAGTGACTATAGCAATACAGTGACTGCACCAGCAGCAGCAGCAGCACTCCAGAGTTTCAGAAGGGGAACATTCCGAGTCCCACCCAGAGATGCAGGAATTAAATTATCTGCATGGAAATCAGATGTTCTAAATCTGAGCTATGGTCTTTCTCCACATCATGTAGGCTGGGGGTGTTCTCTCCCTCAGTTTCCCAACATTTCAGATGTAAGTTCTCTTTGGAGAACCTTCCCCCCTAGCCCTGCTTTAAGGACATCCAGCACCGTCTACTTTCATTCATCCTTTGTAATCCACTGCTTCATCTGTTGTGTTCTCCCCATTGTCTAATACTGATTTCAAGCTCTTATGCAGGAGGCCCTTCTTTCAGACTTTGCAGAGCACTGTATTCAGTCACCGATTGTAGTACCCAACACCTTTACTTACTTACTTACTTACTTACTTACTTACTTACTTACTTACTTACCGTATATCATCGGTGTGGCATATGACACTTTACAAAGAACAGGTAAGGCACATCCCTATCCCCAGGGCTCTTACCGTCTAAATTCATAATTAAATACTCTTTCAGTTATAATGCATGCCCAGCCCAGCCCTATGCATGTCCCACTGATTCTTAAAGTGCTGATTTCCAAGTAAGTGTGCCTGAGATCACAGCTGCACAGCCTGATCCTAAGCAGACTGGCTTGGGAGTAAGTCCCACTGAGTTCAATGTCACTTGCATCTTGATAAGTACAATTATGATTGCAGACTTAGCATGCTGCTTTACTTTGGTTTTTCAACCCTTTAAGCCAGTGCCTACTTACCAAGAGATCCTGTGTCTCTATTTCATGATTGTTTGACTTTCACTTGAATTATTCCATCTGATCTTTTTCTCACAGAAAAACAACCTTGGTTGGTTCATATCCTGCAACAGTTTCTGTAAAATCCAAACAAATTAAATGCGTGCCCATGGGCAACATCAGACTAGTGTTGTTGTTGTTGTTGTTGTTGTTGTTGTTGTTGTTGTTGTTGTTGTTGTTGTAGTGCACTTTGCAAGATTATAACCATTCTCAGAAGCCAGCCTACAGTATCTAGGGCAGGCATGTCAAACCTGCGGCCCTCCAGATGTTTTGGACTACAATTCCCATCTTCCCCAACCACTGGTCCTGCTAGCTAGGGATCATGGGAGTTGTAGGCCGAAACATCTGGAGGGCCGCATGTTTGACATGCCTGATCTAGGGTATCAAGGAATAAAACAACTAGCCTTAAAAAAAATGAAACGAACTATAGCATGTGTCAGTTCCTAGCTGCTAAATTATCTGTTTTCTTCCAGCAACTATTAGTGCCATTAGCTCAGCATGTTTAGAGGGAGCCGGGGTAAATTCTGGATATGCTGCAGAGGTCAGTGTGGTGCTAATGCGCTGGCTGGAGCTGATCTAGCCCTCCTCCTTCTAAGCTTCTGGTTAGTTACAAGGACAAGTTGAAGGGATTGGTTTTGGTTTCCAAAGCCACAAACAGCTCGGCACTAGGTTATTTGCAGGACCACCTCATCCTGTATCGGTTAATCAGTTTATGAAGCTCTGAAGAACTTAGATTCATGTGAGTTTCTGTTGTGGTGCCCATCATGAGGAATGTTATCCCCCCTGAAATTAGGCAACAGAATTACATTGAGATGCTTTTGCTGTCATTTAGAGATCCAGCTTTGTTCCTTGGCCTTCCCTGACTGATAGTATTGGTTCTGGATGCCTGGCTTATTATGCCTTTTCAGAGTTACTACAGCCACACTAGGCATTGTTTTGTTACCTAAATGCCTATAAATCAGGAGAAATTTTCTTTCTCGTTAATTTATATGACAAAGCAGCACAAAACAAATCCCATCACTTACACTGATAGAAATAACTAGGCATTAGGTTCCCATGAATTAAAAATGTCTCGTATTTTTGGTAATAAGTACTATGTATTATCATCACTGATTGCATCCATCTTCTCGGATTTTTAATGAAAATCCTTATGCACATGCAAATTTCAGTTGACAATTACAACATACACTGCTTAGCAAAATTCAGTTTATTCAATTTGCCTTTCCTACATTTGAGAGCATGCTAATGCAGAGGTTTTTGTTTCATGCAAAGAAAAGAACAACCGCAGAATTATTCTTGTGCAAAATGAGCTAATGAGCAGATTCACCTGCCGGCAGCTTTGCAATAATACAAAATGCTGTACAATGCTGGTGACGAAGATTGCATATTCATGTAGCCCGTTTTGCCTCACTGCTCTGTGATCTTTCCTAGCACTCACAGCAAGTAGGCTTCTTATGCACATTCTCACACTGACAGTTCAAACTGCTATGTATATCTCAGGTACACTGCTTCCTCCATTATTATTATTCTTCCACCGATCCTTCCCTCAGCTTTGCCACATGTCCTTCAGCAACCCTGCCTCTGAACTCTTAGCTCCATTCAGTTTCCTTGGCCTCAGCTACCTGCTTGTGCATGACTCCATATATGCCCCCATCCCACCAACAGCAGAACCCTCTTTACAACTCCCCTGACAACCCTTCTGCTTTTCTTGCAACCAAACTTGCATTCCCTTCCAACCCCTTTACTGGAGCTGCTCCCTTGACATCCGATTTTTCACAACTTCCCTCAGAATGCTGATTTCCCCCATAATCTCTGGGTAGAGCTGAAAGACACCCCCGACTGAAATCCCGGAGGACCTCTGCCAATCCGTGTACACAAATACTGAGCTAGATGGACCAATAATATGACATGGTATGAGGCAGTTTCCTTTGTCCCTTATATTCTGTGACATCACAGCAGCTCAGCCAATGGCTAGCAGGTGTCACAAGGTGATAGCTTGTACAGATGGCCATAGAAGTATAGGGGTGGGAGGGATTTTATTTTTTATTCTTCCCACAGAATCTTCATGGAATGTGGTAGGATACAAATGGAAGCATGCAGAGTTCTCTCATGGCAAATCAGGGATTGCAAGTGACTACAGTGGAACCTCGGTTTATGAACACCTCGGTTTATGAATTTTCGGTTTATGAACGCTGCGGACCCATCTGGAACGGATTAATTCATTTTCCATTACTTTCAATGGGAAAGTTCGCTTCAGTTTATGAACGCTTCAGTTTATGAACAGACTTCCGGAACCAATTACACCCATGCTTCAGTTTATGAACATTTCAGTTTAAGTACTCCGCTGACCCGTCTGGAACGGATTAATCCACTTTCCATTACTTTCAATGGGAATGTTTGCTTCAGTTTATGAACGCTTCAGTTTAAGTACTCCGTGGACTGTCTGGAACGGATTAATCCACTTTCCATTACTTTCAATGGGAAAGTTCGCTTCAGTTTATGAACACTTCAGTTTATGAACAGACTTCCAGAACCAATTGTGTTCATAAACCGAGGTACCACTGTATAGCCTTACTCAACAATCTGGTAAATTATATCACTTCAGATTGGGGGTGTTACACGTGTCCTGCTTTACAGAGGCCAGCCCTCTACTGAGGCATGGTGCAGTCCAAAGATCGGGGGTGGGGCTTTAATTGCCCATCAGCAGTTAACAGCTGTGCAGTACACTGATCAGGCAACACAGGACACCTGCTAACAATACCATTCACCTGCTGAAGGTAATTGATCTATTGTATTCCTCTTTTGAGGGAATGCACAAGTGACTACCTGAACAGCTGGGGCTCACATAATTGAATGCTCTTCCATATATAAATCCTTATATACAGTGCTTTGTTTTTGTAAGAATAAATAAATGATGGTCTGCTACTCGTATCTTGATAAAAGTGTCATGCGTGCCAACACAAAATGGCTGCCATGGGCTTAAAAAAAAACCACCAGTTGATGGTATTCCATCCTGGTGAGTACCATTGCACACCAAAAAGCATAGCCTAGAACAGTGTTTCCCAACCAGTGTGCCTCCAGATGTTTTGGGACTACAACTCCCATCATCCCTAGCTAGCAAGACCAGTGGTCAGGAATGATGGGAGTTGTAGTCCCCAAACATCTGGAGGCACACTGGTTGGGAAACACTGGCCTAGAACATCAAATAAAAGACTAGATTAGAACTCTGAAAACTTGTTTTCTATGTTGAGCAACTTTTAATCAACTGACACCACCATCCCTACAATTTGACAACAGTAGAACCTAGTCACTGGTTTATCTCCTCAGTGAGAACTAGGCCTAAGTAACGCTCCTGAAAGGTGATGGGGAGAATGTTAAGTAATTTCTGAAACAAGAACAGGATAAAATAATCTTAAGAATCTTTATGGTTGAAGTGCATTTGACTATACATCTATCTGACATAAGCATGTCAATTTCAATGAACAGGGAGTCTGCCTGGATTAAACAAAATTCAAATGAATTGATCAAGCATCGCTCAGCTTCGTTAAGCAGGCAAATTAAATGACATTCAGATTTAATTGTAAAACATCACAGCAATATGAATTTGCGGACTTATTAAGGATACTAAGTTCACTCATGAGGGTTCGTTTCAGTTCCAAGAAATAGATTCTTTAAACAAGAAAGAACCAATGTGATCAGCACATAGAATGGTAGCTTTACCTGTGGCATTTGAAATCTGTTCCAAGTTGGCTAATAAAGCACAATATTTATGAAGCATGGAAGTAAAATTTGTGTCTTTCAATGCATGCATAATGTGTGTCTAAAAAGCTTGTGTTCAACTGTTCTGTTCTTAAGTGTTTAACCTTATTGCTTTTCAATAGACTACTAACTGGAATCATACGGAAGGGAGGCAATGAGCAGATTGGGGAAATGGCACGAATTTAAGCCCCATTCCATGGCTAATAAGCCTGGGACACCTTTGCCTGGTGGTGCTGTAGTCCATAGATTGCAGCAAAATACTGGGCAAGGTTTTGCCCAGTAGCTTCTCTGTGTGGTGGGCTCATGAGAAAAAGCTGTCCCACAAGCCCTTGCTGAAGAAGGGAGGGGAAAACCCATATAAGGCTGCTTCCCCTGGAACTCCCCATTTTCCTTTGAGAACTTTTTTCACCTTTCCCTCAGTGAAATTATGGCTTTCCTTTGTTAGGTAGAAGAACATTTTTTCTATGAGGGGGGAAATAGCATTGTTTGGGATCAACATAGTATTGGGGGGGGGGGCTCCATAAAGAGCCTGAGAGGAGGAATGACCATGGCAAACCCAAGCATGGCTTTGGTATCTGCCTGTTTGGAATCTGCACCCTGGTCCCCCAGTGAGACTTTTGGCTTGCACCATGGCAAGGTTCAACACTGGCCGACACCCTTCGTAAAGGTTTGGGCTGCCAAGAGTAATCTACTTGTGCCCGTCCCATTTGCTAAAAAAAAGAAATCACCCCAGAATAGTTCTGAGAGTAGTAAGCTTTAGGAGTCACCAATTACAGCCTCTGTGTTGCATCAAGAGGAATGGAAGCTAAAGACAGTAACAACTATAATTAAACTGCTATCTGTAATCAGTAAAGCTACAAATTCCAAATATTAACATACCACTAAAAATTGTATTTTGAGCAAAAGATTTAGAAACCCTTCCCATGTTGATCTTCATGAAGACTAATGTCTAGATAGATACTATAAGTGTTGCCTTCATTATGAGTAAGCATACAGAACAGATCAATTATTCCCCATGCAGAAAACAATCCGATCCATGAAAATGTACGTAGCGCACATAGCTTAAATGAATAATAGAAAAATGCAGATTTGATGTTAAATGTGTGCTTGCAGAACCCACATTGTTTAAGAGGGAAATAACAACAATAATGATTAGAACCCTGACAAAGAGCAATTCAATTTAATCATAGATTACAAAGCAACTTCAGAATTTCCCAGAAAAGATTTTGCAGGAGTGATATAAACAAATCTCAAATTAATCTCTCCTTTGTTCCTAATCTCTCTCCATGTCAAAGGATTATGCAAGCTTTATCTCCTATCAGATATTAAATTTCAGTTATCCATAATAGCTTGTTGGAGAGGGGTCTGTTTAAACAGCAAAGTAAAAGAACACAGAAGAAAGTTCCGAGTCCTTTCCACTTTGATATGTCTGATGTTTTTAGCCGATTGTCAAGAGGCTACAGGTTACTAACAAAGGGGATCATCACAGAGAAGAACAGCTGGAGGAACAAGGGTTGCAAAGAATGGATATGACTCCCAGCATGGGAATAGGAAGTGTGTCACATATTCAGTAATCAGGTTCTTGAAATAAGGGTAACTTACCCTGAATGTGAAGCCTATGTATAGCTAACTACGTTTTTGAACATATTTAGAGCAATTTGTACTCTGAGCTTTAAAAATAAAATGAAAATGAAATTCCAGGCAAAGTATTCCCAAGGCTAGGGATGAAAATAAAAAGTTGAATTCATCAGCTAGTGTAAATTATACAACTTGAGCAAATTTGCATAATGGTTCTTGTTTTGAATATCCCCCCCTTGCAACATTTAGTATTTTGAAGAGCTTCTTCTGCTATTTCTAATCATAGGGAGGAGCAATAAGCTAGGGGCGATACAGATGCCCTGCCTTCCATCAAGATAAATTTTATTCGACCACACCTCTGCCTTCTAGGGGTGTGCAAGGACATGTTGTTTGTTTGTTCCATTATTCATTGTTGTTGTTGTTAAAAGCTTTTGATTCATAATTTATCTGTTAGACTCACACATGGTTAGTTCATTTTTACTATTCTTTTTTCTTTCTTTCCTTCTTTCTTCGACTTGGATGTTTGCAGCTGCCTATGGTGGTGGAGGTTGCAGAACATCTCCAAATCCCTGTTTAGCCCCCAAACAGGCAACTAGCAAAGCTCATACAGAATATGGGATGAAGAACACTTCAAGAATAAGAGTGCAATATATGAGGAAGAGCCAGCTCACAAAACTTAGCTTCCTAACCATTCACATTGGACAAACTAACCTCGCAAGTAGAACAGTCCTCCTCGGAAGGTTGTGGACTCTCCTTCCTTGGATGTTTTTAAGCAGAGGTTGGATGACCATCTGTCACAGAGTTGATTACCCTTGAGGTCCCTCCCAAAACTCTACAATTCTATGATTCTATGAAATCCAGAATGGAGTCCCTGAGATGGTTGGATGGTGCCTTGTACGCCTCCTTCTGACAACTCCTGCAGCCAAGCTGGTGCCAAATGTATTGCTCTGCTTTCCTTTGGACAACATCCATGAGGCCTAGAGGGGAGTGTCTTGTAGCCCAGGACCTCCATACACATTGCCCAGGCTTGTGCCCTGGGAAGGTCAGTTCAGTCCTGCTAACACAGCGGTTTGACTTCACCCCTAGAGGTGCACTCCATTGTCTGTCGAGACAGACAAATGCCAACAACTTAATTTGGCCCTGTAATATGCCTTTCCAAATCCTTCAAGACATCGTCTATAGCCTTCTTGTCTGAAAGTTCCAAACATTTTAACAGCACACTTTGCAACCTCTAGAACGTTGTATAGAACTATTGTGCAATATACAGTGGTGCCTCGACTTACGAATGTAACCCGTTCCGAAGGCACCTTCGTAGGTCGAAACATTCGCAAGTCGATAAACGCCATTGGAAACACGATTTCCCATAGGGATGCATTGGAAACGGAAACATTTCGTAAGTCGAAGCAACCCTATCTAAAAATTTGTAAGTCGAAAAATCCCTATCTAAAACTGCCGCGGTTTGCTTTCAGATGTCGAGACATTCATAAGCGTGCAACCATTACCCCCATTCACAAGTCGAATAATTCGGTTGTCAAGTCGTCCGTAAGTCGAGGTACCACTGTAGTTATGCACTTGCTCCATTTGTTCAAACACTAATACCTTTCTCTCTTTATATCATGTTTCATTTGTATCTTCCCAAGGGGAAAGTCAGGCTGCTCATAATCTTCCATGTACATTCTGTTCACAGATTGCAGTCTGGCTGCTTGCATGACACAGAACACCCTTTTTTGTGTTAAATGATGCTACAATTGTGTTGAAATCAACACGGGTACTGTTTACCTCCAGCTCTTGGTCTTCAGTTAGTTTTACTGTTGCTGTTTTAAACGATAGACTTCAGTTTCCATATCTTCAGGCTTCCCATCTGGAAAGCAGACTCCTCAAACCCTTGTCTCATGAGACACAGTTTGTCTTTTGAGTTTACATCAGGGACATACTCCTGACCATACTCACCTGTAGAGACGCCTCTAGACTGTCAGAATTCTGGAGGATGCATTCAAGAGCATACTGGAGATTTAGGTTTGGCAATTAAAGTGGATTAAACAGCTCCTGTTGTGCTCTGGCGCAACAAATTCACATTTTAAAAAGGAATGGATTTCTTGCACCTAAGAAAGTGTCAGAGAAATTCACTGAGAAATGCAGGGTGAATGCATGACTAATGAGAAGACATGTAAACACCAGACAAGCAACTCAAGATGGATGCGGGGTGAATGTTCAGTATACACACTGGAAATGTAATTAAAACCTACGGCAAGGAAGCGGAACGTCTCACTCTGCAGTTGTTCTTGGACTCCAAGTCCCATCATCCCCAGCCAGGGTGGGCAATAAATGATAATGTGATTTGTGGTACAGTTACAGAGTTCGGGATCCCTGACTGATGGGATATGCCCTTCCTGGAAGGGTACTTGACGTAGATCAGCTAGTAAACTATTTAAAACAAGTTATATTTATTGTAAAAGCCAACTATCAAGTTATCAATGCAGCGTTCCTAATTAGAACTGGAAACCAGAGAGCAGCATAGAGGGATGTCTTCCGCAGAATGTACTTTGAGACACAAACCCACCGGACAGAGCAGCAATGCTAGTCCTTTTATTTGAAAACTTCAGTTATAGTCCAAGGCCATAAAGATTTCTAGACAATGCTCTTGGGAGCAACAAAACCATCCAGTTCTTTTGTTTTGAAAATTCATTTAAATGTTAGTTTGATAATCCATAATCAAACATTCCATCCATTCAATAGGATTGCTTGGTTGTTCACCGAAAGAAGGAAGAAAACATTAGTCCAAACATGGACATGAGATGTCATATACTGATGGTGTGTCATTGGGGGAACATGCATTTTGGAATAGATTAAAATATATATTGAGATACGTGTGCGTTGGAGCAAATAGCATGGCATAGGAAACAAATGGGATCAAATAGCATTGAAAAACCTCACAAAGTTCTGCAATGGCCAACCATTGGTAAGTCAGGATATTCATGGTGAGGCATACAAGCTAGGGGTTATGAAAATGATTTCTTTCAAGAGTGCATCAGATGGCATTAGAGACATTTTTCATATCCTGTAACATATTCCCTTAGTAGTATCAAGTGTTTTATCACTGCACACTCAGAAAGGCTTTATTTAACTGCTGCTGAAGAATAAGACAACAAATGTACAAACCTGAATCCCATCAGCATCACTTTCATCTTGCTGTCGGACCTGACTGTGAAAACACAATAAAAACATTTTAATCTTTCGTTCATTTGCTTATTTGGAGAGCTCTGGTCATATATCAAAATAAGGCACAAGGCCCACTTTCAAGCATGCCATCTCTCTTTTTTAAAAGTTACATTTCTTGACTATAATTGACTGGAATCCTATTTGTGCTTACTTTTGAACAACCCTAGTGAAGTCAGAGATGCTTTGCTGCTCAGGAGTGGACAAGGGAATTCACCTGCCTCATGCTAAAATGTGTTTTTAAATGTGGATATTGCTCTTTTGAATGAATTGCTTTTAATGGGACACACCAGGGATGGTGGGGGAATCTGTAGCCCTCCAAATGTTGCTAGACTGCAACTTCCATCATTCCCTAACCATTGGCCATGGGGGCTGGGGGCTGATGGGAGCTGGAGTCCAACAACATCTGAAGCACCACAGGTTCCCCATTTCTTGGCATATATTGAAAAATGATGAAGATATTCAGGATGCTGCTCCTTTGCACTGCATGCACATCTCGGTGCAAGGGGGTGTTGACAAGGTGGCCAGGACAAGGCTAATGCCTTTCCTCTTCTTCCAGATACCGACCCCCTTGCAGACAATTTCACAGCCTTTTCTGAGGGATGCAATAATTGCTGAAAGGGGAAAGAGGCTAATTTGCAGTGGTCCAAGACAAATTGCCCCTACATTTCAGTTCAGCACTTGTTTGGAAGGTTAGATATTAGGGAAAGGGCTGTTTGGGGAATGTGTTTCCTCTAATATCCGAGTGAGGTAATGGGAATGAAGCACAGGATGCTCTCTGGTGTGTGAAGTGTGAATGACAATCTTGTAGGATGGGTTTGGAATGTTTTGCCATATTGTCCCTGGTTTTCACTCCAGAAAGGATACACAAAAGGCGAGGAGCTCCAGTAGGCATGCCAATGTGGTAGGGTAAGGGGGGGTGTCAAACATGGTCTCTGTCTTTGTGTTTTTCCATCATAGTCAGGGTCTTCTCCACATCACCCACCCTAAGATATCATGTTCTAAAGTTGGTTGGCACCATAGATGACGCAGGTGAGGCAGAGCAGAGTGGGGTCAGGCTACAGCCAGGCTGCAACCTCATTGTAGAACTGAGGTTTGAAATGATAGGTGTCTGCTTCATAGATCATGCTCATTACAATTACACCACTTTATACAATTTTAGGGAAGGGCTATGCTCAGTGATCTGGGACGCAGGTGGCACTGTGGTATAAACCATTGAGCCTTGGGCTTGCTGATCGGAAGGTCATTGGTTTCAATCCCCAGTACGGGGTGAGCTCCCGTTGCTTGGTCCCAGCTCCGGCCAACCTAGCAGTTCGAAAGCACATCAAAGGGCAAGTAGATAAATAGGTACCGCTCCGGCGGGAAGGTAAACGGCATTTGCGTGCGCTGCTCTGGTTTCACCAGAAGCGGCTTAGTCACGCTGGCCACATGACCCGGAAAAACTGTTGGCTCCCTCGCCCAGTAAAGCGAGATGAGCGCCACAACCCCAGAGTCGTTTGCAGCTGGACTTAACTGTCAGGGGTCCTTTACCTTTTTTTATAGCTCGGTGATAGTGTATGTATTTTGTACACAGAAGGTTCCCAATTCAATCCCTGCCATCTCTGGATGGCACTAGGAGACATCTTGACCTGAAAGCCTGGAGAAGTGAATTAGCACAGTCAATCCTGAACTAATTGAACCAATGGTCTAACTCCTGAATCAACCACCAACTGCTCGTTTTTATTCTATTTTGCTTTTTTGCCAGACCACATCACTCCCTATGCAGAAAACATGGAAAATTTGACCTTAGCACTTGCCACTTGTTGGAGAAGTGCAATGGGACTCATAATTAATTTGTGCTGCATATTGATGAGATCACTGATTCACCAGTTAGCAATGGATAGATGTGCAGACAAGTTGACATTACCCTATCTCTCCATCCCTCAACTCTACTTTGAAAGAATGAAGGACCAGGGCTGCCATCTTCTGGTGCTGGCAGAGATAGATGCAAGCACCTTTCTTCTGAATAATAATAATAGTAATAATAAATTTACCACGCTATATTATCTGTATCACAAAACTTTAACTTCCTGCATATATTGCTGTGCTGTAAAAAGTGCATAAATCACCACCATCGAAGAAGCCCTTTCCATTTTTGCTTCCTCAAGACCCATCATCAATCAGAATTAATGAGTCAGAATCGGGAGTTTGGAGCTTGCTGACTTACACCAGCTTTTTTAGTGCCACGGGATATTGAAAATCCTGGAGAGGAAGTTAAAATGGGCAGCAGTGCAGTGAAGAATGGAAAGGAAAGAAAGCGAGCGTTAAGTGACTTGAGCAGTACTGAAGCCAGGGAAGTCTCAATGGGGGAACGCTACTTACAGACTTCACGTAAGAAAGGCCTGAGAAGTGTACAGAAACTGTATGCGGAGTGTGGAACTAGAAACATTTGTGTGCTTCTACACCTTTCACATTCACAACCACCTAAACTTCCAGCTCCACTCTCTTTGAAATATTCAGTCCAGCACGGAAGAGTAAACCAATCAATCCTCCAGCCAAATTCAGTGCCCTATTCATGAATGACAAATTTCAGAAAGCATTTTGGAGATTCTTTTTTAAGGGTATATGTGAAATGATTTAAAATAATAATTAAAAAATTATAAGGTATCTCATTAACACTGGCTCCAGACCTGGGGGTCTGTGCACATACCAAGTCTTCTCTCTCTCTCTCTCTCTCTCTCTCTCTCTCTCTCTCTCTCTCTCTCTCTCTCTCTCTCTCTCTCTCTCTCTCCACCCCCCTCTCGTTGCTCAGTCCTTAAAATGTTTGTCTGGGTGATGTTCATTAGAGAAGTTTAAAACAAATTTCTGCTCCTCTTTTTCTGCAGTGGCAGAGATACTCTGTGATTTCAGCTGCATGAGCGTGCAAATGCACAATGGCAAAACATCACACAAAGGCATAATATTAGGCAGGTACCTTTGCTCCATGGCTTTGAATGCCTGTTAAGAATATAAGAAGACCATTGCTGGATCAGATCAGACCAAAGGCCTATCTAATCTTGCATTCCATCCTCACAGTGGCCAACCAAATGTCCTCAATAAGCTGAGATGAAGACCTTAATGCAACAGCACTCTGTACACTTGTGACTCCCAGCAGGTGCCATTCAGAGGCATGCTGTACTGCTTCCAAGAATGGAGTTAGAGCATAGTCATCATGGCAAGTAGGCATGGCCAGTCTTATCCTCTATGAATTTGTGAAATCATCTTTGAAAGCTATCCAAGTTGATGGCCATCACTACCACAACCTAAATCCTTTTTTGTTTGTTTAGGCAAGCCTACCCAGACATGTCATTTTATTCAATGTATTTGTGTTTTTTTTAAAAAAAAAACTGTTTATTTTAATGTATATATTGATAAATTTATTATGTTTATTTGTCTTAAAAATCTGCTGATTTTATTGGAATTTTCTTCGGAACTTAGGATGGGAGCAATGAGAAAGTGAGAGAATTTGAAATAATAATAATAATAATAATAATAATAATAATAATAATAATAATAATAATTTATTTTATACCCCACCTATCTGGCTGAGTTTCCCCAACCACTCTGGGCAGCTTCCAATCGAATGTTTAAAATAATACAGCATTAAATATTTTAAAACTTCCCTAAACAGGGTTGCCTTCAGGTGTCTTTTAAAAATAGGATAGCTGCTTATTTCATTGACATCTGATGGGAGGGCGTTCCACAGGGCGGGCGCCACTACCGAGAATGCCCTCTGTCTGGTTCCCTGTAACCTCACTTCTTGCAATGAGGGAACCGCCAGAAGGCCCTTGCCATTGGACCTCAATGTCCGGGCTGAATGATGGGGGTTGAGACGCTCCTTCAGGTATACAGGACCAAGGCCATTTAGGGCTTTAAAGGTCAGCACCAACACTTTGAATTGTGCTTGGAAACGTACTGGGAGCCAATTTAGATCTCTCAGGACCAGTGCTATGTGGTCCCGGCGGCCACTCCCAGTCACCAGTCTAGCTGTCACATTTTGGATTAATTCCAGTTTCTGGGTCACCTTCAAAGATAGCCCCATGTAGAGTGCATTGCAGTAGTCCAAGCAGGAGATAACTAGAGCCTCAGTCTCAGTCTGCATACCAGATGGAGCTGGTAGACAGCCGCCCTGGACACAAAATTAACCTGTGCCTCCATGGGCAACTGTGAGTCCAAAATGACTCCAAGGCTGCGCACCTGGTCCTTCAGGGGCACAGTTACCCCATTCAGGACCAGGAAGTCCCCCACACCCACCTGCTCCCTGTCCCCAAAAAACAGTACTTCTGTCTTGTCAGGATTCAACCTCAATCTGTTAGCCGCCATCCATCCTCCAACTGCCTCCAGGCACTCACACAGGACATTCACCACCTTCACTGGTTCTGATTTAAAAGAGAGGCAGAGCTGGGTGCCATCTGCATACTGATGAACACCCAGCCCAAACCCTCTGATGATCTCTCCCAGCAGCTTCATATTGATATTAAAAAGCATGGGGGAGAGGACAAAACCCTGAGGCACCCCTCAAGTGAGAGCCCAGGGGTCTGAACACTCATCCCCCAACACCACTTTCTGGACATGGCCCTGGAGAAAGGAGCAGAACCACTGTATAACAGTGCCTCAAGCTCCCAGCCCCTCTAGACGGTCCAGAAGGATGTTATTGTCAATGGTGTCAAAGTCCGCTGAGAGATCTAGCAGAACTAGGAAACAGCTCTCACCTTTGTCCCTAGCCTGCCGGAGATCATAGGCCAGCACGACCAAGGCAGTTTCAGTCCCATGGTGAGGCATGAATCCTGATTGGAAGGAATCCAAATGGTCCGCTTCTTCCAGGCCCAAGAATGGTAGATTTCAGACTGGGCGATACTTGGCCATGTTGGCCCAGGTCTAAAGATTTTTTTAAAAGAAGCGGTTCAAGGACCGCCTCTTTCAGCGGGTCTGGGAAGGCTCCCTCGCAGAGGGAAGCATTCACCACCCCACAGAGCACATCACCCAGCCCTTCCCAGCTCGCTTTTATTAGCCAGGATGGGCAAGGACCAAGGAGACAAGCAGCCTGTCCACATTCTCGGAGATAACAGATTGGAATTGATCCAATGTAACATGACTAGACAGGGCTCTAGCACTCTCCCGCCCTGCCCCTGCTCCCACGGTGGAGTCTACCTCCTTCTGCATCTGAGCGACTTTATCTGCAAAAAAAAAAAAACTTTGCAAAAGCATTGCAGGAGATCTTGGGGTCCCTACCAGGCTCCGGTGATGAAGTTGGTTCCGATAGATTGCAAACCACCTGAAAGAGTCTCCTGCTGCTGTTTTCTGCAGATGCAATAGAAACGGTGAATAAGGTCCTCTTCGCCGTTGCCATTGCCACTTGGTAGGCTCAACGTTGAGCTCTAGCCCATGTCCGGTCTAATTCAGAATGAGTTTTCTGCCACTGGTGCTCAACGATTGTTTCATTGCCCTCAGCTCCAGGGAAAACCACGGGGCTGTCCGTGCTCCATGCAATCGGAGAGGGCGCTTTGGAGCCAGACAGTCAATAGCCCTGGTTAACTCCGCATTCCAGCGAGCCACCAGGGAATCAGCTGAAAGGCCATCAACATGGGATAAAACATCCCCTACCACTCTCTGGAAGCCATTTGAATCCATTAAGTGGCGGGGGTGGACCATCTGAATCGGTCCCAACTCCCTGAAGAGAAAAAGGGTCACACACTTGCCCATCCCTATCTTTCACTATTGAGGGAGACCCCTGGGTCAACAATGAGAAGGGTGTGTGTCGGTGTGCGACTCAGTTGTTAGGACCTCTTTTATTCACTACCACTGAAAGGATCCTTAGGGACAGATAGCTGGAATCAAGAGGAGGAAATGGGGCTATTTCTTCCTTAGCTGCTATTGGTTTCTCAGGTGATCAGATACATTAGGATCACTCTTCTGTGTTGTTTACTAGCTGACATTTGATCTGGCAATCCCAGCGGTTCAAATTGAGTTGCGAAAAGTGATGGGTCCAGATGCTTGGCTTATTGGGCTACTCTGCCCTAACAATAGTCAGTGGTAAATGTTTTCTGTTTTCAAGCCAATTCATGGGCTGAACATTTTTCATCCCCGTAATCTGACAGCTATTAGAAAAGGCTGAAGCCGGGAGGGAATGCAATAATACTCTATTTCTGGTAGGTTTTAGATTAGAAAAGAAATTTCATTTGACAAAAGTATTTCTTTGCAGCTTCAGTCACAAGACGTAAGTTTAATGAGATATAAACCCCACCTTACAGCTCACAGGAAGCAAAATAGGTTGTGATTTGCGGCACAGCTGGAATGACAAAATGGAGAGAACCCTACATGCCATGTGGCACACAACTGGCTCGTCAAACAGCCTCAGTGACTTCAGAAATTGTGGTTCTTTCTAACTTATCCTCATCTGAACTTCTCCCTGGATGCTTGAGTTTTATATGGCTATCAAAGCAACCCAAAACCTCTATCTACCACACTGAATGGGGTGGAGATGCCCCTCCGCCCAGCTCTACAAGCATCTATAGGTCATCAGCTGGGAAGCCTCACTGGTGAGGAGCACCCACCCACATGGTGGGCAGAAGTTACCACCAACAGCACCCCTACGAGTTGTAGGCAGTGGGACTCCCTCTTGAACCTGGGGATTTTGTGGGCATGGAAGGGTAGGTCAACCCAAGCAACATCACATGAGGACATCAGGTCATATGTGGGCCTCTTCACCACAACTGCCTGGAAGTAGTGGAGCTGTGGAAGGGCTGATGCTCAGGCTTTTCCATCAAGCCCATCACTGCTGACGCCCTTGGTCTTCTTTCTGAGGTGGAATAGATGCACAACTGCAGTGGCTACTAAGATGTTTCCAGGCCCGTTTTAAGGGCTTCTTTAAGCTATGAAGCCTTTTATAGCCCAGGATCCCAGAATGCCTGTACCAGCATGAATGTACCTGGAACTCTGAGTTCCTTCCTTAAGTGCCCCTCTGAGGAGTCTCAGGGTGTCAACAGAGGAGAGAGACCTTCCAGTTGAGTTCTGTATCTCAGAAGGCTCTTCCCAGTGAGGTCTACCTGGTGCCAACAAGCATTTGATATACTTAGTCTATGATAAAGCAGTGTCTAGCTTTTGTGTTCATCTCCTTGGTTGCTAATAAGCTTGTTTGTTGTTATCTATGGAGGCTGGTGTTTCATGCATAGAAATAGTGCAGCAATAAAACTGCTAGCACATTTATAAAGCTAGGCAGGGTCTGGTCTGGTTTCAAGTTGGATGAGGAGCTGCGTATTGAAATTTCTGCATTGCAAAGGGTTGGACTAGATGACCCGCAGGGTCCCTCCCAACTCTACAGTTCTATGATTGTACTATTTTTTAAATTTTAATGTTTTAGAGTACATTTTAAAACTTGATTGCAAGTCACCTAGAGTCTGCCTTGTGTTAGGTGACTAAAAATTAAAGACAAGGAAAAGAATAATACCTAATTATTCTTTCCAGCAATTTTGTACAAAGGATTATGCATGCATGGACTTGGTCCCTTTCATTTCCTTCAGTCCATTCCTCTCTCTCCCCACCCTCCACATCATCAATTAATAAACCACCACACATGAAAACAAAAAAATTAAGTAAAAACTCTCCAAATTAAGGCATAGCTTTTGGAAAAGAGAAAGACCTGATGATACTTCGAGTTAAATGTAAAAGTCTGAAATGGGTTTGTTGATTATTATCATGTATAGGGTAGGAATACAACAGTGAAGACATAATAACTGGTCGTTCTTTCTGGGTTTCAATAATAATCATAATCATAATAATTTGTTGTTTAGTTGTGTCCGACTCTTCGTGACCCCATGGACCAGAGCATGCCAGGCACTCCTGTCTTCCACTGCCTCACGCAGTTTGATCAGACTCATGTTGGTAGCTTCGAGAACACTGTCCAACCATCTCGTCCTCTGTCGTCCCCTTCTCCTTGTGCCCTCAATCTTTCCCAACATCAGGGTCTTTTCCAGGGAGCCTTCTCTTCTCATGAGGTGGCCAAAATATTGGAGCCTCAGCTTCAGGATCTGTCCTTCCAGTGAGCAAATAATAATAATAATAATAATAATAATAATAATAATAATAATAATACCCTGCCCATCTGGCTGGGTTTCCCCAGCCACTTTGAGCAGCTTACAGCATATATAAAACATAGTAAATATCAAACATTAAAAACTTTCCAGGGCTGCCTTCAGATGTCTTCTAAAAGTTATGTAGTTCTTTATCTCCTTGACATCTGAAGGGAGGGCTCCACTACCGAGAAGGCCATAACCCCTATACCTTACGCATCCACTTTCCCCCTCAACTTAACACCCCCTGGAAGTATGAACTAAACCTATATTGTAGAGCAGGAGGGGGAAGTAGTTATTGGGCCATTAAATGGGTCTCTAAATATGGAGTGATTTAAAGAAGAGATGCTCATCTACTTGGTCTGGTACACAGTGTTAAGTGAACTAATCTGATTTGTATTGCACAGATTAGTATGTATATCAGAATGAAAATCATCATTAGGTTTGGGCAGTGCTTTTTTTCTGGGGAGATGGAGGGGTACGCATACCCGTAAACATTTTGTGAATCTAAGTTTGGCCTCATTGAGGAGCAATATTTCAATATAAATAGGAAAATGAAGGTACCCCTAAACATTTTTTTAAGAAAAAAAAGCACTGGGCTTGGGTACTTCTCTGCATTTTGGGATACAGTTTTTTATTTTTTTTGGGGGGGGGACACCTAATGCATATAAAATGCATACTGTATTATTGTTCTCCTTATTGTATTTCATCATTGGACTTCCTGACAGATATTTATAATAAATATTTTAGGTTAAATTTGTTTGAAAGGTTGCTTATTTTAGGCTAATATTGGGAAGGAGCCTCACTGTTCCCTGTGTAATTTTAGTAGGATTTCCAGCTTTAAGGTGATATGGTGAGAGAGACACCACAGAACAGCTGGATCTTATTTTAGGCAATAGAGCTTCGTATACATATTAAAAGCTTCATTTTACATGCATTATAGATTAAGGTCTGTGTGCATTTTTATTTTATTTTATTCCGGCAAGCTTTATATTCAGTGTTAGCTATAATTAAGGAAAGAAGGATTACAGCTTAAGTCCTAAACAGACTACCCAGGGACTGCATGTCCTCAACCCCAATGGGACTTGCTTCTGAGTAAATGTGCATAGGTTCACAGTGCACACATCTCCTTCCTGGGTTCTCAGAATTGCACAGTTACTGCTGCATATGCTAAACTTCTAGCTGCTGATGAGATGTGCAGAAGTGGCCATGGACAGGCCAAGGGCTCATGCAGACTTTGCATGCATTGACTTTTAGCATGCTGCTCTGAGAGCGGCTTGCTGAGAGCCTTCAGCGGCAATGCTAAATGTCAATGTCACCAAAGCTCGGCTGGACAACCACTGTGATCAGCCCTAGAAACTAGTGCAAGACGCAGCTCCCACAACATGGTGAGAATTGGCACTCTGAGTGCATTCAGGGATGGAGGGGGAGGGACTGAATTTTGGTTCAGTTCCCATTTAAAGGTGAAACTTCCCAATTTAGATTTCCTAAAACTGTATGTGAACTGGGAAGCAGTCACCCTTCAAAAATTTGCACTTGTCTGAATTTTGCAATGCAGTTGTCCAAGCAAGTAATATGTGGATAAAATGCATGTGTGAGAGAAAATAACATTCCAAAGTACATTGCATTAGATGGGGATGGATTGCAAAAAAATGTGCATATTAGGCAATGGTGTGTTTATGAGGAGAAGTTTGCACCAAAGCACTAACATATGCTGGTGACAATTTTTGAAAGAAAGAAGAATATGCAAACTGATGTGGAAATGAAAGACTGGGAAAGTGAGAAACTGAGATAAAGCAAAACTGGCAGATTCACCCATCACTATATGTATACCACTATGAATACTTCAAAAGGGAGAAGATGCCATTACAGTCATACCTCCAGCTGCGAACGTGATCCATGTGGGAGGCGTGTTCACAACCCGCAGCATTTGCAACCTGCAGCATTTGCAACCCACAGTGCTGCGTCTGCGCACACACGTGATGCGATTCAGCGCTTCTGCACATGCACAGGATGTCATTTTTTTGGTTTTGCACATGCACAAGTGCCGAAACCTGGAAGTAACCCGTTCCGGTACTTCTGGGTTTGGCGCTGTCCGCAACCCGAAAACATGCAACCCGCAGTGTTCGCAACCTGAGATGTGATTGTACAAGTAGTCTTAGATTGGTCAATGCCTGGATTAGAGATTGTTATGGAAGCCCAGTTTGAAAAATCAAGGTTGGTGATAAATGTAGTTAAATGGAGTGACAATTAGCTATATTCTTAAATTCATTGAAAGCCAGATGAGCCTTGTTCTTCAGGCATTTATTTAATCTTATATATTTAATTTGCCGTATTATTCATCTTGCCCGAGTCAATCCAAAGTGATTTACAACCAGACAATAAACCCCACATAGATACATTAAAACCAAAAGAGAGAGAGAAACACATTAAAAACATCCCACCCAGTTCTAAAAGACCACACATAGTTAAAGGTCAAACACCTGATTATAGAATAAAGCTTTTGCAGTCAGTCCATGACTGGCATTATATGTTCAAATTGTATTGCCAGGTAAAAAGGATCCCCTGTATGTTGTTGGGAATTGCAGATGGAGAGAGTGCTCTTGTGATCAAGTTCCACTTGTTGTTGTTGTTGTTGTTGTTGTTGTTTATATCCCACCCATCTGGCTGGGTTTCCCCCGCCACTCTGGGCGGCTTCCAACAAATACCAAAATGCATTAAAATATCACAGATTAAAAACTTCCCTAAACAGGGGTGCCTTTAGGTGTTTTCTAAATGTCAGGTAGTTGTTTATCTCCTTGCCCGCCGATGGAAGGGCGTGGCGGGCGCCACGACCAAGAAGACCCTCTGCCTAGTTCCCTGTAGCTTTGCTTCTCACAATGAGGGAACTACCAGAAGGCCCTCGGCGCTGGATCTCAGTGTCCGGGCTGAACAATGGGGGTGGAGACGCTCCTTCAGGTATACTGGACCAAGGCCGTTTAGGGCTTTAAAGGTCAGCACCAACACTTTGAATTGTGCTCGGAAACGTACTTGCAGGATTCACAGAATGTTGGACCAGAGAGGTATTTGGTCTCATTCAGCAAGACTCATCTTGTGTTCTTCCATCAGCTGATATGAGAAAATATGATCCCAGGAAGACAACCTACTTAGGGAATTTGAGAATGGGGTGTGGTGTGGGGAGACAGATCTGTAGGCCAGAAGTTTCTCCTACCTGAAATAGGTAGTTAATGGTCTACTTTTCAATGAAGCACTTCAAACAGCAGGTGAAGGGTCACATGATTGGATGTTCTTCCCTATCAGGAAAGGAAAGAACTAATCTTGCATATGGAAAACAAGCCTATCAGGGATGAGACTAACTTAGAATATTACTGAGCTTTCCAGGGTTTTGTTTGTTTGTTTTAAAGGTGCTGGTACTCACCAGTAAGTGCCTCACCTTTAACATTGGGGGGGGATGCTGGTAGTGCGTACCCTTAAGTACCCCCAGAAGAAGAAGAAAGCATTGGCACTTTCTATGCTCTTTGTTATGGAGGAGGAGGAGCATTCAGCCATGTGAGTGTCATCGAAGCCTGTTAATTCAACGGTACTATAAACTGATCCTGCACCTTGACAGAAGGCAAGGGTGTACACGAAAACATTTCCTTTTTAGAGCTCCCCGCTCCCTCCGCACACAGGCACCTGAACTCTGGATTCATGAAACTTATTTTTGTAAGTGGCTTTTAGTATGCATTGCTGCCACAGGGAGCACAAAAGCCAAGCTCTTCAAAAGGGCTCAGCAGTGGAGCCAACGCTGCTTACATCGCTTGCATGAAATAATGTGGCAATTATGGCTAGCGCTTATGCTTCCTAGCCATCCCTTTCTCAAGGGTAGTGAGTCAGAGAAGAGGGCATAGAAGTACTTGAAAGGGGAGCACTTTTTGACAGCGGGCTCCATAGTGACTGGCTGAAACTGACTCACTCTAGCCACAGAAGCATGGCACCTTTTCTCCTTATGGCTCATCCTTTCCATGATCAGGACCTGCAAAGTGACTTCACTTTGGCTACAGGCATATGCTCACTGCTCTGGTCTTTGGCTTTCTTTTTCAACAGGAAGCCATAAACGAGATCCGCCTTGTTCCTTGATCAAGAAGTAAGGTTCAAATCATGATCACAAAAAGACAGACTACTAACACTGGAGAATAAATCATTATGAAACAGGTCCTCTAAAAAGAAGACACCAAGATTGTGCTGCCTGCCTATACAGTGGTACCTCAGTTTAAGTACACAATTGGTTCCGGAAGTCTGTACTTAACCTGAAGTGAACTTTCCCATTGAAAGTAATGGAAAGTGGATTAATCTGTTCCAGATGGGTCCGCGGAGTACTTAAACTGAAAGTACTCAAACCGAAGCGTACTTAAACTGGGGTATGACTGTAATGAAGAGCTGGCAGTGATCAAGCAGTCTTTACAATCCCAGGTGAAATTTGTATGGGCCAT
The DNA here is from genome assembly GCF_963506605.1 of Zootoca vivipara. NCBI lineage: Eukaryota > Metazoa > Chordata > Lepidosauria > Squamata > Lacertidae > Zootoca > Zootoca vivipara. The sequence continues at coordinate 17,886,326 of NC_083282.1, read as the reverse complement.
CCTTTCTGGTTTCAGCTTGCATGTTCTTTGTAACTGTTCCTAGGATCTTGAAGATCATAGTTCAAATCCCCACTCTGCCATGAAGCTCACTGGGTGACTTTGGGCCAGTCTCTGCCTCTCAGCGTATCCTACCTCACAGGGTTGTTGTGAAGATAACATGGGGAGCAGGGAGCGATGTGCATCAGCTTGAGCTCCTTGGAGGAAAATGGTGGGATATAAATGCAATAAATATGCACAGGTGGGATTCAGGGAAATTGTTTTGTGATAAACAGATCCATTCCTGCCTTGTTTTAGCTAATACAGTAGTACCTTGGTTCTCAAGCTTAATCCATTCCGGGAGTCTGTTCGACTCCCAAAACCATTCAAAAACCAAAGCGCAGCTTCTGATTGGCTGCAGGGGCTTCCTGCACTCAAGCAGAAGCCGCGTCGGACATTCAGCTTCCGAAAAACGTTCACAAACCAGAACACCTTACTTCTGGGTTTGCAGCGTTCGGGAGCCGATTTATTTGACAACTAAGCCATTCGAGAACCAAGGTACCACTGTATGCTCAGTCATATCTGTAACTGGTGTTTAGGGAAGTATAGAGAAAAGAAAACAAATAAATTAATAAAAGAATAGAGTTACACCGCTGATCCCTGGAGTGCCTCACTTGGTGGGGCAAAGCAAAAATACTGCTCACCGGAAGAGAGAGAGGATTGCAGAGCTTGCGGTGAGATCAGGGCAGGAACACTAGACTGGCTCAGCCTCTGCTAGCCCAACATTGCTGCTGCCCCAACATTCCTTATCCTGGAAATCCAGAAGCAGCTTGAGAGGTAGAGCAGAGCCACTATGCTAGCTCCACAGCAGGTGTGTGGCTATTGCTTCCTGGGAAGCAGGTGTTGGGAGGTGCTGGCGATGTCAATGCAGAGTAAATGCAACAGCAGAAGCACTTGATTGGCACCCAGGGCCGGCTCTAGGTAGAGTCCCAGTGGCGCGGGGCGCCAGGGCGGCGGGCCGGTAGGTGGGGCGCTGCGCGGCAAAGCTGCGCGGAAGCCATGCTGCGCACTGCGAGGGCGGGGGCGCCGGAGCGATCTCCGCCCCTCAGCGCCAGGGCACCCGACCTGCTCGAGACTGCCCTGTTGGCACCACTGTTGCATTTGCACTACTGTGGTTAGCAGAGGCAATGTCACTGCCAGGAAGCTATTCTTATTCCACCAGGTGAGCTGCTCCTGCCTAAACCCCGGATTCGCTCCTGTGTGCAAAGGAAGTTCAAGGATGACAAGAAGTGTGTATGAGTGATGATTCATCCTCCTCCTCTTCAAACCATCAGTAATAATCCATTCAATCCATCCCACATGGTTTAGAGAGCTGGGATCTGTGTGAAACTACACTGCAACTCTTTCTCCATTAACATCTCTAGTGGCTATTGAACTCCACCATATATGGAAAACACAGGAATGATCTCCAAACCATTCTAAAGCAAACCTTAAGATAGATTTTCTTAAAGCTTTTCTTAGGTTGAAATTGTTCATCCCTCTTATCGACAGAAAGCCCATTAAGGGCCTTGTGAGGAATATCTTTTCAGTATCTTGATAACTGTTTCTATTCATTAATTTTATTTCCCATTTATAGCCCACCTTTATATTCTAGAGAGCTCTCAAGGTGACATACAGTTAAGGACTGCAACAACACGCACAATAAAAGAAGCATCTGCATAAAGGCTAAAACGGATCAGTTGCACACAAACAAATTTTAAATCTAGAAAGCGTAACAGAACACTGAAGTATTCCCATCTGTATTAATAGATTATGGACACAGCCAGCCTTCTCAGAATAAGTAGGGGGCCACCACTAATAAAGTCTTGCTCATTGTGGTAATGTACCAAATCTCATAGAGAAAAATATGCCGTTCCCCCCAGCCCATTGGCCGGCTCCCAGACGCGGCGCTCCCTTGGCGCGTCCAATCAGGACGTTCCAAGGGGGCGCGGCTTGCTGATTTAAGCAAGCCCGTGACCGGGAAACTGCCTCTCTTAACCTGACCACCAGCTGCATCGTTTCCCCGCCCACCCTCCCTTTAGGCAAGGCTCTATTGCCATTGCTACGGACATCGGTTGGTCACCGTTGAGGGGCCTGGTAGGAATTTTCCCACTTGGCAAATTGGCTCTGGCCTGGTGGTTTTCGCCTACCTCGTAGCAACTCGTCACAACTTTGGTTTTGGCGGTAGGCATTGGATTATCTCTGAAAGGTTACAGGTGTGGGAGGGGGGGAGGTTGCTGCCATCACCTCCCCCAAAATGCTGAGGGGTACTCCCTTAAGGAGTCTGTGGTGTGGCCATGTCCGAAGCCGTGGTAGGTGAGGGCCTAAGGCACGACCCCTAGCGGTGGCCCCAGGGGTGAGTTCCTAGTTGATCTGCATCTCAGGGCTCACCCAACGGTGGTTAACCCTTCACAGACTGCCAGCAGAGTAGGCTGGAGTCGGATATAGACGGTTAGATCCAATGCCTATGCCAATACCTCCCTACATCCGTAATCAGTAAAGTTGTGGCCTTCTACGCCCATTAACCTTATGCAATGTGTCCTGTGTCTTTATTTATTCGGGGGGGGGGCTCGGGGCATCGCCACACAATGTACCAAATCTCAGAGAGAAAATATGTCCACAGCTGCTCGTGTCAGATGATCACAGAGGCCAAAATGTTCATATTGAAACATGCTATCTCAATTAACATAAAAATCACTGTAATGATAAACAGAGCTGACCCACACCATTTTGCTGCTGTGGTGAAAAAGAAATCAGTGCCCTCATAGTATTTGCGTGTTTAGACCTTTAAACCTCCCCCATAAATAAATTCAGACAAGACTCAAATTTTGGTTTGGTTTTTGGCAGAATTTAGGCCACAACCTTATTGATTACATCAGGTGAGTGGTTGCATAGGCTCTGGTTCGACTAGCTCCCTGCACCCTTGCAGGTAGCACTGACCCAGGGCACCAGCATAGGTCAGCCAAGGGTGAACACCTGGAATGGCGGAAAGCCGGGGACATGCTATGTCCACCACCCAGATGTCCCCCTGGGTCGCAGGGTTGACCAAACCATTGAGTCCCTGGATTCTTTAACGGAATACCCTTCACATAGGGATGGCGAGAGCATTCCCCCATCCCTATCACCTGAAACAGAGCCTATCCGTAACCTTACAAGTTGTGATTATTTGTTACGCGACAGGCGAAACCCAAGTGGCACCAGCCAATCACCCAAGTGGGAAAAAATCCTGCCATGCCCCTGTCCCAACGACAGATGACACACGACGGCATAGCAAGGTCAAGCGCGCAAGCCCTAAAAGTAGGGAGAGGTGGGCGGGTGTTCCGATGCACTGACCACAAGAGGAAGCGCTGAATCATGTGCATTGGCTAGCATCCCATTGGCCTGATTCAACCCAGCATCAAGGGACCTGCCAATCGGGTGTTGTGGCTATCCAATCGTACCCACCCACAACACAGGGTTCGGTTGCCAGGTCGCACCGCAACACGTGCCCTCTTTGAAGGAGGACATGATCTATGAACATGCACAGAACAGGTATGTTTTAAAGTATACATAATGCACACTGCTATGCCTGTTTGTTTCCTCTTCTCATGGGACAGAAGATGTGTCTTCCAACAGATTCAAAGAATGGAGGCGAGGTGAGAGATAAATATTTGCATGGCAATCAGTGAACACATCGACAGCTGTTAAAATGCACACAAAGCAGATCTCTCTGGAATCCCAACCAATCTGCCACTCAACAATCAAACCCCAAATGTGGCAGCTGAGGTGAGGCATCAACAAATCTGTCAATTTTGTTTGTTTGTTTTTTCCCCCAATCTTAAATTCAGTTTGCCACACTTCCACATCAGTTTGCCCCCCCCCAAATGTCCTCACAAAATATCATCATAATGTCAGTGTTCACTTCTAATGTACACACTTTTCTATGCAAATTTGGCAAGCAATTTTCTACAACATAATGTATATTTTTTGCATGATTTGGTTAGAGCATGGTGCTGATGCCACCAAGGCTGAAGGTTCAAGCTCTGCAGGGGACAATTACATATTTTTGCATTGCCGGGGGGTGGGGTGGACTAGATCAGGCATCCCCAAACTTTGGCCCTCCAGATGTTTTGGACTACAATTCCCATCTTCCCCGACCACTGGTTCTGTTAGCTAGGGATTGAGTTGTAGGCCAAAACAGTTTGGGGATGCCTGGATTAGATGATCCTCAGGGTCCCTTCCAACTCTATGTTCCAGGCAGGGATCTGCTAGTGCAGCTATTTCCATGCACACATTCTCCTAATATAAAGACTTTTGTACGGGGGTGGTTGGGTTTTGTGTGTGTGTGTGTGTGTGTGTGTGTGTGTGTGTGTGTGTGTGTGTGCGTGTGTGGTTGATTGAGAACAGCATTGCAAAATTTATGGAAGTGTGGATTTTGAAGGATAGCTCTGTTCTGGTTCATATGTTCTTTTAAAGTGTGAATTAGGTATATTAGATTCACATTGAAACGAGAGCTGAACTAAATGTGTGTCCCCACCCAATCCCTATCTGAAGACAAGTGACTCTCAGCCCAGCTCATGGTCAGGCTGGCTTTGACTGATCACAGGACAGTTTGGAAGGCCTCTTTTTTTTTTTATGGGAAGGAAATAGGTTCCCTCCATTCAATCTCAAGCAGCCCAGTGAAGTGGGTGCTTCTTCTTTTGTGATTTCATAGAATTTTATGTCAAATGTATGTCAGTTGCCAAGGTAACTGCTAGAACGCAGGTGGGGTTCAAGGGTCATCTCAAGAAAGGATTGAATGGCTGTCACATTTAGAGAAAAGGCTGTCGAAGAAGTAAAGTGCATCATTCACAGATTATGAGTACTCAGTTGCCTCAAGATTCAACAGCTGACACTGGGGGGGGAGAGAGAGAGCTTCCCCTTCTTTTTTTAAACTTCTGAATTAATTACTAGTAATTTTGCATACTTCTTACTACCTGTGCACTGCCATTTCACAGTATTATCATGTATCTAAGACTGCAGTCCTCACTCCACCTTCCTGGGAGAAGCCCCACTGAATTCAATGGGCTCCTGAATTCAATTTAGCAGGGGTTGCCGCCATAGCTGCCAAGTTTTCCCTTTTCTCGTGAGGAAGCCTATTCAGCATAATGGAATTTCCCTTTAAAAAAGGGATAACTTGGCAGCTATGGTTGCCGCTCTAAGCTATTACCTAAGACCAGGAGTAAACAACCTAAGACAACCTAGAATTGCCTTCTAAATCTGGCCCGCAGATGGTCCGGGAATCAGTGTGTTTTTACATGAGTAGAATGTGTCCTTTTATTTAAAAAGCATCTCTGGGTTATTTGTGAGGCCTGCCTGGTGTTTTTACATGAGTAGAATGTGTGCTTTTATTTAAAAAGCATTTCTGGGTTATTTGTGGGGCATAGGAATTTGTTCATCTCTCCCCCCCAAAAAAAATATATAGGCCGTCCCCCCACAAGGTCTGAGGGACAGTGGACCGGCTCACATCTGAAAAAGGTTGCTGACCCCTGCCTAACACAGGCAAGCTGGACAGGGATGCTTTCTGATGCTCTACTGAAAGAAAGTAGAGTGCTCCACGCTCCAAGCCCAGACTGTCCCACGAAACTCCAAAAGCTGCAACACATACAAAAATGTGTGTATTGAGAGGCATTCAGAGTAAAATGCTAGTGAATTTTCATGTGCACATTTTAAAAAAATAAATAAATACAAACATAGGCAGAAATTTGAAGAACTTAATTTGGGGAAATGAGAAGCTAGGAGAAACTGAAATGAACAGATTTGCCCATCCCTAAAAGAAACTTCCAACCTAGCAGTTCGAAAGCACGTCAAAGTGCAAGTAGATAAATAGGTACCGCTCCGGCGGGAACCGTGTGGCTGCTCTGGTTCACCGGAAGCGGCTTAGTCATGACCCACATGACCCGGAAGCTGTACGCCGGCTCCCTTGGCCAGTAAAGCAAGATGAGGTCCCTTTTCCTTTACCTTTAAGAGAAACTGAGTGGCAATCCTAATAGAAATGTGGTTAATTTCTCTGTTACCTGGTGAATGAGACCCTTGACCTGTTTAGTCCAGTACTGTTGACTCTCACTGACAGTTGATGCCCACAATCTTAGGCACTGAGCCCTGTTATTGTATGATCTTTCTAAAACTGGAGACACCAGGGATTGATCCTGGGTCTTTTGATATGCAAAGCATGCCTTCTGTCACTAAGCTATGGCAAGTCATGTTATATTTCTGTACAAATTTATGCTGCTGACTCAGAAGTCAAAGGTGTGTTCGCAAAAATAAAAGTGTTAAAGCTCTGAAATGCCTCTATGATGTAGACAGACTTTAAAAAAAAACCCTAAGGAAATAATTATATATTTAAAAGGAGTTACGAATCTAAAACTGCACTCCTCTGATTCCTTTGTGTATGTGATGCTTGAAAAGACCCCTTGGAAATGCAAAGTTCTATGATGAGAGATGGCCAAGCCTGGTTAGGGCAACATCATTCCTTGCTGAAATAACTCAAGCCTAAACAAGGGCAACTCTATTTGTTGTGACAATAATTGCATATGCTCTTTGAACATTTCACATACATTATCTCAGTAATCCTTTCAATACATGTGCCAGGTAGACCAGTTAGCATTGCAGATGGCAGAAAAAAAGCGATTATATGAGTCCATCTTGTGAATGCATATAAAGTTTCTTAGTGAGTTAGTGGTTTATATTTGAATTTGTGGGTCCTCATAAGCTTCCTGAACTCTCTAAACAATAGCTTCACACACACATTATTTGTGTGTAGTCATCCATTGTGTGATTTCCACATCACCAGATGCTCAGCTGTCCACTAGTACCATTTATGGCACCCATGGAAGAAGAAGAAGAAGAAGAAGAAGAAGAAGAAGAAGAAGAAGAAGAAGAAGAAGAAGAAGAAGAAGAAGAAGAAGAAGAAGAAGAAGAAGAAGAGTAGTTTGGATTTGATATCCCGCTTTATCTCTACCTGAAGGAGTCTCAAAGCAGCTAACATTCCCCTTTCCCTTCCTCCCCCACAACAAACACTCTGTGGGGTGAGTGAGGCTGAGAGACTTCACAGAAGTGTGACTAGCCCAAGGTCACCCAGCAGCTGCATGTGGAGGAGCAGGGAAGTGAACCCGGTTCACCAGATTACAAGTCCACTGCTCTTAACCACTATACCACACTGGCTCTCAGTACCATGAGGATATTTTTGGATTTGGACAAGGCAACAAAGTACACTGAGTCTGTTCTTTGATCAACAGGTTTTATTTATAGGATGAGGAAATAAAGAACAGAGCATTAGCTTTGTGCAAACAAATCAGAACCAGTGTTCAATTAGCAGGTTGTCTTCAGAAGACCGTAAACATATATACAGGTGTTCAGCCTCCCTTCAACACTCCCTGCCTCACAACCAGACACACAAATGTTTCCCCCACTGTCGCATACACTTTCACAAGAGCGTGCTGGCTTTAACTTGCCTCCCTGTGGTCTTGATTATTTAATTTTACTTCCTTGTTGCATTTATATCCCAATCATTTCTCCAAGGAACTCAAGGTGATGGGTTCTCCCCAGCCTCATAAAGGTTGAGAGGCAGTGACTGGCCCAAGGTCACCCAGTGCACTTTGTGGCTGAATGATGGATGGGACCACCCACCTGTCAGTCACCTGATATAATTATTACACCAGGTGATTGGCACCTGTCAAACATCCAAGGAGCTCAGTTGTAAACACCAGTCAGCTGGTTGTTGTTTAGAGAAATCTCCTCTGAAGAGGTGCTTTTGGAAATAGATCAGGTGACTGCACAGGGGAACACACCTTCAAATGACAACCACTTGATTATTGGTTAGAGGGAGCCCATTTGAAGTCTCTGCAAAGGAGAAAATGCTCCCAAGAGTGGAAAATTCCCCCTGTCCAGAGAAAGCAGTGTTCAAAGTGTTGGGGAAAATGCTTTGAATACAATGCTTCTTTCGGAAAGGAAGGAAAAAAATGCTCGTTTTAAAATGTCCTTTTATACGATGTCAAGTATGGGGCATGCAAGCTTGGCTTGCCCCAAGGCTAGCCAACATGGGGCCCACCACCATATTCTACCCTTGGCAATTCTGGCTGGGGCTGATGGGCGTTGTACCTGAACAACATCTGGAAGCCATTACATTGGCTGCCCCTTGCTTGCCTGATATGACCTTTGGGGACAAATTGGGAGGTTCAGCAGGCCTTATTTGGTCTAAGGCAGGCACCCCCAAACTTCGGCCCTCCAGATGTTTTGGACTACAATTCCCATCATCCCTGATCACTGGTCCTGTTAGCTAGGGATCATGGGAGTAGTAGGCCAAAACATCTGGAGGGCCGCAGTTTGGGGATGCCTGGTCTAAGGAATGGAGGCTCCCTGGCCCTTTGTTAGCAGATAAAAAAAAACAATGTTGTTCGCAGCAGCACTGGATTTCACCTGCAATCTGTAATGCAAGGTTTTGACATACTGTATAGGCAAAATGAAAAACCACAAGCAAAACGGAAGCCTGAAATTCACAGTCGCCCAAGAAGGAAAGAAAATTGTTAGAAATACACATTGGTATATGCAGGGAAGAGTTTGCTCACAATTAAAACCCAACCACCTCCTGTTTTTAACTGGGGCATTGCATCCCGATGTGCAGGAATTAATTTGCAAGTTCCTCTCTCCGACATTGCCTCTGAGTGCTTTTCACCTCCAGACACTTGAACAAACACATATGGTGACTATCACGGAAAACTTTTTTCTTTTTTCTTAATAAAAAGAAAGGAACAGGGGAAAACATTAAAACAACCCAGTTTCACAATTTCCTCTCTGCAAAATTCAACTCCATGTTTCAAACAGTTTTATTATAAACAAACACCATTCTGGGATTCACTGCTGGTAACTAAAACACAGCAACTGCAGATTAAAGTGAATATGCCGTGCATTTTTTAGGTATATCAGACTAGGCACAGCTCTACTCTGTACAGTTGAAATATGCATGGGGGGGGGGAGTGTGGGAGGACTTGTCCCTCTTAGGCTGCATTTCCCAATGTTGCATTCCCAGAGGCTGCTAGACTGCAACTCCCATCATCCCCACACAGTATGGAAAGAGATGATGGGTGTAGTAGTCCAAAAAATATGGAGACGCAGTGTTGGGGAAGGCTGCTTTGAGACATCACAAGATACACAGATATCTACCCTCCACACTGCTGAATGACTGTGCAAGAAATTAATGGAGTTAAGGCCACAACTTTATTTAAATAGAGTGGTGCCTCGCAAGACGAAATTAATTCGTGCCGCGAGTCGCTTCGTGTAGCGATAATTTCGACTTGCAATAGCGATAATTTCGTCTTAAAATAAACTGCCGAAAAACTTCGTCTTGCAAAGCGCGGCCATTGAAAACTTCGTCTTGCGAGTCACCAAAAACATCGCAAGACGCTTTCGTCTAGCGAGTTTTTTGTTGTGTGAGGCATTGGTCTTGCGAGGTACCACTGTACAAGGATCTGCAAGGGCTTAAAAGAACTATATGGCAAGTGTGGGCAAACTAACCTGGTGAAAATGATAGCAGGGATTCCCATTCTTTCACCTGGGCAACAGCACCCCAGTCCCAAGGAGCAAGTCAGATGCTTAACTGATCCCTTCACCATTTGTTTGTGTTAAACTGGGTTTTTAGGAAGCACATTTGGATAGAAATAAGGGGTAGGTTGGGGGAACATCCCATCACTATGACTTGGATGGTCAAAAAAAAAAAAAAGCTCATTCAAAGCTCACCCTCCCCTCATTACCAGCCCATCCTGATAGCCATATAAAGGGTAAAGGGACCCCTGACCATTGGGTCCAGTCGTGATCAACTCTGGGGTTGCGCGCTCATCTCGCATTATTGGCCGAGGGAGCCGGCGTATAGCTTTCCAGGTCATGTGGCCAGCATGACAAAGCTGTACCTTCCCGCCAGAGTGGTCCCTATTTATCTACTTGCATTTTGACGTGCTTTCGAGCTGCTAGGTTGGCAGGAGCTGGGACCGAGCAACGGGAGCTCACCCCGTCACAGGGATTTGAACCGCTGACCTTCTGATCAGCAAGCCCTAGGCTCAGTGGTTTAACCCACAGTGCCACCTGGGTCCCTGATAGGCATATAAGTCAAATCAAATACCCCCAAATCCCAGATATTTGCAATGTGAAGTAGGCAAAACAACAGCAGCAAGCACTCAAGGCCAGTCAGGGGACACCACCCCAAAATCCTGTTCAGCCACAGAGCTTTTCGAGGCCAATCGGGGAACATACAAAAAGAAACACCCCTATTCAACCTCAAAGGTGACTGATTCATGCTACATAAGGAAAAGGTGATAGAGGTGGTGCACAAGATGTCAGATGGTTGGTAGCACCAGATCATAATCCAGGATAAATGTGCACACACTGATTTAGGCATGTGACCCTTACGAGAGTTGCCAGTCTTGTGTGAGTCACCCCAGAACATTTAATTTCTTCCAACCTTCAGGAATAGTCAAATTCTGGAGCAACGGGAGAACTGAAGGACAACAATCATTCAAAATCCACACCTACCTGAAATTTTGCAGTGTAGTTCTCCAACAAAAGTTCACAAAAATGTATATATTATATAGCAGTGGACATAAAATGAATGAACATATCCATGAAAATAGCATGCAAAAATGCATTGTAGGGAGAGAAATTGCTTACAAAGGGTTGTGCGCTATTCAAAACTGCACACAAAAACATGTTTGATTGGGAGAAACTGCTGCAGAAAATGCTAAACTGCTGGATAATTTTTCCTGAGGATTTTTTCTTTAGTTGCAAACAGAACATTGCAAATACCTGCAAAAAAAGTGAAGAACTCGATTTAGGATTGGTAAAATGAGAAACTGAAAGAACTGAAATTGACAGATCTTTCCATCCCTAGTTTTAATAATCTATTGTTCATAATGGTTCCTGTTATGTTATATTCTTCATAGCAGCCATATTAGCATATGAATAACAACAACATCAAAACAACAACTATCCTATTCCACAAAATCGTCATTGGAATCCTTTTACAACACTCAAGGGCAGTCTGGCTCAGTCTTATTTTACATCTCACTTGAAAGATGTTGGATGTTAGCAGACACTTTGCAGTTGTGTTCAGTTCTGCTTAAACATTTTGATTAAGTAGTTCAGGACTTGTCCGTGGAGTTGGCAAGCATGGGAATGAAGAGATGTTCCAGCATCATGTCAGAAATGATGAAATTTAAAGCCTGACCAAGCAGAGGAACTGGCCAAATTCTGAAGCCTTCACACTAGCTTGCTTCGATTAAATAAACTTTTTTTTTTTTAAGAAGAAGAAAAAACTCTTTAAAGCTGCCAAAACAAAGCTGAAATGCTGGACAAACGCAGCTCCATTCTCAGCAACCAAGAATTGGTTTAAATTCAAAAGAGCAAAATATCTCACTAATTTCAGATGTTAGCAAATAAAGAACACATTAAAAGCTCAGATACCTAGCAAAGCCGTGTCAGGGACTGAAATCTGAGGCTTTAAAAATTGGTTTGTTGTGGGTGTGTTCACTGCCCTGAGCTCCTTTAGGAGGAAAGGTGTGAGATAAATAAGGGGTGGTATATTAAAGTGGCTTGGAGTTCCAGTTAATAATAATAATAATAATAATATAATAAATTATTATTTATACCCTGCCCATCTGTTATGTAATGTCCAAATTGGCCCTAAGCTTAAGATCCTGAATACATTAAAGCTCAGTTCATCCATTCATTGAGCAAATGAAAATCTTCATATACCCCTCCCCACCCTCATGAAGATATTAAGTACATGCCCAATTTGCTGATTCCCACAACCCTCCTTAAGGCAGGGAGATTGGTTGCTGGTGTCTATTGTTTGGTAGATGGGAAGCAAGTGAAGATTCTCATAAACACATTGAGTGGCATAAATCAGGCATCAGAACCCCTTTTTGTGACCAGTTCTAGCAGGATTCTTCATGTTCACTGCAATCTTCCAGCACTATGACCAAAGTGGGCATGAGCATTATCAAAATTATGTGCAACACTAGGCACATGTTGCAAAAACCCAGAAAGATACAACATCAATGTCATGATACAACTTGTACCATGAAGTCACAATGCACATCATTGCCACTAACAGCTAAATTTGAACCTCTGCTCTCTAGGGCTCAGCAGAGTTGCCCAACAAGTGCATTTTTTGTTATAATGCCAGGATCTCTTTTTTCCTTCCTTGTATAATTCCCACAACTCAAGAGTTCGGGAACACTCAGGGTCTGGGAGGGATGAAGCCACTTCTAGCCCACTTTTCATTCATTTGGAGGCATTTCATAAGGAGTCTGATATCCCTTTTTTAAAAAAATATATTTTTATTAATTTTCCAATTAAAACCAATTATATCACATTCATTATTTCAAATTATACACATATATATCAATCAAACCGAATATTATGCCAAATCATCTAGAAAATTTTTTTGGGGTTCCCATGCTTCAAGAAATTGGGGATTCCTCGCAACCGTCCACTGCTGTCTTTTTTCTAAAGTTCAAATCGTCTCTCCGAGTTCATAATAATCCAGATCTTTCCCTTACAGTCACATAGATGTTTTCCTCTTTCTTTTTTTTCTTTCTTTTTTTTTTAAATTAAAATAATCTTTATTGGAAATCTTTAAAATTCAACATATAAAAAGAATAGAATATGGATAGCAGATATAACAACATAACTACACAGAACAGAAGAAATAAATAAATAATGTCAACCCAAAAGTTACTTCAGATGAAAAAAAGGAGTAAAAAAAAGGGGGGGAAAAAGAATTCTAACTTATGAAAGACCTAACAAACATAACAATTTTTGATGTAACATAACATAACTTAATATATCTTAACACAACATAACAAATGCAATTTAAAAAAAAAAAAGAAGGGAAAAAGAAAAAGAAAGAAAAAAGGGAGATAAAGAAGGAGGAAAAAAAGAGAAAGAAAAGGAAAAGAAGAAAAGGAAGAAGAGAGAAGGCAAAAAACAAAAAAAGTGTATATATATTTCGACCACTATAACATTACGCATTGTTAAAATCTATTAACCCCCCACCCTCTCCCCCCTTCACCATATCGTGACTTCCAACCACTCCTATATTCTGATATAGGTTTCACTGATAAACCGCATACCTCTCTCTAATTTAATTTGTTTTCTTAATATTGTGACCCTCATAAGTCTGCTATTAGTTGCGCCTTTTCCACTTGTTTTTGTAAATAAATCTTGAGCGGTTTCCACTCTTCTCCTGCTTTTTCTTCGCTTAAACCTTTAGATATTCCGACTTTGATTGCTGAATTTTGATAATTTATTAATTTGGTCAACCACTCTTCTTTATTTGGTATTTTTTTACTCTTCCAATTTTTGGCGACTAGGAGTCTACCCGCTGTTGTTGCATGCATTAGCACGCATCTGTCTTTTGGTTTTATGTCTTCCTTCAGCATACTCAAGAGGAAAATTTCCGGTTCTTTTTTAAAGGAGTATCTCACTATTTTTTTTAATTCTTGGTATATCTCATCCCAGAACTTCTTAATTTCTTTGCAGCACCACCAGATGTGTAGGAAGGTACCTACTTCTTCCTTGCACCTCCAACAGGTGTTACTGACCCCTCCGTACATCTTGGCTAACTTCGAAGGGGTGAGATGCCACCTAAATTGCATCTTGAGCACATTCTCTTTTAAATCGTAATTTGAAATATAATTTGAATCTCTAATCCATAAACTTTCCCAATTTTCAACCGTAATTGTTTTCCCCAAATCTTGTGCCCATTTTATCATAACCGCTTTGGTTAACTCATCTTTTGTGGCCCAATCCAACAATAAGTCATACAAATTTCGGATAAATTTATTTTTCCCCTCCAATAGTATTTTCCCAAATTTGGATATCTCTCTTTCGAAGCCAATTTTTTTATCTTCACTAAATTTCTGATTTATTTGAAAGTATTGCAGCCAAACATTGCAATACTTTTTGACTTCATTATATTCTTTCAATTTTAAATTTCCATTCTCTTCTTTTAATAAATCTTTATATGTTGGCCAATCTTTATCCATATTAACCCTTTTAACTGCTATTGCTTCTTTAGGTGACAACCACCATGGTACTTTTGGTTCCAAGACGCCCTGATATTTTTTCCATGTTTTAATTAAAGATTTCCTCACAATACTATTCCAGAAGGTGCTGTGTTTCCCCAATTTTCCTTTCATTAGATAGTGGTGCCAACCAAACCCTACTCCATATCCCTCTAAATCTAAAATTTCGGTATTTTTCAATTCAATCCAATCTTTTAGCCATAGCAGGGCTGCCGCATCGTGATACAGTTCAAAATCAGGTAAACTAAACCCCCCCCTTTCTTTTTTTCCAATTAATAATTTGTGTTTGATTCTTGGCTTCTTGTCCTCCCAGATGAATTTCATTATATCTTTTTTCCATAAGTCAAAACAATGTGAACCTCCCAAAATCGGAATACTTTGAAACAAAAAAATCATTTTTGGGAGGACACTCATTTTTATCACTGAGATCCTACCCATAAACGAGATTTTTAATTTTTTCCAAATTTCCAATTTATGTTTAATTTCCTTCCACTTTTTTTCATAATTTTCTTGATACAGGTCAATATTTTTATTTGTTATTTGTATGCCCAAATATTTTATTTTCTTCCTAATTTCAATGCCAGTATTTTCTTGTAATTCCTTTTTGTCACTTTCTTCTAAATTTCTTACTAACAGACTGCTTTTTTTATAATTTAACTTGAACCCTGCTAATTTTCCAAATTCATTTATTCTTTCTAATGCTCTTGGGACGCTTTTTAGTGGATTTTCTGTAGTGATCATAACATCGTCAGCGAAGGCTCTGACTTTGTATCTTGTGGCCCCTATCTTTATCCCTTCGATTTCTTTATCCTCTCTGATATTTTTTAGCAAGATCTCTAATACTATTATAAATAATAGAGGGGACAGGGGGCAGCCCTGTCTCGTACCTTTTTCTATATTAATTTCTTCTGTTGTTATTCCATTTATTATTATTTTAGCTTTTTGTTTACTATATATCGATCCAATTGCTCTAATCATTTTTTCTCCAATCTCTAGATGTTGCAGTGTTTTTTTCAGGAAGGCCCACGACACATTGTCGAAGGCCTTCTCGGCGTCGATTGACAAAAGTGCTGCCTCCTTCCCTCTATTATTTTCAAGACATTCAATTATATTTATTATATTTCTTATGTTGTCTTTTAATTGTCGCCCTTTAACGAATCCAGATTGATTTTCATGTATTATTTCTTTTAGGAACCAATTAAATCTATTTGCCAAAATACTAGCGAAAATTTTATAATCACAATTTAATAAGGAGATGGGTCTATAGTTTGTGGGTTGATCTAGGTCGGCGTCTTGTTTAGGAAGGAGGGTTATTGTAGCCTCTCTCCAAGAATCTGGTACCTTTCCCTCCATTAGTATTCCATTCATGACCTTTTTCAATGGGGCTAGCAATAGATCTTCCATGCTTTTATAGAACTCTATAGGGATCCCATCAGGGCCTGGCGATTTGCCAATTTTCATCCTTTGTATTGCCTCTCTTATTTCTCTATCTGTTATCATCTCATTTAGTACTTTAATCTTATCACCCGGAATTCTGGGTAACTTATATTTATTTAAAAAATTCTCTATCTCTTCTTCTTTTTCCCCTTCGTTTCGGTATAAATTTGCATAAAATTTTTCAAATATTCCTCTAATTTCTTTGGGTTTTTCAACCAATCTTCCTTCTACTTTTAATCTATTTATCCACCTCTCATTTTTTCTTTTTTTTAATTGCCAAGCTAACATCTTTCCTGGCTTATTAGCCCACTCGAAGTTCTTATATTTCCAGAATTGGGTTTCTCTTTCCATTTCTTGTTCCACCATTCTCTCGTATTCTCCCCTTAAGATTTTAATCTCTTTATTGAGTTCCTCTTTCTTAGTTTTATACAATAGCTTCTCCTTCCTCTTAATTTCATCTTCCAGCTGTTTTTTCTTTTTCTCTTTGGCCATTTTGTCAATCTTATTTTGTTGTAAAAAATATCCTCTTGTCACGGCCTTCCCAGCATCCCACACTGTTTTTAAATCTACCTCCCCATTACCATTAAATTCAAAATACTCCTGTACCATCTTGCGGGCCCCCTGTAAGATTTTTTAATTTTTCAATAGAAATATATTCATTCTCCATCTTCTCTTTATGTCCTGCTCTTTTTTTTCTATATTTAACATAACCGGATTGTGATCAGTCATTGTTCTGGGTAGTATTTCTGTTTTCCCTGTTCTTATTATTAAATTTTTTGAGATCCATATTCCGTCTATTCTAGTGGCCGATTTATGTATAGATGAATAGAATGTATATTCTTTTTGTATCGGATGTTTATATCTCCAAACGTCAATCAATTCTAAATTCCCCACCATCTCTTCAAAACTTTTTGGTAATTTGCGGCTCTTTTCATTCTTCCTAATTATTGATTTATCTAGTTCTGGGTTTAAGACTCCACTTAGATCTCCCATTACTAAAATTTGCTTATCAATGTGTTCTAGTAATTTCCCTTCTAGTTCCTTAAAAAATTCCATTTTACTCCCATTAGGTGCATATATCCCTGCAATTAGCCATGACTCTCCTTCCACCTTTATTTCGACCATTATTATCCTTCCCTCTGTATCTTTCCAAATTAGCTTTCGTTCCCACTTCCCTTTGACATATACCACCACTCCTCTCTTCTTTTTTTCACCTGCAGATATAAACTCTTTCCCCAATTTATCATTTTTTAAGATTCTTTCGTGTTTATTATTTATATGGGTTTCCTGGAGGCAAATAATATCCCAATTTGATTTTTTCAAAATATGTCCTAATTTGTTTCTTTTTTTCTTATTATTTAATCCGTTCACATTCCAAGATATAATCTTTAATTTCATTTTGATTTATTGTAATTTATTGGGATTTTTTTTAAAAAAAAAAAGAAAAAAGAAATTTTAATCGTTCGCAACTACAGAAAACAATTTAAATATGATATGCATAAACATCAGAAGCCTATTTCAGGAGAGAGTTCTTTTTCATTTTGTCTATTCATATTGAAGCGTTTAAATCCTATATCCCCATTCCTATCACAAACATTGTCTTTCACATATAACCTTATTTATACCTTATTTAACTTAAAGTTCTTATGTTGTCTCTGCATCTTGATTGTCTTTTTCCTCGATTTCTTTCTCTTCCAAACTGATGTCGTCGTTGTCTTCTTGGTTGCTATCTTGTGGTTCGTCTATCGGCCGGGCTTTTTCACCACCCAGTTCCTGCCAATATTTTCTCCAGAATATATCGGCCTGGCCTAAGTTCTCGAACTTCCTCCTTCTCCCTTTGTAGAAGAAAGACAAGCCTTCTGGATATTCCCAGCGGAAGGGGATTTTTTTTGCATTTAAATTTTTTGTGAGAAATCCATATTTCTGTCTTTTTTTAATTAGTCTTGGTGGCACCTCCTTTAATATGAAGATCTCTACTCCTTCTATTCTCAGTTTCTTTTTTCCTTTAGTCTGTAATATCTTCTCTACCAGCCAGTTTGTGGTGAAGCTCGCTATGCAATCTCCAGGCCAGTTGTTTGCTCTTGCCTTTTTCGAATTTACTCTGAAAATTTTTTCAACTCCTCCTTCTATTTCTTCAGGTTCCATCTCTAACCATTTTGCTAGTTCTTCCATCAGCCATTTTTCTATATCTTCGTTATTTTTTTCTGGAATGTTCCGGAACCTCAGCGTCTTTTCCCGGAGTTTGAGTTGTTGCATGGCAAGGGCATCAAGGGCCACCTCTTGCATTGTTCTTTGTTCTTCTAATTCTTTTTTCATTCTATCCATTTCCTTTTTCTCTTCCCTTTTTTCCTTGGCTGCTTTTTTGAGGTTATTTTCCAGCATCTGAATTTTTTCTTTCATTTCTTGTATTTCCAATTCTGCTGCTTTACTTCTTTCATCCACTTCACCCAGCTGGGTTTTCATTTCATTCCTTTCTTTCTCGCCAGTCTCTATCCTTTCTTCTATGTTATCCATCTTGTCTTCCAATTTTTTCACTCTATCGCTCATTTCTTTTTTAATCTCTGACAGATCTTTCTTCACTTCCCCAATATCACCTTTCAAACTCCAGATAAGTTCTTTTAAGTCCATTTCTTCCACTGCAGAATTCCTTCTTTGCTGGGAACTTCCTGTCCCTATCTTTTTCAGTCTCTCATTCATGGTTTGTCAATTATATTCGATTGTATTTCCAAGCTGTAGAATCTTTTTCTCACCACACGATGGCGTTGTATTAGATTTCAAGCAGACTTGTTGCCGTATTTTATTTGCCACTAGATGTCCTTCTTTTCCTCTGCGTTGAATTTGGATTCCCTCTTAACTCGCTTCTTTTATCTATGCTTCTCTCCTTACTTCCGGCTTCTTCATTCAGATTTTTGCTTCATCATTCCTGTGGGGGGGTGTTCGCCATTTTGGACAGCCTTTCTCTCTTTCACCCTCTCCCACTCCGTTTTTTTTAAAGTCGTTTTGCCAGTCACCGGGCTTGCGTTTAATTGGTAAAATTACTCTCTTCCCTTCGACTCCCCGTCGTGGCGCACTTAAGCAGTTATTCAAGTTTAGAGTCTTTTATCACAGGCACAATTTTATTGTATGCGTTTTACTTTAATCAGAATACGGATGGCTTCAAAAATAAAATCCTTAAATTGGTGTCTTTTATCTCATCTCTTTTATTTTCCCTGCGGCGTCTCTTAAAGTATAAAAGGTTTCTTTGTTACCGCTCTGCCGTCCTCCCCCTTCAGCGGATTGCTCTATTTCAATCGCTGTTTTTGCTCGCTGTTCGAATGGGGGGGGCTTTTTCAGTTTTTCTCCCTTCTTAATTCAACGCCCCTGGGTTAAAGCAAGGTAAAAATGCAACGAAATTTTACCGTCAGAAACACGTCGGAGACGCGGCTTTTTGCTGGAAAAGTCGATCGTATCGTCTTAGTGCCCTGGGTTCTCCCCCACCTCTGCTCCTCCAGCGGGAGGGCGAGGGGTGCCGAGACTCCTCCGGACACCACCGACGCTTCCAGGTCGAGATCGCCTCCCGACCCTTCTCCTGGGGGTGCGTTAAGCCTTCCGCTACCCCCTTTTTTTACCAGCAAAACACCCCGAGGGTCGGAGACCTCCCGGAGCGCGTCCGATCGTGACCGCGGCGAAACCGGAAGTCCAGAGATGTTTTCCTCTTTCAACCGATTATTTCCCAGCTGCTGAGATAAATGTCAAACAAAGTTTCACAAATGTTCTTTCTCCTGTGTGAGTTAATCAGTCCAGCCTCCCCATAAATCTTCTTGGTCTGGAGCGTCCCTATTGCGTCGACTCTCAACACGAAGCAGCGCCATCTTAAAAAAACTCGAATCACTTTCGTTTTCTCTCATAACGATCTTTATAAAATTTTATAAAATTTCTCTCATAACGATCTGTAAATTTTATAAGGAGTCTGATATCCCTAATGTGGATTCTGGGTTGCATCTCATGCTGCCTTTACTGAAAGTGCTCACGCAAGAGGAATCCCCTTTCCCTTCTTTTCTGCCTACCTGGAAAAGTCTTAGAATGACCTCACTAGATATCATCTCTCCAACCCTAAACACCATAGAATCAAACAATGTCAAATGCTAAGCAGCATTGGATACCAGCTGCTGGGAATCACAAGTAAGGAGAGTGCCCTCAGGTTCTGCATGAGAATCTTAATCTCAGAGTCATGGGTTTGAGCCTCACACTGGGCAAAATATTCCTGCATTGGTGGGGGTTGGACTAGATGACCCTCGTGGCCCCTTCCAACTCTACAATTCTATGATTCTATGGCTGGGAATCTGGTAGCCCAGCCCCTGAGAAGTTTGGCCTAGGAAAGTCTAAACCCACTGCTTGAGGTTCAAGACAAACTTGGCTATCATTGGTTTAGAATGTGAATGATATTCTCTCTCAGCTACAGTTATGGTAAGGATGAATATTTTTGGCTCAGAGAAGAGAATTTTGGAGCAGAGATGAAAAGAAAAGCTTGTACATCAAAGACTATCCCATGGGTTATGATTAAAAATCTTTAAAGCTTACAGACAAATGTGACTCGCCAGGGTAGACACAGATAAAACTCTTCCCCCACCAAGAAAAAAATCCTCCATACCTGATATCTCCTATAGACTCTTCCACATTGCACAAATGTCATCTTAAGATCTCATGCTTCAAATTCTAGCATAGGAAATGGTTAGAGAAAGCTTTAAGATGAATAGTTTTGCACTAGAATGAAATATTTTTAGAGCCTCCACAAAAATCTTTGCGCTTCAGTGCTCCATCATAAGGGCTGCTGAAGACAGGGGAGAGGGATAGCAGAATATCTTAAAATATCTGGAATGTACCAGCAGTGAAAAGAAGGCAGCTGAGCTAGGAATCCAGATACCATTTTTACGCAATGGTAATAAAATTCATTATAGAGACTATCATAGAACTGTAGAATTGGAAGGGGCCATGAGAGTCATTTAGTCCAACCCCTTGCAATGGGGCCTGAACCCACAACTTTGAGATGAAGAGTCTCTTGCTCTACCAAATGAGCTATTGTGTTGCATATGGCAAGATTCTAGTTTGTTTAGTGCTTTAGACAATTTAGTAAGTTTAGTGCTTACAGGCCCAGTGACAAAACCAACAACAACAACAACAATTTATTTTTTGTACCCTACCCATCTGACTGGGCTGCCCCAACCACTCTAGGCAGCTTCCAACAGAATATAAAAGAATCACAACAAAAACATCAAACATGAAAAGCTTCCCAACACAGGATTGCCTTCAGATGTCTATGGAAAGTCATACATTTGTTTATCTCTTTGACATCTGATGGGAGGGCGTTCCACAGGGTGGGCACCACTACTCAGAAGGTCCTCTGTCTGGTTTCCTATAACTTTACTTCTTGCAGTGAGGGAACCACCAGAAGGCTCTCAGAGTGGGACCTCAGTGTCTGGGCTGAACGATAGGGGTGGAGATGCTCCTTCATGTATTCAGGGCTGAAGCTGTTTAGTGTTCACCTCCTTTCCTGGATTGCCTGCCACTGAGATTAGACAGCACTGTGCAAGATGGGCTGCTGATTTCACCCCCATCTTTGTCCACTTTTAGCTGGTCAACCTGCACAACCCATTATCTCTATCTATATTTATGTTCAGCTGTCTCTATGTGAGCACATCTGAGTCTGTCTCTTCTCCATCAGAAAGCTGCTTAGAAATCTGAGAGGAAATGGAGAAAGTGATCTGTCTGATTAAAGACCCACCTTCATCTCGGAAAGTGAACTCCAAATATCATAGTCCCTTGGAGAAACCATAAGGAAAATGTACTCTCAGTGCAGTGCAGAGTTAAGGGTCATTCTGTGACATCAGGAGCCAGTAAACCAATCACTGCTCTTCCTCTATTTGCATATTTGTAAATCATGAACTGACAACAGCAAACTGTGCCATGCTGCAAATTTCAATGATTTTCTCTGTCTCATAGACATCATCCTAGTTTTCCCTGATACCTATATATTGTGGCATTCATCCAGCCAAGAGCCAGGTGGGATATGTGGAGATTTCTTCCTATGGTCATCTAACTTTATGGAAGTTTTAAAAACGTTTTTCAACATTAACTTCTTTCATTCAGTTCCATTTCTTTTTCTCCCATTGGGGATTACAGGATCACGGTTAGATTTTCTTTTCTGCCATTCAGGCTCACAAAAACATCAAGCAAAAACCTTGCAATATGGAAAATGCTGAATGCAAAACTCCATTCCCCTCTTTATTCTGAAAACTTTCAGTAAGGGCCTAAAGCATGAACTGAATTGCATGATGAACATTTTACCAAGCACCAAGCAAATTTGCAAAGAGCAATCCCATGGCATTCCATTGCAAAACAGGGCTCCTAAGCTCATAACTAATGAGCGTCCTCAGATTTGCAAATCTGTCCCCGGGAAATGTGGCAGCGGCAGCCTCAGGAGCCCAGAGCCAGCCTGGTAGTGCAGTTGGCTCTGGCTGGCTTCAGGAGCTGCTCACTGCCATGGCCCGCCATTTTTCCTCCATATGATGTGTCTTGTCACAACAAATCATATGGGGACTTCCGGCAAGGAAAAATGGTGGGTGCCACGGCAGTGAGCAGCTCCTGAAGCCAGCCAGAGCCAACTGTGCTACCAGGCTGGCTCCGGGCTGCTGATTGCCGTTGCCACTGCCACTCTTGAAGGGGAACCTGGGACGCCTGGCGGTACAGATCTCCTGCCCCCTTCCCCCTTTGTTTTGACTGATCGGGGGAGGCTCGGGATTTGCGGCCGGGCGGCCGTTGCCCAGTTTTTTAAAAAACTCTGCACATTTATGTTTCACAGGGTGCGAAAGAAGGGCTTTGCACCTTTATACAATATGCATGTGTGCTTGAGCCCAGGGTCTTTTGCCTCACCATCCCCACTACTGACTCCCTGTTGCTACTCAGCTTCAATAAATAAATAAAAGTGTCCCCAGATTCATTGAAAAAAATCTGGCAACCATACACTAATTGCAATACTAGGAAGGCATAAGAATTGAAAGGACATTGGAAATATCAGAGGTCATGGCCTGTCCTTCTTCTAACTCATGTATTGAATCACATCACTTTCATTTTCTCTGATTGCCCTTTCAACTTTAAGTTTTCCCTGTGCTTTCAAACACACCCAATTCCCACCCTCAAAGGCTGCTTCTCTCCTTCCTGCTAGTAAGGATGGTGATGTAAATTTGATTCAGTTTGCATTGAATGGTGAACTTATCTAACTTGTACTTTGCAAAACAATCTGAGAACTGAAATATAGCTATCCTTTTGAATTCATGCTTCTCTGAATTTTGCACTGGAGTTCTTCAGTCAAGCAACTTGTACAAAAATCCATATATTGCATTAAAAATCCATATATTCATGAAAATAATATGTAATAATGCATTACATTAAAGGACATTTCTTTGCAAAAACATGTATTCAATGGAAAGTAGCATACAAAAGTGAGTATGAGAAATTTGCAGAAAAATGCTGATATATTTTTAGGAGAATTTTAGGGGGGGAATCACATACAGATTGCATTTTTATGCAATATATACATATTCCCTTCATGGATCACTGCCTTGTCGTGGTGAAGGGGCTTAAATAACTTAGAGAAGTTATGTTTTGACCAAACGTGATCCACCTGGAGAAGGAATTGGTAAGCCACTCCAGTATCCCTGCCAAGAAAACTCTATGGACAAAAACAACAGGCATATAAAAGTTATGACGCTGGAAGATGAGCCCCTCAGGTCGGAAGACGTCCAACATGCTACTGAGGAAGAGCGGAGGACAAGTACAAGTAGATTCAGAGCTGATGAAGCGGCTGGGCCAAAGCCGAAAGGTCGCTCAGTTGCAGATATGCCTGGAAGCGAAAGGAAAGTCCGATGCTGTAAAGAAAAATATTGCATAGGAACCTGGAATGTAAGAACCATGAACAATGGTAAGCTGGATGTGGTGAAAAATGAGATGGCAAGAATAAATATTGACATCCTGGGCATCAGTGAACTAAAATGGAAGGGAATGGGTGAATTCAGTTCGGGTGACTATCATATCTACTACTGTGGGCAAGAATCCCGTAAAAAAAAATGGAGTGGCCCTCATAGTCAAGAAAAGAGTGGCAAAAGCTGTAATGGGATGCAATCTCAAAAATGACAGAATGATCTCGATACGAATCCAAGGCAGACCTTTTAACATCACAGTAATCCAAGTTTATGCACCAACTACCGGTACTGAAGAAAGTGAAATTGACCAGTTCTATGAAGACTTACAACACCTTCTAGAAATGACACCAAAGAAGGATGTTCTTCTCATTGCAGGGGATTGGAATGCTAAAGTAGGGAATCAAGAGATAAAAGGAACAACTGGCAAGTTTGGCCTTGGAGTTCAAAATGAAGCAGGGCAAAGGCTAATAGAGTTCTGTCAAGAGAACAAGCTGGTCATCACAAACACTCTTTTCCAACAACACAAGAGACGACTCTACACATGGATATCACCAAATGGGAAGCATCAAAATAAGATTGATTATATTCTCTGCAGCCAAAGATGGAGAAGCTCTATACAGTCAGCAAAAACAAGACCTGGAGCTGACTGTAACTCAGATCATCAGCTTCTTATAGCAAAATTCCAGCTTAAACTGAAGAAAGTAGGAAAAACCACTGGGCCAGTAAGATACAATCTAAATCAAATCCTTTATGAATACACAGTGGAAGTGAGGAACAGGTTTAAGGATTTAGATTTGGTGGACAGAATGCCTGAAGAACTATGGATGGAGGCTCTTAACATTATACAGGAGGCAGCAACGAAAACCATCCCAAGGAAAAGGAAATGCAAAATGGCTGTCCAACGAGGCCTTACAAATAGCGGAGGAGAGGAGGCAAGCAAAATGCAAGGGAGATAGGGAAAGATACAGGAAACTGAATGCAAATTTCCAAAAAATAGCAAGGAGAGACAAGAGGGTCTTCTTAAATGAGCAATGCAAAGAAATAGAGGAAAACAATAGAATGGGGAAAACCAGAGATCTGTTCAAGAAAATTGGAGATATGAAAGGAACATTTCGTACAAAGATTACCATAATAAAGGACAAAAGTGGTAAGGACCTAACAGAAGCAGAAGACATCAAGAAGAGGTGGCAAGAATACACAGAGGAATTATACCAGAAAGATCTGGAGGTCTCGTACACCTCAGGTAGTGTGGTTGCTGACCTTGAGCCAGACATCTTGGAGAGTGAAGTCAAATGGGCCTTAGAAAGCATTGCTAATAACAAGGCCAGTGGAAGTGATGATATTCCAGCTGAACTATTTAAAATTTTAAAATATGATGCTGTTAAGGTGCTACACCCAATATGCCAGCAAGTTTGGAAAACTCAGCAATGGCCAGAGGATTGGAGAAGATCAGTCTACATCCCAATTCCAAAGAAGGACAGTGCCAAAGAATGCTCCAACTACCGCACAATTGCCCTCATTTCACACGCTAGCAAGGTTATGCTTAAAATTCTACAAGGCAGGCTTAGGCAGTATGTGGACCAAGAACTCCCAGAAGTGCAAGCCGGATTTCGAAGGGGCAGAGGAACCAGAGACCAAATAGCAAACATGCGCTGGATTATGGAGAAAGCTAGAGAGTTCCAGAAAAACGTCTACTTCTGCTTTATTAACTATGCAAAAGCCTTTGACTGTGTCGACCACAGCAAACTATGGCAAGTTCTTAAAGAAATGGGAGTGCCTGATCACCTCATCTGTCTCCTGAGAAATCTCTATGTGGGACAAGAAGCTACAGTTAGAACTGGATATGGAACAACGGATTGGTTCAAAATTGGGAAAGGAGTACGACAAGGTTGTATATTGTCTCCCTGCTTATTTAACTTATATGCAGAATTCATCATGCGAAAGCCTGGACTAGATGAATCCCAAGCAGGAATTAAGATTGCCGGAAGAAATATCAACAACCTCAGATATGCAGATGACACAACCTTGATGGCAGAAAGCGAGGAGGAATTAAAGAACCTTTTAATGAGGGTGAAAGAGCAGAGCGCAAAATATGGTCTGAAGCTCAACATCAAAAAAACCAAGATCATGGCCACTGGTCCCATCACCTCCTGGCAAATAGAAGGGGAAGAAATGGAGGCAGTGAGAGATTTTACTTTCTTGGGCTCCCTGATCACTGCAGATGGTGACAGCAGTCACGAAATTAAAAGACGCCTGCTTCTTGGGAGAAATGTAATGACAAACCTAGACAGCATCTTAAAAAGCAGAGACATCACCTTGCCTACAAAGGTCCGTATAGTTAAAGCTATTGTTTTCCCAGTAGTGATGTATGGAAGTGAGAGCTGGACCATAAAGAAGGCTGATCGCCGAAGAATTGATGCTTTTGAATTATGGTGCTGGAGGAGACTCTTGAGAGTCCCATGGACTGCAAGAAGATCAAACCTATCCATTCTTAAGGAAATCAGCCCTGAGTGCTCACTGGAAGGACAGATCGTGAAGCTGAGGCTCCAATACTTTGGCCACCTCATGAGAAGAGAAGAATCCTTGGAAAAGACCTTGAGACGACAGAGGACGAGATGGTTGGACAGTGTTCTCGAAGCTACAAACATGAGTTTGACCAAACTGCGGGAGGCAGTGGAAGACAGGAGTGCCTGGCGTGCTATGGTCCATGGGGTCACGAAGAGTCGGACACGACTAAACGACTAAACAACAACACATACAGATATGCTCCTTTGATTTATTTTTATTATTTATTTTTATTACAAGGGAGATGTACATGTGGGATTTTCTGCCTCAGATACAAAAACATGTAGTCAAAGATAACAAAGACTTTAAAAGAGAATGGGAACCATTTACAACATATATGAAGAAACAACATAAAGAATTGGACTCACTGGCAGGGTTCGAATAAACAAACACAATTGTATTTAACAAAAAGGAAGATTATAGGTATTGGGAAAATTTTGGGAGACAACACACAGGGTGAGTAATATGGAAATAAAACAAAATGGGAATATCAGGAAAGTCTAGGGGAGGAGGGGGGGATGTGGAAAATTGCTAGAGAAATATTGTTGGAGGATGTATACATGGAAAAACCAATAAAAATATTCTTTTAAAAAAAAACAAAAAAAATTACCTGGGTACTACGAATTACTATTTCTATTAGTACTACTATTGCTACTACTAGTATTAGTGCATTTTCTGCTCCATCACAAGTCAGTCCTGCATCATATTGCTTAATTTTACAGCTCGGCTGTGTTGCTTTCATCTTTTCCTTCAGTTGTGTATCTAATGTTAGACACATTCACAGTAGACCCTCTGAAATAAATGTAGGTCCATGGATTTCTACGGGTCTACTCTAAGTAAAAATGTATTGGGGAGCCCCAACCTGTTTTAAGGCACTCTGGAAAGGAATGTGTGTTGAAAATGTGGAATATTAATCTAATAAATAAAACCAACCAACCAAAAGGTGCTCTGACTACTCTGCAGTTTTGTTTCATCAGTGCTTCTCACTGGTGGGGAAAAGGTTTGACAATGCAGAAGAGAAAGAAAGAGCATTACACTAGAATTACAAACAGTTGGTGCCAGCTTGTGCAGAAGCAATCACAGCAGTTAGAGTAACACTTCACCTGGCCTGGCATTTCCTCCCACACGTTAATTCCCAGTTTATTTAACAACATAATGCATATATAATTGCAAACTGTCACCTTGCCATTTGTAACATAATTCTGAGGTTACCCATTCACGCAATCTCTCCAAAGTACATATTAATGGAAATCTGATCTCTCTGCTAAAAGCAGCGTAGATCTTTATGCTGTTTCCCAATGAGGGCTATTTGTGTCCAGAAAGATTGTGTGTTTCCAGTTTCGTGGGAAGCATTACAAGAGTACCCATAGGCTAGGAGTAGTTCTCTGTGAGCCAGTACGTCATATACTGTGAGCTGAGCTGGACAAGCTAGGGATGGACGGGAGCCAGGACAGACATCAGCTTGCATCAGAATTCCCAGAAACTAAATTCTTCACACTCTCCTAAGACCAAGGATACCCATAAGCACTATAAGACCACCTGCTTCCTTCCTCCTATTGGCTGACCTGTCTGGCTAAATGTGGCTGTGCAGTGTCTTGCTCTCCCTCTTTGCAAAGGAAAAGGAGGCAAAAAACCCCACCCCATCCAAAGTACCAGACAGGAAGACCACCAGACCACCCCTCTTTGAGGATGATAAATGATTGTCGCAAGCTGTTGTGCTTGGCCCAGATGTCTCCATTTTAGATTTCCTCCAATGACGAGGTTCCGGTTTCCGCCGGCAGGAATGGCGGACCTGTTTTCCATCCCTCTGACCTTCGTAAGGAACTTGGCGGTTGCTAGGGGAGTAAATGGCAACCCCCTACCCTCTCCGGGGGTTACGGAGAGGGGCCGCTGGCCCGCGATGCCCCCAGACCCACTCCGACTGTTTATGGAGTGGGGGGAGCTTGGGCTGAAAAGCACTTACGAGGGCCAGGACTCCCGGACGCTAATCTGCATGGCGGGGATTTCCATGGTTAAAGAAGATAATTAGGCTTAAATCTATGGACATACTTCAGAAGGAGGGGAAGAAGCGCTGTTTACTGCTGAGAAATTTATGCTGCTGAGGGAGAGGAGTCAAAGGCTGTATATCATCTGGAAGAAGGATTGATGGGGACGGAGCGATAAGGGAATTGAGTTTTTTTTATTTTTCTTCATATGAGTTACTTCGTACCTTCCCAGACGCGATGTCCTGGCTTGTTTGGAGTGAAAGAGAAGCAAAAGACTGTGTGAGTTGAACTTTATAAACTGTTGTTACTGAGCATATTTTTTTAAGATGTGGAGTTGCCGATGAGAAAAGCCCCCCCCCCCTAGTCGGACGGAAGGAGTCCTGGACGCGTTCGGAGGATTTATGAGCTGTGACGCACTTTGAATTGGAGCAGCGACCTGAAGCTAAGTTCAGCTATAGGGCAAGGAGATCCATTAATTTACCAAGAGTTTATGGTTTGATGTTTGGGTCTTCTGCCTGGAAAAGCTGTAAATTTTATAAAGATCGTTAATCTTCATGGCTATGAGAGAAAACGAAAGTGATTTGAGCTTTTTAAGATGGCGCTGCTTCGACGCAACAGGGAGCTCCAGACTAAGAAGATTTATGGGGAGGCTGGACTGATTAACCCACACAGGAGAAAGAACATTTGTGAAACCTTGTTTGATATTTATCTCAGCAGCTGGGAAACAATCGGTTGAAAGTGGAAAACATCTATGTGACTGTAAGGGGAAGATCTGGATTATTATGAACTTGGAGGACGATTTGAACTTTAGAAAAAAGACGGCAGTGGACGGTTGCGAGGAATCCCCAATTTCTTGAAGCATGGGAACCCAAATAAAAAATTCTTTAGACGATTTGGCATAACATTCGGTTTGATTGATATATATATGTGTATAATTTGAAATAATGAATGTGATATAATTGGTTTTAATTGGAAAATTAATAAAAATATATTTAAAAAAAAAAAAGATTTCCTCCAATGACAATACTTCTCCCCAGGCCCAAACAGTTTCTGCAGGAATGAAGTGTTTTTCTTGAACATCTTTCTGATCTTGCTGTTGACATCTAACTTCATTTCCTTCCTTACAAACCTTTTTTTAATTAGTTGCCAGGCAATCGGCAACCAGGAGACTGAACTTCTTGCTCAGGTGAAATGTCTCATCATTTCCAAAGAAAGGAAACTGCTCCACAATGATCTCATATTTGTTCCATTTCTATGAAAACTGAGGTTTTTTAGAATAGAGGTGCTGGTATTTTGGAATACTGTTTCTATTGAAATCAGACAGGCTCCTACAATGTTGATATTTCATCACCTGCTGAAAACGTTTTGGTTTCAGCAAGCATTTCTTGAGAATTAAATCGATTCAGTGCTGGTCATCTGTTCTGCATTTTATAGTGTTCTGGTGTTTTAATGATTTTATTGTGAACCGCCATGATTTTTTAAAAATGAGTTTGCAGTTTATACATATTCTTACAACTAGCCAGATACATCCTAGAACTTTTGCTGATCTCTGTTGAAAGGATCCTATTTATTTAAGAGTTGTGTTCACTGAATGGATAAACACCAACGTGCGTGCGCACTGGCCCATAGAGAACTACTCCTAGCCCATGGGTACTCTCGTAATGCCTCCCACGAAACTGCGCACACACAATTGAAGGAAGGGTTGTAGGTCAGGGTTGGGCATTTTCTGCGCATCCAGAAAATCCCAGTTTCAATCCCCAGTATTTTGAGGTGGGCTGAGAAAGACCCTTGTCGGAAACCTCAGCACGGTGGGTCAGTGCAGACCATACTGGGCTCTCTGGACTGTTGGTCTGACTCTGTCTAAGACAGCTTCCTACGTTCCTGCCACCACAGCTTCAAAACATCCTCTCCCACTTCTTCCTCAAATGAGATCCAAAGGCAAGCTAGTCTGCAATTAGACATCAAAACGACTCTGTGCTGTTAGGTTATTGTCAACCACACAGAGTTCTTGTGATGTTGCTCCTGCGAATGTGTCATGATAAATCCCTTAAAACATATTGCCTTTGCCAGCCACAGGCCACACGGCAGCCTCCCCATTTGGTAACCAAACTGTTTCATGTAGAGATTAACCCAGTGATCCTGCACTTGAAAGGGAATGCTGCCGGATTTAATTCACATCCCTGCCTCAGTATTCTGCTGGGGGAGGTGAAGGAATCCATACTAAACAGGGAAGGGAAGGGCCTGCATCATGAGTGGAAATGACAAGTGCCGTCTCTCGATTAGGTATGCGATGTGCAATGAAGAAAGGAAAGATGTGTGAACTAGTGGGAACTTTCTGTGCTAGCTTTATAGACTTGGAAACAGGGAAAATGTGTGATGTGTATTAATGGTCATTCTATCAACAAACATGTACAGAAAAAGTTCGGTTTATCTACATATCTACGGCTGGTGGGGACTGATCACTTCTCATGTATTCTGGTGCTCTCTGCCTAACACACTGAAGTTGCATGAACAAAAACAATATTTTTGAGCAAAACGCATTGTGAAGTAGCAAATATCAATTTGGATATGTGACCAAAATACAATGAACAGATTTTTATGTTAATTACAAAAAGTACTGATTTCATGTAAAATGTATTATGTACTGAATTCAAACAAAAATAGAATATGCTCAATTGGGTTGGGTTGTTTTTTTAATTGAAAGTATTTCAACTGAACCAAATAAAGTAAAATGAAAAAGTGCAGAAAAGAAATGAAATGAAAGAAATGAACATATACAAACAGCTACATAATCACATTTTTGTCTAGAACAAGGTTTGGCAAACTTGGATCTCCAGCTGTTTTTGGACTGGACTACAACTCCCATCATCCCTAGCTAGCAGGACCAGTGGTCAGGGGTGATGGGAATTGTAGTCCCCAAACAGCTGGAGACTTAAACAAACTCTGGTGTAAAGGGGGCCATAGGTTTATCTTTCTAGTGCATCAATATAAGTCTTTTGACCATAGTAAGGGCATGAAGAATCCATCTAAGTTGTCCTTATAGTAAGCACATAAGGGGGGGGGGAGTTTCCTCTGAAAATGTTAACTTTTTCCTCACAGTCATGTTTATACAATCCAATACTTTCTCCCAAATCCTAGTAAGTGTAGGACATCATAAAAATGTGTTTGAAAGAAGCATTAGTCTTATTGTGTTTCCAATAGCTTGCTGTTTTAGACAGTCCTTTTCTATATAAACATATGCTGAATTGTTAATATTTTTATTGTTGTTGTTATTATTCACATTACACTTGCACTGCATCATATATTACATATATAACAATATGATATCAGAAAACAAGTAATCAGACTGGCATGCAAAGGGCTTTTTTAACATCACCTTTCCCAATAACCTTCTGAGGCTGGGAGGTAGTGATTGGCCTGAAGCTCCAATTTTCATTACTGATTGGGATTTGAACTCAGCTCTTCTGCCAGAGCAATCCTAACCCCAGCCAGGCAACAGACAGACATGATACAGTGGTTTAGCTGCCTTCTCTTTCACAGCCTTGCTGGGGTGGAGGGTGGGTCAAGCAACGCCCTGCTCTCTGCTATTCCAGTGTACAATTTAGAACATCTGTATAATCCTTTGCAATGCACAGGGAGGCATTCATGACAGACATATGGGGAGGGAGAGATGACAGAGCACATGCTTGGCATGCAGAAGATCCCAGGACTCTTGCACCTCCAGTTAAAAGTTAATTGCAGGGTGAGGTGAGGTGCTCTGTTTGAGGTTCTAAGGAGTCACTGCCAGTCAGAGCAGGGGATAGCAAGCTAATAAGACAAATAGTGTGACCAGATATAGGACAGCTCCATTGATTTCTATATTTGGGGTGATTGGCGCAGACTGTTTGAAACCCAGAGCTCTGGACGTATCTGCAAAGGATGAAAAGTGCTGTACATTTCAAAGAATGCCATATATGAAGCTCTCGTTTTCTTCTTCCTATGAGCATTCCTGCAGTTTTGGTTGAATGTTATTTTCAGTTCTTTAGGTTTGACCTGAAAATGCAAGTTCAGAGCTAAGCTCCACTGAGGAAACCCGGGAGAATCTAGAAGAAGACATTCACCGCCTCCCCCCCCCCTTTCCCCCCTTTTAAACCAGTTCATTGATTTGCACAGAGCCCTTAGCAGAGTTTAAATCATTTGACTATTTGAAATGACAAGGGGGGAAATGTGATGGGAGATCTTTCTATTTTTAGACATTCTTTCCATTAATTTAACATGGAGAAGTTACTTCGGTGAAGGAGATGATGCAAAATTATTGGCTGATGATAACACACCCCCAAAAACCAATGTCCCAGTGGGGCAGCTGAATATGAGTAAATTTAACCATCCCTGCCCAAACAAGCTAAGCACATGAAGTTGTATTTTGCCAGTCGAGAGGATTGCCTCTATTTTTTTATATTCTGGCCATCTAATGTTTTCCCTAATCACTTGGAGGGTACTGCTCATGTGAAATACCTCTAGAATTTTTATTTTTATTTTTTTAAAAAAATTCAACTAGATTACTGAAATTTCTCTGAGAAGTTGCTCACATTTGGAAAGTGAACTCTAAAACTTTAGTTTGTTGGAGTGGCTTGAATGAGAGGAAGCTTATAGGAGTGCAAGTAAGGCAACCCTATGGCTAAGGATGGATGAGTCACTCACTGAATCATGGAACCACAGAATCATAGAGTTGGAAGGTACCCAAAGGGTCATCTAGTTCAACCTCCAACAATGCAGGAATTATAACTACAGAAGCCCTAACAGATGGCAATGCAACCTCTGTTTTAAAACCTACAATGAATTTCAGGGTTGGTTCCCCCCCCCAGTTTCTCCTTTTTTCAATCTTAAGTTCTCATATTTCCACATAAGTTTGCAATGTAAAAGGAAGTTTTACCCCCCCCCCCCAAAGGATGAAAATTCATCAGTGTGTTAGTGTGAATGTCTCCTAATTTGCACATTTTTGCCAATAAATTTCCCTTAATATAAGGCATTTTTGGTTCTTATTCTCACTAATATGTACCCTGTTGTGCACACTTTACCTTAGAATACGAATATTTTGTGCATATAACTTGGCTGGACAACTTCATTGCAAAATTCAGAGAAGTGCAAACTTCAAGGAACAGCTGTGTTTCAGTTGGCACACTCCCCCAAAAAAATTCTTTTTACAAATGTGGTATGTTCAGCTATAAATGTGAACTGAATTGACTGTATCCCCAATCTCTACCTATGGCACATAAGTATTGAGGCTTTCAACACCTGACATATACACAGGACCATCACATGAAAAAGGGGCTCCTCTTTTCCTTAGATGTTGAGGGATGATCTAACAACACACCTGGCCTGTGTGTGGGATGGAGATGCCCATCCCCGGCAAAACAAAGAATGGAAAAGCAAGGAGTGGCTTCTAGCAATAGCCTCCTAGCACCAGCAACCTTGCTTCTTAATGGGAGAGGGAGGGCCAAGGAAATGGCAAAGTCAGGGCTGTGCAGGCACACTGGTAAAGCTTGTAACACCTGCACAGCCCTGACCACACTACCATCTTGCCCCTTCTAGTTAGCTGTAGTGACATCCCTGCCAGTAGGCTATTTGGGTGACTCCATCTTACTGGGCAAGCTACTCCTATGAGTGCTTACAATCAGACCCACTGAATCAGGACTTTTCTCCCCACGCCTCCATTCTTCTTTTGCAGAAGCAGTTTCCATTCATCCCAGTGTGTGCATTGCATAAAAGAGATGCTTAATGGGGTGTTTTGAAGCTTAATTAACCATGTTAACACCAAAAAGCCTCTGATGAAAGATGGTGCAGAAAGCCATTATTGTTTCCAGTGATTAATTAGCTTGTTCTGCAAAACCACACGGTCAGTTTGTAGCTCCTGAACTCGCAACGCTTTATCTGCCGTTTTGTGGAGCTCTTTACAAGTCCTCTTTACAAAAAAAAAAAAAATGACATTGTAACGCTTTAAGAGATAAGTGAGAAAATAAAATGCAGGATAAGGAGTCACCTATCAAGGTCCAGGCACAAGCCTGCTGCTGTTTAAAATTTGGTTACTATAGTAACCATGACATCTGATTGTACAGAAAGCTCCCCTAGATACAGAGATAGCTGGGTCTTCAAACAGTGTGCTTTTCCCTGTGTATATATATAAAAAACCCAACTGTCTCTTTCCAAAATCCATTTCCTGCCTTCTGTTTGAATCTCTGTTTGACCCTAGGTGGTCTTTAGGGAAATGTATTCTGAGCATCCTGGGTTAGAGATTCATTCTTTTACAGCTGGACAAAAACTATTCCCAGTGTTGGCTAGATGATAACGCAAGCTTCCTTTCCGTCTGAAAGGGGGCATTTCGTAGATGTACATACTATGTAAATTGAACACAGGTCTAGTCAACATGGGCCCAATTATTCTGTATATGCAGTTCTCAGTAAATGCAAACTGTGGTATATTCACAGTGAGTGGATAATGAAATTCAACTTTGAAAAAACCCAAAGCAAGCTCAGCCGGATGAGTTCATCATCACCCAATTATTTGTTGTTGTCCAACAAAGAGCAAAAACAGGTCATATAAGATGAATAATCCTTGGCAGTCACACCTTACAAATAAGTAGAAGCAACAAGAAATGCAAGCAATTATTAGTATTACTATTAGTATTATTTTATTTGTACCCTGCCCATCTGACTGGGTTGCCTCAGCCACTCTGGGAAGCTTCCAGCATATATGTCAGAGGGTCGCCGTGGCTACTCTAGAGTAACTCTGCTGGAGTCCAGTTTGTCTTTAAAGACTTTTATTGTGCATAGTATTTACAGTGCTTGTTGTTGTTGTTGTTTAGTCGTTTAGTCATGTCCGACTCTTCGTGACCCCATGGACCATAGTACGCCAGGCACTCCTGTCCTCCACTGCCTCCCACAGTTTAGCCAAACCCATGTTCGTAGCTTCGAGAACACTGTCCAACCATCTCATCCTCTGTTATCCCCTTCTCCTTGTGCCCTCAATCTTTCCCAACATCAGGGTCTTTTCCAGGGAGTCTTCTCTTCTCATGAGGTGGCCAAAGTATTGGAGCCTCAGCTTCACGGTCCTTTCCATGAGCACTCAGGGCTGATTTCCTTCAGAATGGATAGGTTTGATCTTCTTGCAGTCCATGGGACTCTCAAGAGTCTCCTCCAGCACCATAATTCAAAAGCATCAATTCTTTGGCGATCTTCATGGATCAATGCCCCTTCATGGATCAATGCCTTGTTGTGGTGAAGGGGCTTGAATAACTCAGAGAAGCTATGAGCAATGCCATGCAGGGCCACCCAAGATCATAGTGGAGAGTTTTGACTAAACATGATCCACCTGGAGAAGGAACTGGCAAGCCACTCCAGTATCCCTGCCAAGAAAACTCCATGGACAAAGACAACAGGCATTTACAGTGCAGAGATAGCTTAAAACAGGGTCCCCAAACTAAGGCCCGGGGGCCGGATGCGGCCCAATCGCCTTCTCAATCCGGCCCGCGGACGGTCCAGGAATCAGCATGTTTTTACATGAGTAGAATGTGTCCTTTTATTTAAAATGCATCTCTGGGTTATTTGTGAGGCCTGCCTGGTGTTTTTACATGAGTAGAATGTGCGCTTTTATTTAAAATGCATCTCTGGGTTATTTGTGGGGTATAGGAATTTGTTCATTCCCCCCCCAAATATAGTCTGGCCCCCCACAAGGTCTGAGGGACAGTGGACCGGCCCCCTGCTGAAAAAGTTTGCTGACCCCTGTTAAAACATGACCTCTCAGTCTGAACCAGAATCCGGCAATGGTGTACGTCTGTTCGTATGCCAGCAAAGTAGTCGGGGCACCCCAAAACGCCTCCCCCTTGACCTGCATCGTGGTGCTCTCCTTAACTCTTGCGCCGGAAGGAGCGATGCCCTCTCAGTCTCCTCCTGGTCAAAGCGGTGTCATGTCTCTCCAGCATCCTTGAGCCCTTGCCTACATCTCTCCTCCCCTGAGCTTTCCCATTGTTCCGCACGATGGCTTCTCTCTCCCTCCGAGTCTCTCCCTTCCCCCTTGGCTGCTTCAGACCCACTGCTGCTCCCTGTGCTTGGCGAGGTGGACATTAGGATTATGGGGGCTGGCTCCCTGTAGGGAGTCATCCTAACAATATATATATAAATAATAATAAAACATTTAATATTCTGTCCACCTGTCTCCAGACATTTCAAAGCCAAACAAGCAGATTTTGTCCTGCTCTGCTATGTAATATAGATGAGCCACATGCTAGAACAACAAATCTATTTCACTGCAGGTCAGGAGATCAGGTCCTGCTACTGGACAAAGCAGGCAGCCGCCTCAGGTGGCAGATGTTGGGTAGGAGGCAATAGCAGCTGCTCCCATCTGTTATATCACAATGCAACCCGTGTTCCCTAACCTGCCCTCTATTTCAAGGCTAGTGTGGTGGTAGATGTTGTCTACTTACCAGCCTTAAAGAAGGATTCAACTACCGATCAACTCCGCTTCTGTATGTGGAATAAATGTATATTGTCCTCAGGTAGCAAAGTCTCTTGGACCAGACTTACAGAAGATGATGGAACCCAAGCTCATGGTCACCAAATGAATTCAATTCCATTTGTGGTTAACTTCACAGCACCTAGATGACCCTTGGGGTCCCTTCCAACTCTATGTCTAAGACTCGCCAACATTAACTGGCATGACAAACTTAGGCCTACTGATCTCAGTGAGTCTACTTTGAGTATGACTTAGTTGTATACACTCCTGAGTTTTCTTTGCAAGAATTCCTGCAACACTAGGTGGCCCATTAGAAATCAGTGGTCTGCTGATCAGTAGACCAGTGGTCCCCTATCATAGTTCAGCAGTTCTCCCATGGTGGGGCAACTATTTACCTTTATGGAAGAGGTGTTTGGTGGATTCTAACTTTTTGAGCAAATGCAAATAAAACATGAAAGGAAAAAAAATTGCAGTACATTTCATGAAACTCTGCCTTTTTGCCCCTTGAGTATAAAACAACATCAAGGACCATGGGAGAATGCACAATTTTTCCAGGGTTACGGTCGCTGCTTCTCCTATGCCAATCATTCCCTTTTGCTTCTCGCTGCTCTTGTCCATCATCATTTTTGACAACACACTTATATTTCTGTCTGTATCATGTGAAGGGTTTTTGTTTGTTTGTTTTATTCACTCAGACAAAGAAGAGATTTATCTAGCAACATGTATCTCTTTTTATGCAAAGTTTCTTATTCAAATCAAATCACATTTTGTGTTTGGTCAATGAAAGAGCATATGTTTTAAAATTAAGGCTACGATCGTTAATGCCCTTATCAGTAAATTAAGTCCCGCTGAATTCAGTGAGACTTATTTCTGAACAGGCATGCATGAGATTGCCCTATAAGAATATTAAATACAGAATGGTGATCATAAATATTTTGGATAATACTTGGAAACAGAGATCCTAAGGGGATGCTAAAATAAGGGGAAAGGCATTTGGAATGTATAAGGGAACTCAGCACATAAGAATATATTTTTCCTCTTTGAACAGAGATCTATAAAATTCAGTTTATCATGGTGTTATGAAGAGCTTGTGAAATCTTTATTTTTGGAAGAAAACACTATCAGTTCAGACTTCTGATACCTGTGATGTCAGAAGGTATTTGTCTTCAATTGAAAAGTAGCAATGAATGAATCTGTCAATTTCATTTTATCTCAGATTCTCATTTTTCCAATCAGTATTATTTCAAAAAGAAAGTGGAGGCGGAGAAATAAAATTATTCCTGCTGGTATTGTGAAACGGATCTGAAAATTAAACACAAACACCAACATTTTAAAAGAATTTTTGTTGATATAAACTGAAGAGACAACAAGAGCAGTAATTAAAATTATTTCATCTAGGCAATATCGTGTTTTTCAGGAAAATGTGCTTTTTAGGCAGAAATCATGCCACAAAATCACACAAGTTCACAGCAAACAATATGGCCACCGTGCTCTCATGATAAAAAATGGGATGTCCCCCCTTTTATTTTCCTGTGACACTTATGGGCTATGTCCCATTAATGCAAGGATTTCTGCTTGTGCAATGACATTTTCTCTCCCTGAGTGCCCCTTGCACTCCACAAATCTGTTCTGGGTCTAAGCAGATTTGGGAGGCAAGCGGGTACAGGGAGAGGAGAGGAAGTCCTGTTGAACAGGTAGAAGCACTAGCATTAACAGGAAAACCCACAAAAAATCAATTACATTGTTTACGCTGTTGTTGTGCAAGACTTGGCC
Organism: Zootoca vivipara; assembly: GCF_963506605.1. Taxonomy (NCBI): domain Eukaryota; kingdom Metazoa; phylum Chordata; class Lepidosauria; order Squamata; family Lacertidae; genus Zootoca; species Zootoca vivipara. Next base: position 17,848,010 of record NC_083282.1, on the reverse strand, counting down.
ATTTTATTTTACAACATACTCATAAATACATTTGCAAATACTGTTGCCGAAACAAACATTCCGACCACGTATGCTTAACATCCCCTCTCTCTCTCTCTCTCTCTCTCTGTATATATTTTCAGTTTGCTGAGTGTGTAAGACTGTACAAACCACAGTTTTGTAGTGGAATTTGCTGAGAGAATGTGCATCCTTCCTGAATTAATCTACCTTCAAAGCAGATGTCTATATCCATTTATATTTAGACATTCAGGCCCTGAAATTGCATCCAGTTTTCTGTGACTATCATTATATATCCATACAGAATAGCGTGCCCAACTGGTTTTACGTCCCTGCCTTTTGTTTAGCAAATTTCTAGTAATTAACAGGCATATTGGTGTGGTTTTTAAAAAAATAAAAAAATATTTTAATATGTCTAATGGGCTTTTCATCTAACTACATTACAACTTCATCCCTATACTATAAATGGAGGAACCTCTTTAGACGTCATCATTTTCTCTTAAAAATGGTTTTTGGTTTATAGATTTATATTTCTTTATTTCGGTCCCTAAACACATTACTTCCCTAAGGATGCCATGCACGTCATTATGTAGGCCATTTACCTTTATAGTTATGGACATTTCGAGGAGTACAGAAGCATTAAATGCATCAGGAAAATGTTATCTTTTCTAGTTCAGTGGGAAGAAAAAATATATATCCAAATACTCTGTTGCTTTAAATTGGGGGTAAGGAATTGGATGCAACTAGTGGGCCAGATCCCTAATTATCCCCTCACCCTTAAAAGTGCTTGCAATTGTATGTCCCAACAGCTCTCAGCACCCTTAACAAACTACAGTTCCCTTGCAGGAAGCCATGAATGTTAAAAATGGCATCAGAATGCTTTAAAGGCTCAGTGTGGTTGTGAAGCTTACACACTTCCCCAAATACCAGACAGTTGTGTTCTGCCACCGCCATCTCTTTGCACTCAGTGCAATCATAAATAATACCCAATTCACTGATCATCTTTACAAGAAAATCCTTTTGAATGGCAAGAAGAAGAAGACAAAGACGAAGAAGACGAAGAAACCCTCTTTCATTCGTTCTTTGGCATCCTGCCACCCCCACCCCCCCGGTCATTGCAGTCCAGCAATTTGAGGCTGAAATGCTCACTTTAACTGAAAGACTTTATCCTAGGTTAACTGGGCTTTATTTATCCACATTTTCTTTTCTCCCAGATGTACAGATGAGACACTAGCCGGACGTAACAGGTTCATATCTCTGTGATCCGAGGCCTTTTATTTCCTAAGCCTTCTACCAAAGACATTACAGTTTACCCATAATTACTTCCCCTGACTGTTTCACAAGACACAGAGCAAACTGTGGCTGCAACAAATCACTCCAGCTGGTTTCAAATTTCCAGAATTTGACACAGTCAATAATTACAAGAAAGAGGCAGGCAGATAAGACTCAGGTTGCAATCCACTTCCGTATGGTGCAGGGGGGCCATCGCCACACATGCAGCCCTGCCAGAAGCTGGGTGGCAGATTGATGTGCTGGAGCAGGTCGAAACTGGGCTCCATGGGTGGAATTCAGCATCCTGCTAATACGATTGTTCCATCTGGCAAGCAGGAATGCTTGTGCTGATGGAACCATATCCCTTCTCCCCCAGCTTGCTCAACCACACAGAGATGATTTCAGGATGCAGGGTTGGAGTAGAGGGCAGAAAGACCCATTGCACTAATAGGACTTGCTGCACTGGCTCCCATGAGTGTGAGTTGAATCCAGCCCAATTCCACCCTTCCTGCCCTCTGAATGCTACCAGTGGTAGGGATCATGAAAATACTGAGTCAGGCCATTGGATTTTGTGTGGCGATGCCCCGAGTCCTCCCCGCGAGAAATAACGACACAAGACACAAGATATAGGGTTAATGGGCATGAAAGGCCACAACTTTATTGATTACGACTGTAGAGGGGTATTGGCATAGGCATTGGATCTATCAGACTATATCTGACTCCAGCCCGCTCTGCTGGCAGTCTGTGAAGGGTTAACCACCGTTGGATGAGTCCTGCGATGCACATCAACTAGGAACTCATCCTGGGGCCACCATTAGGGGCGTGCCCTCAGGCCCTCACCTACCACGGCTTCGGACATGGCAACGCCCCGGACTCCTTAGGGGAGTACCCTTCCGCATTTGGGGGGGAGGTGATGGCAGCAACCTCCCCCCCCGCACCTGTACCTTCTTGAGATAATCCAATGCCTACCGCCAAAACCCCAAGTTGTGACGATTTGCATACGCGGCAGGCAAAAAACCACAAGGCCAGAGCCAATTTGCCGAGTGGGAAAAATCCTACCAGGCCCCAGATGGTGACCAATAAATGTGCGCAGCAACGTCAAGAGCAACCTGCCTAAAAAGAGGGTGGGTGGGTGGGAAAAGCAGGTCCAGGTCCGGAAGAAAGAGGCAGTTTCCCCGCCGCGCGCTCCCTTAAATGCACAAGCCGCGCCCCCAAGGAGCATCCCGATTGGGTGCGCCATGGGCGCGCCGCGGCGGGGAAGGAACCAATGGGCTGGGGGGAATGCTAGCCATTCCCCCTCCACGTGAAGGACTCGTGGGCCCACAACATCTCCTCCCCCCGAAGAGGGAAGAGATTTTGTGTGGCGATGCCCCGAGTCCTCCCCGCGAGAAATAACGACACAAGACACAAGATATAGGGTTAATGGGCATGAAAGGCCACAACTTTATTGATTACGACTGTAGAGGGGTATTGGCATAGGCATTGGATCTATCAGACTATATCTGACTCCAGCCCGCTCTGCTGGCAGTCTGTGAAGGGTTAACCACCGTTGGATGAGTCCTGCGATGCACATCAACTAGGAACTCATCCTGGGGCCACCATTAGGGGCGTGCCCTCAGGCCCTCACCTACCACGGCTTCGGACATGGCAACGCCCCGGACTCCTTAGGGGAGTACCCTTCCGCATTTGGGGGAGGTGATGGCAGCAACCTCCCCCCCCGCACCTGTACCTTCTTGAGATAATCCAATGCCTACCGCCAATCGAGCCCCGAAAAGGGGTTCGCCGCCAATACCCTTACAGTCGCAACCAATTCCTAATGGCACCTAGTATATCAGAAATCCAAATGTCATTCCCATCATCAGAAAGATGGACGCCATCAGCACGGTATAATGACAGCTCATTGAACCTGATGTCCGGGTGCGGTATATAAAGTCCATTCAAGGCCAAGACCTTTCTGGCCACAGCAATATCCAAAAATTTCCTTGCTTTGTTTATAGCAGCGGGCAAAAAGCAGTCGCGCCAAACGCGCCTCTCCAGCAGTGAGGACCAGAAAATTGTCAAGTTGGGGAAATCAGCCAGCAGTCCATCAAAGTCCGCAAAGATAGTCCATTTTAAATCCTGGCCAGTGCGATAAGCCAAATCATTTTCGCCCAGCTGCACCACCAGAATATCCGGAGGGCCCTGCATAGCGGCTCTAGACTTCACGGTTGGCAGGAACTCACTCCAACGCATCCCCCGTCTCGCGATCCAGGACACTCTAACCCATGGTGGCAGCCCCAGGTTGGGCCCCATTCTCCGCTCATAAGCGCGAGCCCGGGCCCAATGCACGATGCTATGACCAAAGAACCAGATGTTTACACGTTTTTCTGCAAGGAAAACAAAGGGGACGTAAGCCAACAGCTGCAGATTGAGGTGTTTATTTAGTAGGGCGGAGGTACCCCTTGTACGCTTTGGACTTCCAACGGCCTAAGTCTTTTATTCTCTCTGCAGACAAACCCATATGTACTGCAGTTGTGGCGGCACCAATACGAAATGAATGTGCTGCAAAATCAGAGGGAGGAAGACCACATGCGGCGATAGCCCTGCGCATAACGCGGGTAAATTGGTGGCGGGCTAAACAGGACCCATTCTGGTGAATTAACAGCGGACCGGGTGAGGCGGGCCTCAAATGGAGAAAACGCCTAGTGTCCTTCACGGGGCATGGGCCGCAATGGCCTGTAGCTGGCAAGCGCATCAAGGCGCCCTTTCCGTGTTGATCCGTTTTTGATTGGCGGATGTGAATTACCACTTCCTTTTCTGTCAACGTTAGGTCAGATAACAAGATACCCTTGGCAGTTTGGGCGGGGGAACCCTCGCAAACCACCTCGCCAACCCTGAGTGCACCGAAAAAGGCTAACGAGTAAGCTGCCGAGAAAAGTCTTGCCTCATATTTTGACCAGCACAGCTTCCTGAGCTGTTTGTGAATTTGGAATAGTAAGTCAAAAGTGATGGGCTTCCGATTATCCCTGCGCGGAGGCTGGAGCCTGCGCCAGCCCTCCAAAGCTTTGCGCACCAGAAAATCCGCACAAGGGTCCGTTGCATAGCTGGCCTTACTAAAGAAGGAGATAGCGGCTGTTTGAATGTGCAAAGTTCTGGGTGCCCTGCCCAGTCTCCTTAAGCCAGCTAGGTACGCTAGGACCTCCTTTCTACTAGGGGGTGTGTCGCAATTTGAACCCATGGTCCTAGCGCGAAAGGACCGGAAGTCAGACCAGGCCTTTTTATAGGTGTTAAGAGTGGAGGGGGCAACCGACGCCAGTACTCCCTCTAGCACGTCTCGTTCCCAAGATTCCATAGATGTTCCGGGAACGCCTCCGGCAACTGCTGAGCCTCTGGAGCAAGAGAGCGGAAGCGGTCCATCTGGAAACGAGATAAAGCGTCCGCGATATCATTATTAACACCAGGAACAAATCTGGCAGAGAAATAGATGTTCAATTGCAAGCACAGCAACACGAAGGCCCGCAGCAAGACAGACACTCTGGGAGATCGTGAAGATTGTCTTGAGAGAACGTTGACCACAGCCTGGTTATCGGTCCAAAAGCATACCCGATGGTTCTTGAACTCGTCTGCCCACAAATGAACCGCTACAACTATGGGAAAGAATTCCAGAAATGTTAGATCGCGAATGAGGGGTTTCTTCTTCCATTGGGAAGGCCAGTGCTGGGCGCACCATCTGCCCTTAAAGTAAACTCCAAATCCAAGTGAACCCGCTGCATCAGAGTGTACCTGGAAATCTACTCTTAATCTCAAAGTGTCCTGCCATAGAGAGATACCATTGAATTTTTCTAAAAACTGTAACCACACCCTCAGGTCAGACTTTACACCTTTACTGAGGCGCACCCTATGGTGGGACGCGCGCAGTCCTGCTGACAGTCTAGCAAGCCTTGAGCAAAAGGGACGTCCTGGGGACACCACTCTGCAGGCAAAATTAAGGTGACCCAGGAGGGATTGGATTTGTTTCAGTGTCACTTTTCTGAGAGGAAGTGTTTCCGAAATAATTTGCTTAAGGGTCGATAATTTTTCTGGGGGTAACCGTGATGTTTGGGCAACGGTGTCCAACTCAATTCCTAAATACGTTATGGTGGATGCCGGCCCTTCAGTTTTTTCGGCAGCCAAAGGTACGCCCAGCTCTGTGGTCAAGGATGCAAATGCTCCAAGGAGATTAGCACAATCCGCACTCAGAGCCCGCCCACAAAAAAGGAAGTCATCTAGGTAGTGGGTCACGCCCTCGAGGCCTGTCCTAAACCTGAGGGCCCAATCCAAAAATGTGCTAAATGATTCAAAGGCTGAGCATGCCACTGAACAACCCATGGGCATTGCTTTGTCTACGTAATACGCCCCCTCAAACTTGAATCCCAACCACCTGAAGTCCTGAGGGTGAACCGGCAGCAAGCGGAATGCAGATTCAATATCACATTTCGCCAATAAAGCGCCTCTGCCAAATTTCCTAATAAGCTTTATTGCCTGGTCAAAGGAGGCGTATTTGACGGTACAAAGCTCCTGGGGTATACCATCATTGACTGAGGAGCCCTTGGGATGAGATAAGTTGTGAATTAATCTGAACTCTCCCGGGATCTTTTTAGGGACGACGCCCAATGGGGAAACATGAAGGTCCTGCATCGGGGGGAACGGAAAGGGGCCAGCTATTCTATTCGCTTTAATTTCCTTATTAATTTTCTTTCTGGCTACCTCGGGCATATCCCTTACAGACTTTTGATTTGGCGGGTCACTAGAAACTGGTGGTACGGTTACTGGAATTCTGAAGCCCTTAGAAAATCCCTCCCACAAATATTTTGCTGCTTGCCTATTGGGATATAGTTGTAATAATAATTTCAATGGGTGGAGTTTGATAGGGGAGAAAGCCAAGGACAGGGACAAATTAGTATCTGTTGGCTGTGGTGCCTGGTCCTTGGGCTGCCGCACTTTTCGGCCCCTGCCGAAAGTTGCCGCGACCCCCACGAAAGGACTGCTGGCCCTTGAAGCAAGCGGACGCCGGGTGGGCCCCCTGGCACCTCTCGCACTCGTGACTATATTTGCAGTACGCTCTGGTGCACGTGCCCTTATTAAATTCCCAGCACACTAATCGGCGGCTCGGTCTTTTTGGTTCGAATTTTGCAGATCGGGATGCCTCTGGGTGTTTCTTTTCTATGTAAGGGTTCACGTGCTCACCCCAAAAGTTCTGGTCACGCAGGTCCCAACGGGTGGTGGCCAAAAGGGAGGCGTTCCTACGAAATTCCTCATCATACAGGAGAGCAGGGCCCTCCCCCGCCAACTCATAAGCCCGTCGCACATGAGCCATATAGGCCACGAGGTGCATTGCCCTCTTAGGATAGCAAGCCACTATAGTGCCCATATATACCTGGAAACCGTCAAGCCAATTTTCGAAGGTGCGTTCTGCCCTAGGCTCCCTATATTTACGTTTTCCATATGTGCGTTTCTTTTCTCCTTTACCCTTTATCTTAGCGGGTGGTAGGAGGGTAAATATGTCAACAAATTCCCCATTCAGGATCTTATTCCTCTTTTTGCTAGACAAATGATTCCCAAGAATGAAATCAGAAGATTCGAAAGTGGAAGTTTTTACATCTTCCACCAAAGCCCCATTTTTCCACTCCAATGTGCCATTAAAGGTTTTGCGGTGTGAGTTAGCCCTACGCTCGTGTGCCCAAATTGGCAAACCAATCAGGTCTTCGCCCTGGCCCCAGTACCCTTCTAGAATTCCGTCATCCTCATCAGAACTTGAAGAAGAGGTACCTGAATCGTCCTCCGGCTCCGTATGCTTGGTCTTCTTAGTCTTCTTCTGGCCCGTCTTCTTCGCCTTCCCCTTTTCTTGGACGCCTTGCTGAGCAGTGCCCTGCTGAGATGGCGTTGCTCGCACCTGGTCCTGAGCGTCACTATCGTAGGATGTGATTGACGAGAGACGCCTGGACCTATTATGGGAATCAGGCGGCTGGCTCCGCAGACAAGCAGGGGTACCTGGTGACAGCTGGGAGGTAGAAGCGTTACCCGCAGCAGGAGAGGGTGTCCTGTCCCTGGCACTGCTAGAGGTGGCATCCGCAGGGGCAGCTTGAGACCTTGTTTCCACGCGCCTAGACTGTTCCGGAGGAATAGCAGATGAAGGCCCGGGGCGCGCAGCTTCGGCTGTGGGTGTCTCAGCAATGAAGTCGGGGGACCCTTCCGGGGGGACCTCCTGAATGGTGACGCCTGACTTGGAAACCTGCTGAAAGAAACTTTGGAAGCCAGAGAACAAGTTTGCCACAGCCTCAGGTGAAATGGAAATAGTGGTAAATGTAGGAGTACTGGAAGAGCTGCTGCTGGCCGTTGGACGTCTCTTTGAAGGCGCAGCCGTAGACTCCTTCTGTTTCCGTTTAGGAGCCATTATAGGAAGGTATAGAGTACAGAAGAACACTACTGGTAGAAAGAATGAAGTGTTAATAAAGAGGCCTATTTATTTATTATTTATTTTATTATTATTATTATTATTATTTTTTTTTTTAAAAAAAAATTATTTATTTATTTATTTATAATATTATGTAAATATATATATGTATATAATAGGTTAAGGAAAAGAGGACAAGTTGCAAACTGCGCTTAATCAAGGACAAGCAAGGCCACTAACAAGGCTAATGAGAAATACAGTGTGCCAAACAGTAAAGTAGAGCCGCTTTGTAGATCAAATTGCCCCAGCAATTGGGTCCAGAGATTGAACCAAGTACATAAAGTGAGTCAGAAGACCAAGGAAAATGAGTAATTGCCTAATGTACTAGTATCAATCCTCAAGCCCAGCCTGTGCCCAATAGGCGAAGGCAGGAGAAACAGTGCCCCTAATTCAGCGCTCAATTAAGTGGCAACTGAACCCAAAGTGTGTTACTAGAAGGGATACAAAGAAGCGAATAGCAATGTAAAATCAAATTTAGGAATTGCAGCAAACCAACTCACAACGCTAGAAAGGAAAGCTAGTTAAATGTAATTAATACAGCTGAGTGCAGACAACAAAAGGTGTCCCCCAGGGACGCTGGCCTCAGGATGGAGGCGGAAAGTCACGTGCGTGGCGAAGCCAAGCCAAGGCAATCACCGCTATTAACTTAAACAAAAGACGCTGCTGAAGGAGAGCTGAAACAATAAGCAGGAAAAGATGCCTGCAGGCAGAGCAATTACCGTTGCTAAGGCAACGCGATAAACAAATGGCAGCGGCCAGGGAGCCGAGGCTCCGACCACGTGTGGAAAACACAAAAAACAAAAACAAGACAAACTGAAACAATTAGCCGGAAAAGCTGCCTGCAGGCAGAGCAATGAGCGTTGCCAAGGCAACGCGCTAAACAAATGGCAGCGGCCAGGGAGCCGAGGCTCCAACAAGGGCTCTGAAAACCACGTGTGGAGAAACAAAAAACAAAACAAACTGAAACAATAAGCAGGCAAAGCTGCCTGCAGGCAGAGCAATTACCGTTGCTAAGGCAACGCGATAAACAAATGGCAGCGGGCCAGGGAGCCGAGGCTCCGACTAGGGTACTGACTAACTACACGTGGGGAGGAAATGAGGACTCGGTATGAACAACGAACCCTTTTTTTTAAAAAAAAAAAAAAAAGAAAAAAAGAAAAGAAAAGAAATAAAACAGGAAAAAAAAAATTAAAACACTGCCTGCAATGGAAGGAAACACAGAGGGGTGCCGCTTGTAATGCCAGGAAGCGAAGAGGGGTGCTTTTAGACCCAAATTCCCAGCAATCGAGGAAGCCACCCCACAGCACAAAAGGATTAAAAAACCCTCCCTTCTGCCTGACTCACGGTACCACGCTGTAGGATGTCGGTGAGCCGGCGATGAGGAAGCGACGGCAGCCAAGCCACCCGGTGAGCAGTCCTTAAGGCAAACAGGTAAGCTGCGCGCGCAGCAGCCAAACTTTGGAGGGGAGGGTTTAGCGAGACCCACAAGGACGTCCTTTCCAGGAGGCAGGCGCGATGTTCCGAGGCAGCAGGAGGTCAGGGGCCGTTGACGGGGTTCCCTGGAGCTCAGCGGAGCCTAATGGCGCAGAGAGCGGTGAGCAACCACGTGCTGGGTGCCCCGAGCCACCGGCTACGGTAGGGGGGGGGGTCGCAGGAGAGAGCCGCTTGCAGGAAGGACGTCCGTGTGCTCAGCCGAGCACGTGTTGAAGGTAGAGGGTCGTGGGCGAGAGCGCTCGCGGGATGGACGGCCGGACGCTCCCCGCAGCCGGGAGCAGCGCTGCGCGGCCTCGGGATAGTCGCCCACGGTGCCTAAAAGGAAGAAAAAGCTGGCGTTGAAAAACGCCGTTGGAGCAAGTGATTCAGCGAGCGAGTGATTCAGCCAGCAAAAGCAGGTCCAGGTCCGGAAGAAAGAGGCAGTTTCCCCGCCGCGCGCTCCCTTAAATGCACAAGCCGCGCCCCCAAGGAGCATCCCGATTGGGTGCGCCATGGGCGCGCCGCGGCGGGGAAGGAACCAATGGGCTGGGGGGAATGCTAGCCATTCCCCCTCCACGTGAAGGACTCGTGGGCCCACAACATCTCCTCCCCCCGAAGAGGGAAGAGATTTTCTGGCTCACCTTGATTTGGGGCATGAGTCTCTTCTACCTGGAGATATCAATGATTGATCCAGGAACTTTCTGCATGCAATCAAGGGCATCTGACCACAGGCTACTGTTATCTCTCTATGCCAGTGGGACCCCACCAGCAGCTTTTTTTCGTTGGCAGCAATGGGAGGCTGTCTAAGCTGGGAGGACACCTCTGCTCATTCCAACTCCCAGCCCAGCATAAGGGGTGGAGGTTGAATTGCTCTGCCCTTTTACACAATCGTTGCCATTACAGAGAAGTCACTACCTTAGCAATATATTATCCAAGACAAGTAAACCCTTTAAACCTTCTGCCTTTGTGCAGCTTGATTAATAATAGGGGTTCTAGCTGAAAAGATCTAACTCCAATTCATATATAAAGAAGAGGTGACCTTGGCATTTAAGTTGAGAGATCAAAGTCATTTTCTTCTTCTTCTTCTTCAGAAAGAAGTCCTGATCATGAGGAGAGATGATTTAATAGGTTGCCACCACAGTTGGTGCTGCTGCCCCTTACAACTGCACCAGAAATGAAACCGTAGGAAAGTGAGAATTGACGTGCTTAAGTACACTTGAGCAAACCCCCTGCACCCAACACACAAACACACTTTCAGAAAAGCCCTTCTACAGGTGAAAGAGGTGACTGCCATTTCCTTGGAAACCCCCAAAATAATACACAAGGACCACCAACTAAGGTGTCTATGGGTGCCATGACACCAGGGTGGACACCCCTGCAGACTATTGGTTAGAGCACAGAGATGTCATCCATGCAACAGCATTTTGATTTATGCTTCTAATGATAGCATTATCAGTGGAAGACAGAGGAGGATAAGAACAGTAAGACTGCTAAAAGGGAAAGATATGGCTAGAACGTGTAACTTTTGATGGCCATGGGAACAACACATCTCCTACATGTTTGTTTCATCCCTGTGAACCAGAAATGTGAGAGCACACCGTTTTTACCTAGAATTTTGTATCAGGATGTGAAATCTACACTAACCTGGGGCTGGGTAGTTGCTGGGTCTCTAATTTGAACCCCTGTCCTCTCCCCAGAGTGGCAATTATCATTAGTATTAGAGAAAAGGCCTCAAATATAAGAATCTATTTTGCCCCCCCCCAACAACCTGAATAGCCCTGTATACAATAGGAGAAAAGTTCTGCCTGCCACACATTTCTTGTTTACCACTCTAGGGAGGCTCATTTCCCCATAAAGTTTACCATTTGGTCTTGAACGAATTCACCTTGCATTAAAAGAAAGTGCATGGCAATTTATAAATTACAGTTACGAGAGGAACTGAAAGCCCGCCTATAACAAGGAAAAGGATACAATGACAACCACAGCAGACATGCTGTCTTTTATCAAATACAAAATACAGGTGATGAACTTTCTACTTCTGACTGATGTTAAGCCCAGGATTGTGACAGTCACCCATTCAACAAGAAGCTGTTATAACAGCATTAGCCCTTCTGGATCTCTAAAAACGTTAAGAGCAAAAGAGTAATAGTGTAAGCTCTTTCCTTGGGTTTATAAATAACTACCAGTAGGATTTCCACACAGCATTAGTGGGCCGTAACTCAGATACCCAAACACCTTGTCTTACACTTGTCTATGCTTGTCATTGTGTCTCTCTGGCCACCAGCGCACCAACATGTCTCGATGTTTTTAAAATAGCTCCAGCTTTCTTTAAACACAATAAGCTCCTTTCAGATAAACACAGGCTTTCCTGCGTATGGAAACCCAGAATGATATAGTGGACAGATTACTGTATGCATGGGCTTTCTTTAAATAAAGGAGCTTACTAGATGGCCTTGGACCAGCCACAGTCTCTGCCAGCCGAACCTACCTTGCAGGGTTGATATTTACACAGGTAAGAACAATTTGGAGGAATGGATGAGAGAGAGAGAGAGAGAGAGAGAGACTTGGTATGTGCACAGACCCCCAAATTTGCCTTGAATCGGTGCATTTTAAAAAAAAAAATCTGAATTGCTCTGTGGTCTCTCCATTTCAGTCTGTGACGATGAGCCTCTCTGCATAAAATGAAGCTCTGTGCTTTCCCGTTCACTATAATAGGGAATCTAAAAATAGTTACAACCTTTATGAAAGCAAGTCGTGGGGAACTTACAACTGCCAGGAGCGATGCCTCAATGCCTTCCACATGTGCTGCCTCAGGAAGATTTTGGGTATCACATGGCAGGACAGAATCGCAAACAAAGATGTGCTCTCCCAAGCCCACATTCTCAGCATGTTCACACTCCAGTCTTAGTGACGTCTATGCTGGCTTGCTCATTTTCATAGCATGCAAGATGGCAGGATTCCTAAGCACGTGCTCTACGGGGAGCTGGCTTCAGGCCCCAGGCCCACTGGCAGACAAAATCTGTAGACGTCTGCAGATGTGATATGAAGGCTGGCAACATCAGAAATACATTTAAGTTTTTAATCCATATTTAAGGTTTCTATGGTGCTAATTCTATTCTTAATATCTTCTCATTGTCAGAGCCGTTGTATACTTTATTATTGTTCTGTTTTTTTAATTACATCATTAAATTACATCATAAATATCACAATGAGTGTTACCTAAAAACTATACACCAGTCTGAGGACCACATTCCCTTCTGGGATGTGTTAGTTCCCTCACTGCGAAAAGTGAGGTTACACGGAACCAGGCAGAGGGCCTTCTCGGTAGTGGCGCCCACCAGATGTCAAGGAAATAAACAACTATCTGACTTTTGAAGACATCTGAAGGCAGCCCTGTTTGGGGAAGTTTTTAATGTTTGATGCTTTATTGTGTTTTTTCAATATCCTGTTAGAAGCCGTCCAGAGTGGCTGGGGAAACCCAACCAGATGGGCGGGGTATAAGTAATAAATTATTATTATTATTATTATTATTATTATTATTATTATTATTATTATTATTAGATACAGCCAGAGGCATAAGTGGGTGGAGCAACTGGTGTAAATTTTGCTTTTGTATAGCAGTTTCTACACATGCTCTCACACACCTCTGTATCCTCCATCCAGGAAAGCAAAAGGTATTATCAGAGTTCAAGAAAGTCTACAGTCTGGGAAATGCATTCAAATAGAATGTGAAGCAAGGCTATTGAGAATTGTGGCTTGGGTAGGGAAACATGGCCTGGAGAGAGACACAATGGCCAGACAGAAAGGCCTGGAGGGCTGCATTCACCTCCCAAGTTTGAAGTTCCCCATTCCTATCATACATACCTACCCATAACTAGGGGCTGCACCCCTGCTTGCCGATTCCACTCACCTTGTCAAAAGCCACCCACATTACTATTATTATTATTATTATTAGTAGTAGTACCACACCCATCTGACTGGGTTCCCCCAGCATTTCTAGGTGGCTTCCAACACATATAAAAACGTAATAAAACATTACATATTTGAAAAAAGCTTCCATATACAGGGCTGCCTTCAGATGTCTTCTGGACACCCCATCCTCAGATCCACCCCTACTCCTTCGTTCTTGCTGAAACCACCCCTTCCTTCCCCTGAAAGCCAACTCTCCCCATTCTCCTCATCAAAGCTACCCCTCACTTTACCACCTATCCTCTTTCCACTTAGACATTGGCAAACCTCCGGTCACTACCCACTTGCCTCAGCCATTCACACATCTGCCTGCCTCCATCTCTGGTTACCTCCTCCTTGACCTTTGACACTTGCTGTGATGGCTCAGCAGCTCTGGTAGCCGCTTTATACTCACACTGTAGTTCATAGCACCACCCACTAGCATCCACACAAACTGCAGTGTGACGACATCATTAGGAATATATATATATATAGGAGAGAAAAATGTTTCATGGGAGCACAGTGACACTGCACAATAAATTTGCTCTTACAAGGCATTGCAACAGGGAGAGCAAGACATGGATTTGCTATTTTTTTATACAGCAACCACATTTCCTCCTTATCATCTCAGTTCTGGCCTGAGATTTAAGAGAAGGTTACATGAGCCTGGTAAAACGTTACAAGGAAAACATGGGGAGATCTAAAGGCATTCCTTAGCTTGAAGTAATGCTACTCAGACTTTCGGCCTCTCCTACTCAGAAATGGGGTTGAAAGACTACTTAGTAGTCCCATAAATTAATTGCCTATATCATCCTGTGCTCCCACATGTAGGGAAGCTTCCTGAGGTAGTATTGAGTACATAAATAGGAAGGAAATTGGTAATTTAATGCTGCAATTATTTCTAACTTTAAGGCCTAAAACGTTTACATTTTACAGCCCACTCTCGCCTCACTGGTAAGCTTTTTTTGCTCAGTAGTAATAGGCAAATATCCACTCCCCTTGGCTAATCAAACTTTTTACTATTTGTGCACATTGAGAATGATAGCTCCATTCTCCAGTGCATTTACCAACCAATGCAGGAAAGTAAATATTTAGTACAGCATCCTGGAATGGAGCTGCGCTATTCTTATTAACATGAATAAATGTAAATATTTACAGCATATTTTCCCCAGAATATTTATGCTGAGATTTTAGCTTAAATGCAGAACTCCAAGAGAGATGGGGAAAGGGAGTGGGAGAGAAAAACCATCTACAATGAATATATTTTAGCATCCAATGCAAATAAGAACCTTATCTGCAAAGTGCTTACTCTTACATCATCAACGTGTATTCCAATAAAATGAACAGGCAAGCACTTCTCAGACAGTGATATAAACTACTGAACCTACTTGAGAAACACTTCAGGAAGAAAGAGAAGTTCAGAACCGGGTACGGTAGGATGTAACACTATATAGATGCTTAGCAAAATACTTGCAACCCAGGACTAAAGTCAGGGGTTGGGAACCTGCAGCCCTCCAGATGTTGGTAAATTGTAACTCATCATTTCGGAGCATTGATATTGTTTGTGGGGGTTGATGGGAGATGGAGTCCAACAACATCTGGAAGGCCACAGGTTCCCTACTGCAAACGTATGGAAGGCTTAGAGTTTTTGTCACCTCGTGATCTTTTCCAGTGCTTCCTCAAAATAGCTAGGAAACCGCAACTTTGGTTATAAGATATGGAGCAGTGCAACACATAATTCCAAAATAATAATAATAATAATAATAATAATAATAATAATAATAATAATAATGGTGCATATTGTGTTTACCATGTTCAGGGGTAGTCAATGTGGTGCCCTCTAGATGTTTTGGACTCCATTTTCAATCATCCCATCCTTGCTGGGCTTCAACAACATCTCAAGTTAGATTCCAACAGCTTTGTGGGGGCACTATATTAGCTATCCATGTTATGGGGGTGGAATGAGATGCTGAGTGGCAACAGTTCTGTGTCTTGAGTTACATAAATTTAAGTCAATAGTTGAGACTGTAGTTCTCTACAACTCCAGGCATTGGAACAGTTCAACTTTAATGAAATATCTTCATTTCCTAGTATGTGTTCATGCCTCAATGAGCCTCAGGATTGTCTACTGCCCTCTCCTCCTCTTTCAAGCACCACAGAAACATCAACTTGAAGTTTTAATATCTGAACTCAGGGAAGAGCAGTTTGTCTAAGCTATGGTTTGAGAACAAGCCAGGATCAGAAATCACTGTTTGATCCTGATTTGTTCTCAAACCATAGTTAAAACAA
Source organism: Zootoca vivipara (assembly GCF_963506605.1). NCBI lineage: Eukaryota > Metazoa > Chordata > Lepidosauria > Squamata > Lacertidae > Zootoca > Zootoca vivipara. Next base: position 17,832,559 of record NC_083282.1, on the reverse strand, counting down.
ACCACAGTTACTCATGTTCAGCTTTCATAAGGAACTGTGGTTAGTTTAAAATTTCAGATGGATGTTTTTGATCCCTTCCTCTGGTGCTTGAAAGAGGAGGATTCTCAAAACTCATCTTAGTTCAACTGAATAGTGAGAAATCATAGTTTCTCATTACATATGAACTAAGTAATTGTCCCTTTCTTTCCTCTGGTACCACTGTGCTTGCCCCCCCTCTCTCTCACACACACACAAAATTCATACTTCTTCTGATTTCCATATCTAGCCCATGCAATCCAAAATTCTGTAACTTTGATGAAAATGCACATCTCTGAATCTCTTAAAGTCACACATCTATATCTTTATATGTTTATAGATGTGGTATTTAGATTAGGCTCCAAACTTTCAGAGTTTTAAACACAGCTGTGCATGAACATCTTATCACAGTTTCCTGGAAATAAAACTAAACCCTTGCAACAATAGCATAAATTCCATCCCTTATCCATGGAATTTCTAAATAAATTCCAAAGTGACCTGTGAATGAAGAAGAAAAACATTCATTGCATCTTTCACAAGGCAACTGAGTTTTTAAAAAATGGAGGACAAAGTCTGTCACAGGACTACAAAAGACTGTTTTGTCCTCATTTTTTGAAGATAAATTCTTGTTGAGTGTCTCAATGCTAATCCATCTCATTCTTGTAAACAATACTTTTATTGTAAAAGACGTTTATTGAATGTTTGGCTACCTAAGAAGACCCTCTTTCTACTTGGGAACAAGAAACTGCCATAAATTCAATATATTCCTGTGCTTTTTAGCAACAATAACAACAACAAAAATTCTATTCTGATGAAAGTGAGAAGAGTCTCCCAAACTAATCACATACTGTATCCCAATTCTTTCTCCACCAGCTTGATTAAGCAAATCAGCATCACAAACTGGCACCCAAACCAAATTAGCAGTGAGCAAATAGCCTTTAAAAATATCCCTTATTCATGTTGGCTGGCTGCTTTGTGCAGTCTCTGAGCCAGTGTCCAATGGCTTTCCCTTCCTCTGAGCACCACATCCCAGACGGCATTGCCCTGTTCAAATAAATGGGCTTCACATCCTCTGCCAGCTGTGCACATTGTTATCTGTCCAGCATCCATTCTAATCCACTTTCTTTCTCTCTCTCGAACTCTCTCCACTATGATCAAAGAGAAAGAGACGACCAACAATGGAGATAGCACAGCTGCAGCTAGCTTGACATTCTGCAACACCGGTGCCGAAATTCAATTTGCGAATTGAGAAGGCTAAAAAAAAAAGACCCCCAGAGTCCCCTAAGAATTAATAAAGGACTCTGAAGCATCGATGGGACAGGAAGCAGGGAAGAGCATAGAGCTGCTTCACACATGGCATTGCAATAATAGCCAAAGCAGCACAAGTATCTCACAGTACACATACAAAGGAAAAAATGCATAGAATCATAGCAATGTAGAGTTGGAAGGTCTCAAAAACATGAGTGGATAAGCTGGGAAGAAGCACTGGCTGGTCAAGCAGATGTCAACTAATGTCAGGGACAGATGCCAACTTCACATGGCGTCAGTGAAGTTAACTCTTTATTCAAAGAAACAAACAGCTCAGGGAGCACAGCAACTTTTCCGAGTAAATCTTCCCCCAATGAGGACTGAAGGTTCCCATCTTCCCAGTTGCTTAAGTCTCCTGCTTCCCCGGGTCTTTCTCAAGCAATCTGAGACTCTGGTACCATGTCTGTCTCTGCTCTACCCCCTTCATGCCTCTTGTGGTCCTGGGAAACCAGGGGGAGGGGAGCTGGTTGCAGCAGGAGGGGGAGACCCCCTAGCTTCTTCTGCTGCCTACTAATCTCTGTCTCTTGGCTTCAATAAACTCTCTCCAAACTGGGCATTAAGACAGCAAATGTGGTTCATTGCAAACAAATATCAATGCCAGGAACAGGCCAGCTCGACTCGTATCTGCCTCTTGCCCTGCCCTCCCCACATCCTCTCCAGTCTCTGCTTCTGTCTCTGCTTCTGGACTGCTGTCTGCCATAGCCTCTTCCTGCTCACACTATACCCTGTTACCTCTTCAGCTTCTGACATCTCCTCACACCATTCATCATTGTCACACTACCAATCCTCTGGCTCTAAGCCTTCTTCCCCTGGGGGTTCCCTTGAGGATTCCCCAGCTGGTGCCTCCCACCCCTCCTCTGCATCCAGCCAGTCCATGGCAACTAACCACTTCTAAACGAATCTAGCCTTCAAGCAGTTTCTGGGGTGGGAGCATGCACTTAGGAGCTGGTGTCAGTTCTGGGCCAAAACCAGTCTACACAGAGCCATGGACCTATCATGGACCTTCTATTTGTTGCTTGCTGGCCAGATTCAAAAGGTATAGGACACCAGGAGGCATCCGACAAGGTACAGGCAGGCTGAAGATTAGCAACAGGAAACCTGTGGCCCTGCAGATACTCCAACTCCTATCAGCCCCAGCCAACATGGCCAATGGTCAGGAATGATGGGAGTTGTAGTCCAGCAACATCCAGGGAGCCAGAGGTCAGCAGTTCCAACAGTAGCACAACAAACACATCTCTTTCAATGCATTGTTTTTCAACAACCATCCCATATTAAACAGCAAGCATTAAGGTATACCCTGTGTTTATATATTTCCAGTCAACTCTACAGCCTGCCATGTTTCATCCACCCCCAAGCAGCACTTAGAAAAGTGTGACATGCTGGCTGCTAGTTTTGTGTTTCAGGGTTGTATCTGTTTCACCTTCAAAGCATAGCAAATTTGTTTGTGATATTTCACAGAGTTCTGAAAGGTGTTTAATCAATCACTTGACAGCTAGGCCATAGCCCTATAAGGTATAACACAGACTGATACTATGGCTGGTTTCTCTGAGAAGCAGTTACCTCCTTTATTCTGAGCAAGACCCATTTCATCAAGTAAAATCACTGCACAAGTCGTATTACCTCTAAAGAGGTTATTAGGTCTTTTTTCCCCTTCTGCCAGAGGTGTGATTTTCTAACAGTACAAATCTAGGCATGTTTACTCTAAACTCACTAAGTTCAAAGAAAGTGTGCATAGGATTGCAGTCTAAATGTCTTTAAAAATAATTAGGCAAAAAAGAAGATAACTATACTTCAAATATTTAATGAAAAAGCATGCCTATTTTAATTTTAAAAATACTTCAGTTTTGCGCTTACAAGCACTTTAAAAAAAGGAATTTAACTTCCATGGTACTCAGGATCATTTTCAAGGGGAATGGATAGTGAAGGATGCAAAGTTCAAACTCAGTACTTCGATATACAAGCATATACATAAAATAAAGTAAATTGGCGAAATTAACAGCAACCACAAGACATCAGATTAATCAGCATTTAAGGTCAGAATGGCAATGAGGATTACATGAAAAAACACTTTTCTAAGGATAATATGTTTATATGTATGGACTAAGTTGGTAAAGTAGAACTAGAAAAAGTAACATATTAAGGATATTAAGGATGACAAAGAAAAGACACAATGTTAATAAGAATCTAAAGATTAAGAGATGACGAGTATTGGGAAGCCACATGGGTATATGATTTGTCTTTGTCTTTGTCTCTGTTTTTTTGTTTTGTTATTATTTTGTATTGTTATTGCTAATTGAATATTGTGTACCTTTGGGAAAATAAAATAAAATTATGGGGGTGGGGGACTATGGAACTACAGTACAAGTAAAATTGGAAAAATTCTTGCTATCTAGAGAACACACTAGTTAAATCTCTTCCTCCACTCAGATGTAGTGACTTGGGAGAGAATGGGTTGGCTGGAATTAGAGAGGAAACCTTAATTCCTGGGCAGGTCAGCTCTAGTAGGCTGAGCCTTGGAATATGTGCAGAACAAGCATAGAGGGATCTTCCTCCATCAAACAACTGCAGGCTGTCACAGTTAGGATTAAGGAGCAAGGATTTCAGGGCAGATGGCACCTCATTGGGAATAAATTGCATCTGTTAATTGGCTTGTTAATGCCAGTATATATTTACTATCTATGACTGTTTCTTCTGAATGATTCCCTGCCCCACTATAGGGGTTTGTTCACTTAGTGTGGCTGAGATGATTGACAATAACTTAATCTGCTACTGTAAAATGTGTGCCTATGTAAAGTAAAGGTAAAGGGGCCCCTGACCATCAGGTCCAGTCGTGTCCGACTCGGGGGTTGCAGCGCTCATCTCGCGTTATTGGCCGAGGGAGCCAGCGTTTGTCCGCAGACTGCTTCCGGGTCATGTGGCCAGCATGACAAAGCTGCTTCTGGCGAACCAGAGCAGCGCACGGAAACACCGTTTACCTTCCCGCCGGAGCGGTCCCTATTTATCTACTTGCACTTTGATGTGCTTTCGAACTGCTAGGTGGGCAGGAGCTGGGACCGAGCAATGGGAGCTCACCCTGTTCCAGGGATTCGAACCACCGACCTTCTGACCAGCAAGCCCTAGACTCTGTGGTTTAACCCACAGCGCCACCTGGGTCCCTTATGTGCCTATGTAAACATACGTTTAAATTCTAAAGAAAGAAAGAAAAAGTAAGGTTGGAGTACTAGTCAATAGACTAAATGGTCAAGTGCCTACCTATTAATTGAGTATATTGGTCAGCAGTCAAACACTGTTTGATGTCAAGAAGGCTATTCTGTCTCTGGCAGTCTCTTTTTTGTGGTATCACCCAACATAGGGATGGGCGAATCTATCTGTTTTGGTTTCTCTCAGTCTATCATTTTTTCCAATCTTAAGCACCACACTTCAGTTTACAATTACAACATTCTCATCAGCGTTTTAGTGCAATTGTCTCCAAATATACAGATTGCCGTATGAATTTCTGTATGCATTGTTGCAACACAGTTTTACCTAGTACAAAGCATTTTCACTCCATGGCTTGCACACTTTACCCTAGGTAGGATATGCATTTTGGACACATTACTTGGCTGAAGAAATGCACTGCAAAATTCGGAGAAGGCTGAATTTTGAATGATGGCTGCACTTTCAGTCTGTGTATTGTTTCCAAAAGTGTGAGTCAGGTGGGTTCACCTTTAAATGTAAACTGAATCAAATTCCTTCCCCATCCCTAATCCAGCACACAGAAAGACTAAAAAAGAGGGCAGAAGTGAATCCCCCTTGCACCCTAGCCCTTGTCCACACATGGACAAGCATACTTCATTAGGGACAACCACCTCCTTCCCATAACACAACCATATTATTATTTTTTTAAAAAATCAATGTTTCTTGCCTTTTTCATAGATGCTTCAAGCATCTTTAAATTAATTTAAAACTAAACTGACAGTTACTCAGGCTATATCAGGGCCTCCAAATAAAACCAAGAAAAGCGGTTTGATGTTGCGAAAATGCTCAACATTCATTACCAGCTGCCTGACACTGTTAGCTATACAATTTATAAATAATAATGGATTATAATGGTTTAGAATTTAATTTCTTTGTTTCAGGCAAGCTCCCACTCTCATGGGTTTATGGTGGCAGGGGGAAAAAACTTTTAATTTTTGTTCTGCCACTCCTTTGAGTGACAGGAGGAGGGTACTATTTGCTGTTTATTTTTCAGAAGTGAGAGGTTCTGTGTGGGATAAAGCACTATTTTTAACAAGTTTTTATTATTAGGTTGTATTTTTGGGGACGAGTTCCTCTCAGAGCAGCAAGTCCAGTAGCGGATCAGGTTACAGGAATCAGGAAGTAGAGAGGGAGGGGAGAGGCTCGGACAGCATGAGAGAGCCTCAACACTGAGTAGAGAAGGAAGCAGCTGGGGAGGAAATGATCGGAGAGCAGTTCATAGCTGCCAAGTTATCCCTTATTTTAAGGGATTTTCCCTTATGCTGAATAGGCTTCCTCGCGAGAAAAGGGAAAACTTGGCAGCTATGGAGCAGTTAGAAGGACGGCCCTTCCCCCTGATGCCTGAATTGAGGCACACGGTACCCCATAGGGTGATAGGGAGGCGCTTTGGGGTTCCCAAGCTGTTATGTTGGGCGCAAAACATAAGGAAGCCATTGTGAGGTTCTGACTCGGACTAAGCAGACATGTTTTCCAGACTCTTTGCACTGTAAATAAGATGCACAATAAAAACACCTTAAAGACAAGCAGGTGTGGAGCGTCGTTACTCAAGAGTAGCCGCAAGAACCTCTGACAGCATGGGATATACACAGCGCAATTTTTCTGCTTTACCTTTACCTTTTTTAACCTATTTTTCTAGAAAAAGAGGTGCCAGAACTCACCATGAATGCCTCTCTTATCCCTTGTTTTCTTATACTGGCAATGTCACCCACCCAAGAACTGCCAGAACTGAGTTCTGGTGAGTTCTGGCTAAAAAAAAGTCCTGGATATACATTTTTAATACAATAAATATAGTTTCACTTTTCCATATATTGACCAGGTTTTATTGACCAGGTTTTATCATGATCTTTTTCAGTATCTGTCTTATTGCTATCATGAATTTTCTCTTATTTTCCATATTTTATCATGTAGTCACACATGATGTAGTCACACACGACAGATTCCTTACGCGGCTTATTAATGGATTACATTCTAAGCTTTAATGTTCATGGGTGCTATGAAGCTGCCTATCTTTCTCTATACTGTATATGCTTAATCCAATACTTTATCTCAAAAACATCAAAGCCTTTTAAACATAATGTGCTATACTTGGAGGATAACGAGGCCCAAGAATGCAGTAATTTGATATTAACTCTTGTGCTGGATTTTCAAGGCTACATGAATCATTGTATAAACCGTGTTTCTTTGTAGATCAAATATTCTTCAAAGGCTGAAGGTAGGAGACATATCATTGATACGTTCAGGCTTGGGGCTTTCAAATTAGTTTTAAAAGTTTTGGTTAAAAATGGACACACACACACACACACACACACATACACACACATATGCAATGGTTCATGCTGTAGTGATATGATAAAGAAAAAGAAAAAGAAACCTTGTTATTAGGCTAGTCCTGCAAATAATACTTTAAACATTTTTTAAAAAAGCCCTTCCCTATACAGGACTGTGTTCAGATGGCTCAGGGGTCAGTTAATTCCATATGATCCAATATTTCTCTGATGAAAATAGGGACATCCTAAGGGAAAGCGGGACATTCCGGGATTCAATCAGAAACCAGGATGGCTTCTGTAAATCTGCAACTGTCCCTGGAAAATATGGACACTTGGAGGGCTACTGTCGGCATGCATCTGTCTCAAGAGACAATGGAGTGCACCTCTGAGGGTGAAGTCAAACTGCTGTGTTAGCGGCACCAAAGGGACCTCCTTGGTGGGCAAGCTTGGGAAGTGTGTCCTGAGCTCCCCAGATGACAAGATGGCCTCGCTGAGACGGTCCAAAGGAAAGCAGAGCAATACGTTTGGCACTAGCTCGGCTGCAGGAGTTGCCGGAAGGATATATGTATATGTATATGAGTGCACCAAAGATAAAGGGGGAGAAGGAAATGAAGGATAAGGAGGACATTTAATTTGCATCCAGATAGCAAACAGAGATGTCAAGCTGACCTCTCAGGTCAAAGCTGACACTGGCAATAATTACACACCTCTCTTCCCCTATTCTAGTTTGCTGCTCAAAACAGATCTCAGGGACATAAATCTGGGAAGAGGATTTAAACAAACAAGACTTGAGGTCAAGCGACAAGAAGTGTTATCAGCTCAGGTGCTGCACTAAGTTAATGTGTTGTCCTTCCAGACGTTGCATCATAAGCGGGGAATGATTTATGCTGCAGGAGTGAGAAAACCTTCCTTCAGGCAAGTGCTGCAGTGTCTCTAGATATGTGACCATTTGGCTGACCCTGGCGACTTCGACACAAATGGAAACAATGGAGTTAGGCATCTTGAGGTTCTCTCGGAAAAGCACTCCATTAACATGAAAGCCACTTTTACCTCAGAGAAAGCACCACCGCATTAAGCCATGCCTTCACCTTTGCCCTTCTAATAGGCAAAGCCCCCTCTGCAACCAGCATACATTCATGATATTTTCAACTGTGAAATGCAACTTTACATTCTGCTCCACTTGAACAGGGATAAAATGAAGGCTGTCTTTAACTTAACTGGTGGAGAACGTAAATTATTTTCCTAAGGCCAATTTTCCACAATCTGGTTGCCCCCACTGACTGGAAGCTGCAATTTCCTCTGATAAAATGCACTTTCTTGCTATTTTCACGGATATTACTTACTAATTGTACCCATGGGGCACCTTTTTCTCATAGGAGGCCAAGGTGGTGCACACAGTTCTCCCCCTCCCCATTTAATCCCCACAACAACCCTGTGAGGTAGCTTAACCTGAAAGGCAGTGGCCAGGCCAAGGTTACAAAGGCAGCTTCACGGCTCAGTAGGGATTTGAACACTAGGCTCCTAGGTCACGCTTTGTCCCAGGATGTGCATTTTTGCACACATGACGCGGCTGGAGAAGTGAAACTACCATTTCCAGAGAAGCATGAATTTCAAATGACAGCTGTGTTTGGGTTTGCACATTGCTTTGGAAGCTGTGGGTTAGGTAAGTTCACCCTTAAATGTGAAATAAAACTGATTTCTCCCCTATCCATGGTTCTACATTACTAAGACAGCCTGCCTCTCCTAAAGTGATGTCTTTCTGCCCAATAGCCGCCATTTACGTGGAATCCTTTTTGTCTGCTCCTCCTAGGAGAAATAGGAACGATTTAATCCCCAGTCACAAACATCTCGCATCGTTCCTCATGTGACCTAGATTGCATCATTGACACCAGCCTATTTACCCATCATCAAAGCCAACACTCATGGCAGATGGACAGCAGCACAGAACATAAAAAATGCATCTTTCAGGTATGTTTGGTCAAGTGATGGAGGAGTATTGGGCAGATCTCCCTTATTAAAGACACGCTAGTTATCTAATTCTTTTTGTGCTGGCTTAAAAATTTGCGGTGCATGTTCAGCTCTAACGATCAATCTTCAATCAAAGGAAGTCACTATAAAAACACATTGGAAGGCTGCCGCATCTGTTTCCATTGCTCCTAGGGAAACCTTGCTAAACGACTGCCATGATAACAAGATATACAAATTATTTATGTGCCCTTTCCCTGCTGTACAATGAATGTTGTACTCAACTACCATTCTCCTCGTGTACTAACAACCAATTTACAGGGAATCTCTAAATATTAATGAAACCAGGTTTGACCCACTGAGTGTGTATAATTTGTAGAGGCAAACAGCCGAACCATTGGCAATCCAGGCTGCAAATTACACTCTGAGCCAAAATTCCAGGAGGAAAAAATTGAGAGAAATATGATGATTCTGATATTTATATGCCCCCATCTGACTGGGCTACCTCAGCCTCTTTGGGCACCTTCCAACATATATAAAAGCATAATAAAACATTACACTTTCCCTATACTGTACAGGGCTGCCTTCAGATGTCTTCTAAAAGTTACATAGCTACTCATCTCCTTGAAATCTGACAGGAGGGTGTTCCACAGGGCGGGTGCCAATGCGGAGAAGACCCTCTGCCCCATTCACTGCAACTTCACTTCTCACAGTGAGGGAACCGCCAGAAGGCCCTCAGAGCTGGACCTCTGTGTCTGGGCTGAACGATGAAATGTGTGTGGAGACCATAGCTGCCAAGTACCCCGTTTTCCCCAGGAAACCCCCATTTTTTCTTACCTTTTCCCGGTAGTCCCCCATATTACTTCGTCTCCCGTTCTTCTCCGTTATTTTCTCCTGCCGGCGGCCATTTTTTATGGGCACAAAAAATGGCCACCGCCAGCTTCAAAAGTCACATCTACGCATGACCAGAAGTGCGTAGGCACGACTTCCGGTGTCAGTGGCGGCCATTTTTTGTGCCCATAGATGGGCGGGGCGACACCAGAAGTTGCATCGACGCACTTCCAGTCATGCGTAGAAGCTACTTTTGAAGCCGGCGGCGGCCATTTTTTGTGCCCATAGAAGGGCAAAGCAACACCGGAAGTTACGTCGACGCAACTTCTGGTGTCACACGGCTGCCGGTCCCGGATTCTGCAGTCCGGGACTTGGAAGGTAAGGTGGAGAGGCTCCTTCTCGTAAGCCATTTAGGGCTTTAACTATTAGGGTTAGACAAGTGACACCCACAACAAAACATCACAGCATGGAGTATTCCTTTTCAGCTGGTAAGCAGGAGGGTCCAATCCTTTGGGGTGCTGCTGTTTTGTGAGCAACGGGTACAGGTTGCACTTTCCAACATAACAACATGAGGAAAAAAATTACTTGTCATTCAGATGGATTTTGTTCCAAATAAGATTTGATGTTTTTGGAGGGATCCGAGGCTGATACATAAACACCACCCACTGGAAAGACTGAGAAAAATAAAAGGCAGTTTTGTACAAGATAGATTAGATAGATAGATAGATAGATAGATAGATAGATAGATAGATAGATAGATAGATAGATAGATAGAGGTAGAATTCAACTTCTCACTTAACATTTTGCCTAACACAATATGTGAAGCACACTTGGTGTATGCTTATCTGTGTGCTTTGTGAAGCAATTTGGAAGCAATTGTTACCAAGGAATGCTTGATTAACACCAAGCATTAGGCCAGGGAAATTTCCCAAATGGGTTCTTCCCATCAAGCATTAGGCCAAGGGAAATTTCCCAATGGGTTCTTTCAAATCTCAAACTTGCAGCCAAATTTTGCCTAGAAAACCCTTGGGGGTATAATGGCAACCAAAGTTTGCCTAACGCAACCTTTGTGGTGATTCTAAAGGCTCTTGCTCAAGTATAAAATCTGAAGAGCTATTTTTTAGGGAAACTAAATCAACGTTTCAGTAAGAACTGCAGAATTTCCCAGAGCAGTTTTGTGCAACCTTAATTTGAGGGAAATTAGGAAGGAGTTCCAGAGGCAAAACACAGATTTTGAAGGGAGTATTGCAGCAAAATTATCATATCCCTCCAAGTAAGGACACAGTAATTTTAAAGTGAAACAATAGCATTTATTGTCAAGATGGCAATTAAACTGCCATATTCTGGTATCATTGAAAAATTAAGGCAACTGAGTATGTCTCTTGAATGGTAATTTGCAAGGCAAACCACTGTCCCTCTTGTCAATTATTTCCTATTTCTGTAGGAAACAATTTTAAAGTATGAGACAGAATACATAAAGAAAATGCACTCTAATGATATGGCAATTTTCTTCCTTAGTTATGATAGTTACAGCAACAGTTTTGGATATGCTAAGTACCACTGTCTCATAATGGTCTCACATCATTAGAAGCTTGCATATTCCTGTATCAACAGCAGCCAAATGCAAGTTGTTCCTTTCCTTTCGTTAGCAGTGCAAAGTTACCTGAAATATCCTGGAGGAAGAAGCTTTATTTTTATCACAAACTGTTATACAATAACTGCCATCACAAGTTATCAGCAGTTATTTTACAGAACTGCAAAATAAACTTTGAAACATTACACATTTGAAACCCTAATCTTAAAAAGTAGTCCGGGTTATGCCACCAAAGGGTCAACATGTGAAACAAATGTCTGAAAACTGGGGATTGGAACTCCAGATGTTGCCTTACATTAAACATTCCAGATGAGTTCTGCCTGTATCACCTATGAGAAAAATATTTCATAACTTTGTCAGGAAAAAATAATTTGTTTTGTTCTAGTGGATGCCATGACAGAGAGAAGCTAGTTAATACTCCGGAAATACTCTACCTGGAGAAATTTCATTAACAACAGCAGGACCAATACCAACAGCATATTTTGAGGATTGGCCTGCAATACCGAGGGATAGAGAGTAGAATACAATAATTTTATATTAGACAAGAGGATCCAAGGAGAACAATTCCCCCAAAATAAGTGTTACATTCACATCTACTACACATTTTTGTTCAGTTTCTGTATATATGCTATCACCTTAATGTCACCTTAATGTAAGCACAGACCTTGCCGACAAAGGTCCGTATATTTAAAGCTATGGTTTTCCCAGTAGTGATGTATGGAAGTGAGAGCTGGACCATAAAGAAGGCTGATTGCCAAAGAATTGATGCTTTTGAATTTTGGTTCTGAAGGAGACTCTTGAGAGTCCCATGGACTACAAGAAGATCAAACCTATCCATTCTTAAGGAAATCAGCCCTGAGTGCTCACTGGGAGGACAGATCGTGAAGCTGAGGCTCCAATACTTTGGCCACCTTATGAGAAAAAAATCCTGATGTTGGGAAAGATTGAGGGCAGAAGGAGAAGGGGATGACAGAGAATGAGATGTTTGGACAGTGTTCTGAAAGCTACTAACATGAGTTTGACCAAACTGCGGGAGGCAGTGGAAGACAGGAGTGCCTGGTGTGCTCTGGTCCATGGTGTCATGAAGAGTCGGACACGACTACATGACTAAACAACAACAAGCGCAGTCCACTGTCCGTCAACCCCCATCTCCTTACAACCAGTTCAGGGTTGTAACCAGTCCACTGGGTGTCTTCCTCCTCCTTCTCAAGTCTCAATGTTGCCCTTGTAGAAAGGGAGGACAAAACTAGAGTTAGTTGGCTCTGTCTGTCATCGCAGCAGTAGGGAGCGGGTGAAAAAAGGAGGGACTCTCAGTTCAATCAAGGACCCTCCCCCAAAAGAATTCCCACTCAGCCCTGAAAAACTGCCAACTAACAGAAGCCCATTTATGGAAGGAGCTAGCAACAAAACTCACAAGGAGGCTTGGGGGAGGACAGACTTTTAAAGGTGAGCTCAAATTTCATATTCATTGGCCAGGGGCTATCATGTGCCCCTCTCTCAACCACCTCCCTTTGAGCGCAAACTCCTGAGTCATTTTTGCAGTAGAAGAGTGGGTGGGAGCAAATGCCTCCCACTGGAAGAATGGGAATGATATTGTCAGAAGACTGGAATAATGTGAAACTAAAAGAAACTAATAGAGGCAGATGCATACAGATGGAATGTTTGGAATGTCTACATTCCAGATGTGATGGATAGATTTATTGTCACCTGCAACCAATGGTTGTATAATGCAAGAGAATGGAGATTTTTGTGGCATGGTAAGTACTGCTGCCACTCGGAGGCACAGGGATCACCATTTCCTACATGTGTCATATACATCTAATGATGTGCCAGTGGCACTAGCTGTTCCTGCCATACTGAACAGCCAAACCCATAGTTGTTGTTGCATTCCTTGTACCATTAATCCCATATGTTAATAAACAGCTGGCCTAATCATTAGTTACTACTGCAGAAACAATCAATCAATCTGGAGGAACGCTTGAGGAATTTAATATGGTGAACTCAGTTATGAACTGAGCCAATCCTCACTTCCTGGACTAATGCATAGATTGCAACTTACAAAGCTATCCTATTCATGTCTCCTAAGAAGTAAGCCTCACTGGGCTCACTAGAGTTATTTCTCTGGCAAATGCGCCCAGGAAAGATGGTGTCTGATGTAACTAAAATACGTTCAGAATAAAACAAGCTCGCCAATTAGAAGAAAATCCCAGGGGAGTAGCCACCAGTCACTTTTGCAAAGGAAGAATCTGCCACATGAGAAACCACTCAAACAGCTCAAAAAATCTGCAGGATACCCCCATACACTGAAGTGACTTCTACAGCCTCAACTGGACCATGAAATTATGCCATGGTGGAACATCACTGGAAGGGTAGCAGCAGCTCATGGAGTGGAAAAGAGCCATCCAATACTATAAGCAAGATTGTGGCCATTGTCTTCGCAACCATAGTCTCCAGAAAAGAAAAATCATCGAGGTCTGCACCGCCAAGAACTTTGGAATGCCTAACCCCAGAGGCCTCTTAAGTGTGGGTTGGGGTATTCCCCCCCCACACACACACAAGATCTGATGCAGGGAGCAGGCTGCCCCAAACTAGGTCAACCCTAAAGTGAGGTGACATCAAATGGGAACTGAGGGAGCAACTTTTGGATAGTTCCCTGAGAAGAGGGAGCAAGTCTCTGCAATCTTAGCTAGGTGACCTGCAAAGCATCAAGAAGATGATAGAGACGTCTCTGGTTGTGGTGCTTTCTAAATACTAGTTGCATAGGAAACTGGAGTTATATGATCTAGTCCTCTTTTTAGCTGCAGAAAGCCTAGATGTATGGAGAGTCAAACCAACTTTTGGCTTGCCACAGAATACAAGACTCCTACCTGACCTGACAATGGAACTTATGGTATCTTCTAGCAGTTAGGCTACTTTGGGGGCTCCGTTTGGTCAAGGCAGGCCCAGAAACATGGCCTAGCACTGCACAGCACTGGCAGAACAACCTGCTGTGGCACTGACCATGGTGCTGCAAGAGAAGAGGTGCCCACCTGTGTGTGGAATGATGTGGTGAAATTTGCTGAATTTGAAAGTTATTCATTGTAACATTGGACTGGAAGGGTTAATGCCTAGTCATTGCTGTTGTCCCTTGGCTTGCCCTCTCAACCATGCCAACTTTGAAGGGAACGTAGTTCATGAACTTAGATGCCTCGCCTCTCTCTTTAAAAATGTTTTGTAGAAATACACTGCTCTGAGCTATAACTTGATCTGTTATTGATTTCTGAGGCAGATAGATTTGATCTTTCAACCCCTTGTGTGAACGCAATCTCAGGGGTTGTTAGTGAGGCTGGGACTTTGCCATATGTCTTTGTCTAAATAGATTTAGATGTCAGAAAATAGCATGTAATCTCTGCAAAAAATAAACAAAAATAAAACAAAAATAAAAAGATCAATTGCTTTCTTACAGTTTCATTCGGAAAATGCACTTATAGTCCATTACAGTGGCAAAGATAAAATCCATATAGACATAACAACCAATATTACTTGTGCAAATGTAATCTATAAAAGCACTTAAACTTTAACTCGTGTTTTCCGTTATTTGAATACTTCAATGTTATTGATAATGCTCTGTTGAAAAGTGAGGCCACTCTAAAGGCAAGGAGCTCTGTGAAAACATCAGCAGATGTCAACATCCCAGTCTATACTTATTATTATTATGCATGGTAGGATAGATTCTCCTAAAAGTCCTGGGTAACAGATTCCCACTCACACCAATAATTTCTAGAGTGAGTAAGTGTAGATTACTGAACGCTCCACCTGGGTGCAAGACTGCTTAGCAGTGTAAAAATGCAGACTCAATCAGCTTCCTGGCCGGGAGTCACTTGAGGAGAAAAACCATCATGTAGTACAAAGGAAAGTAATGGGTGATTGACACAGTTACCATGTGCTGGGAAGCAGAAGACTATGAGCCCCTCTTGCCATGAGGGGATGGTGAGCAGGAACAAAGAGCAAGTTCGGGATTTCAGTGTTTGATTATGTAAGCTGGGAGGGGAAAGCTTGCTGAAGCTGTGAGAAGAGCAACGAGAGACACTCTTGTGGTGTAAAGTTCTGCATTCTCTCCACCAAAGTGCAGGTTGTAAATATGTGTAAAATGAGCCATATTTCTTAAAGGCACTAGTCTCTGCTGTGCCTCTTTCCAAAGGAACAAACACCCTGGATCAGTGCCAAGACCCCTTGGCAGAGACTGGGGTGGCCAGTAACATTATAAGACATTTTTTTTTCTCTCCAACACAACACATAACGTAACATGTGAGATGGGGACTCCACTCAGGGGTATAATGAGACAGTAAACAGAGTTTTTCAAAATGGGTTGAGGGCATAGCTGCCAAGTTTTCCCTTTTCTCGCGAGGAAGCCTATTCAGCATAATGGAAAATCCCTTAAAAAAAGGGATAACTTGGCAGCTATGGTTGAGGGTTGCCTTTAGTATGCACACATTGCTTTGCAAAAAAAAAAAAAATCCTATCTCCTTCCAGAAAAGTGAAACTGGTGAGTAAAAAAAATAGTGTGCTTAATACAGACTTTCCAAGTAGCCCTATTTCCTAGGGAAAATGCCATCCTGGTATCTGATTTGATCCCGGAATGTCCTGCTTTTCCTTAGGATGTCTCTATTTTCATTAGAGAAATGTTGGAGGGTATAGAGTTATCCGACCCCTGAGCCGTCTGAAGGGAATCTGTATAGGGAGAAGGGTTTTTTTGTTTTGTTTAATGTTTTATTATGTTTTTTTATCTATGTTGAAAGCTGCCCAGAATGCTGGGGCAACCCAATAAATATAAAATCATCATTATGGAATGGGACGTCCATATTTTCATCGGAGAAATGTAAATCCTGTTATTGATTTGCTAACTCTGTACTTAATATTAAAGCAATATAATTGCTTTCCCATGATTACACTGTGGCTGCAGAGAACATCTTGATGCCCTTCCCATTCTGCCCTAAAAGAAGATGAAAAGAGTCTCTAATTTACAGCTTTAAGAGGAAGCAGTCTTACAGGAAGAGATACCTTAGCAGGCCCAATCATAGCTGCCAAGTCTGCCGTATTCCCCGGGAAACCCCCATTTTTCCAGCTGTCCCCAGCCGAAAAAAACCTCTTTTTTTTCACGGTTTATTCTGGCGCGGTGGCCATTTTGGAACTGGGCGGAGCATGCTCAGAAGCAACTTTTGATGCTGCTTTGCCCAGTTCCAAAATGGCTGCAGCGCGACTTCTGGTGCGGCGGCCATTTGGAACAGGGCAGAGCAGCATCAAAAGCCGCTTCTGAGCATGCTCCGCCCAGTTCCAAAATGGCGGCAGCGCTACTTCCGGTCTGCTACTTCCGGTCCAGTCCCTATTTCTCAGGCCGGAACTTGGCAGGTATGGGCCCAACCCTGGCAAACATTTTGCAATCTTGGCATTCCCTTGCCTTTACATATGCATACATATTCAAAGCAGACCAGAGTGGTAGGTAAGCGATCATTAGCAGCATCTAGAATAGCAGAGATTACATATCTGCAGTTAAATAAATAACCCTGTCTTCCAAATGAGCTAATGTAATTGTCTTGCTTAAAGTTCTCTTATCCTGTCATTTTTATCTTTCTCGTTAATGCATTTGCAGTCACACTCTGAGAGATCGTTTACAGTTTGTGGCCATTTTTCAGCCCTTATCACCTGCACACATCTTCCTGTGTCTGCCTTGTAATGCAGTTATAGAGTCATTAGTGGCTATAGAGTTGTCCCTAAGTCTCGCAGGCATATCAATGGGACTGGATAAAGCATGTTAGACTAGAACTTTCCCATGAAGATTTATTGGCCACAGTGAGAAGTACAAAAGATGAATTACAGCATGTGGTCCTCGGGTTTTAAGTTATCTTTTGGCAGCATTAAAGAATAACAAAAAAGGGGTGCGGGGAGAGAACAACAATTCTGGACTACTAAAATTGTGAGAAACTACATCAAATAATTAGGGACCTACTTGGGCTCTCTGTAAGCAACATCTTACATCTTATGCTGTGCCAGATCTAGAGGGCATTTAACACATTTGAACTTGGCCATTTCCTGATCTCTTATCACTTCTTTTCCTGCTCTAAAAAGGGGCAAAGTGAAGGAGTGTACTTTTGATGAGCATTTTTAGCATTGCAAAAGGGGGGGGAGTTCCCCATTTCATGCTCCTTTTTATGATTGTGCTAAAAGGGGATTAAAGTGTTTGCCTGTTAAGACTGAGCACAATGCTACCCAAATTCCATTTCTTTGCCAGCAGATCAATCAATCCTCTCTGAAATGTTGCTTTGCATTTGGTGTGTATATTCCTTTTTAAAAAAAAGGTTTTATGTAAAGCAAAATTCAAAGTGAATCTGCAGTTTCCAGTCAAAAGTTCTGATAAGCCTAGCAACGTTTTCAAGGGTACCTTCCTACATCCCAACATTGTCTGTAAATAACTTCCCACGACTGAGAAGCAGCTAGAATAGAATTCCTCCAGTCGATCTCGCACATGCCTATTGATAGCAGTTGGAGTGAGAAAATTCAGCGCTGAGGAGGAAGCAGCTTAATATTGAGGACTCCCTGTGGGTACTCAAAGCAAAAACTAGCCTTGATCATTAGGAAAGAATAAAGGCCTTTACCCTTATAAAACAAGCTGTAGAAACCAAAGCTGAGGCCTTTAAAGGGAACACTTTTATGTCTTGATACAACCTCAAAACCTTCTGTTCCAGTGATCATTAATAACAATAAACCAATGGCAAACAACAGTGCCCAACCTTTCAACCTTGCTGTTTTAGAGGGGTGTGCTGAGAAAGCCATTTACACCATGAAATCTTCTTCACTGCTGCCGCAGTATTAAAAGGTTTCCTCAAGTATGCTTTTAATGTAACAAGGACAACTCTTGATCTCTCTGTAGGGCAGTCTAAGAAAAGCTATTGCTGCACAGGTAAGACCAGAGACCAAACAGGAGTCTTTTATTTTCCTCTTCTTTGCAGTAATGGCCCCAGACTCTTGTATATATTGATGATGCTACAGCCTTTGACAATTGACAAGCCCAATAAGTAAGTGTTTAAGGTAGGCTGTGCTGCTTGATTACGCTGCAGACTTATCAATTTCAAAGGTCAGCATTTAAAATCGCTCTGTGCAGCAATCACAACCATCCTGGGCAGCTTGTTGTCAAGTATGTGAGGGCTTTCCAGAGATGGATCTCACAAAGGCAAGAACAAAGACAAACATGATCAAAGTAACTAATAAATCATGCTACTCATTCCCACAAACTCCTAGGTTTGCACCCTGGTGAATAGTTGCAACACACAAAACAATCATCATTTCCTCTACGGTCCCTACATATCATCCTTAATACATGATAATTAGTATTTCATCTGTGCTGGAGACAAGGGGACTGGGATCAGGCAGGTGGGCCAGATCCTTATCTGTTTCATCACCTCTGGATCAACATGGGCAGGGGGGTGAGGCTGCCCATCTGCCAATCACCTGACAACACAATGCCCCCAGCTGGTCCATTTTCCTTTGAAATCAAACCACGCAGGGGACGGCATGGTGCTTTGCATGTGCCAATGATTAGGTGATCAGTGGCAGTTGTAAAGTGTGGTACTTTGCTGGCACTGGCAAGAATGATGGCACTTTCTGAAGTACAGAGGTTTGAAGGTGCCTGGAACCCCACCGGAGCCACATCTTTACCTGACATTTATATGACATCAGTTTTAGGACAAATGGTCCTGTATGGCTCAAAGAGCTTTGCTGGCCAAGTGAGGAGACCTGACAAACCTAAATAGGCTCATGAACCAGAGATTCACCACTGAAGATCAAAGTATTTGATGGGCTCAAATCTTCATATAAAAACAAAACATGTTTCATCAGTCATATATAGTGCAACAGAGCATTTACCGTATATTTGCAGAATGTTTAAATCCAGTGGTGTGTGTGTGTGTGTGTGTGTGTGTGTGTGTGTGTGTAACATTTGAGGTTGGGTTGTTTTTCTTTTTAAGACTGTTATTCTCAATCTGTCTGAAAAGCAGCTTTTAGTTACATCACAAGAGGTGGTTCTCAAAGTTCCTTAACAGACCATTTCCAACAGTTCAAAATTGCTCCAACAACATGGTTGCTGGGTTCAGGAGGCATTTCAAGCATGCCATCCATCTTCAAGAAGAAGCCAAGAAGAATAAAAGGAAAATTTCTCATATCTATTTCTTAAAAGCAAAATTCTTTCAAATATCCCATCTGATAGTAAGATGAAATCTCCACATCTCCATGTACCTGAGACAGTTAAAGGTGGGTGAATCATGAGTGATGCTTTGCCCTAGAGCTGGGTAGCTACACCTTTTCCAGACTACATAGACGATTAGCAAATAAGTTGAACATTCCAGGAAAGGCAAAGCAATCACATCGGTATATTATGTCCAAAGACCATGCATCTGAACTCAAAGAGACTGATCAGGACACAGTTAGGGTCTCTGCAAGACAGCAACATAGACCCATGCATATTACAAATAGATCTCTCAGCCAGGTGGAAAAGAAATTATGCATGAGCCTCAGTTTGACACAACTGAATCTAGCACATTCAAAACATTTCATGGCATGTGCTTTTAAATTGAAAGAGGGGGTCGGAGAGATAATGAAGCATATTTGAAGCAGAAAATATCCATGGCAGAAAATCAAGCAGAAGCTCTTTACTTTAAAAAACAAACAACAATGTGTGCAGAATCAAAACTGTTTCTGGAAACAAATGCTTTTTCTATAAGGTGTGAATGGATCTCCACTCCCCCCCCCCCCCAGAGGACTGCGGTGTGTTTATGTTTTGTTTGCCTAAATTGGAAGGTGTTGCCTAGAAGATAATGTATGTAGATTATCTTAGTGACAAACTCTTCAAAAGAAGTAATTTTCTGTCCGTATGCAGCTGTGCTTCTTTATTGTATCTATAATTAAACATTTGCTTTCAGGTTTGGGAGGCATGTAGGTGTCTCAACAAACCATTTAATGCTATGCAAAATGAGAACTAAAGCACTTTAAAAAGAATTCTGCCAGTGTTTTGCCAGCTTTCCACTGACTTCCGTCAGCTAAAGGACAAAAACATCTACATGATGCTGTGCTCTTAGGCGACATTTTGTTGTATCCAGTGCTAACTCTACTCGGAGGAAACCCGTTGAAGTTAACAGACATGACTAACTTAGGTTCATTAATTTTAGTGGGCTGGCTCTGAGCAGAAATTTGTTGGATACAAACCAACAAATGTTTTGTATTCAACGGAATGCTAAATAGTGCTTTGGGTAAGTGGGACGACTTCTGTTCATGTAATGAGACTCCCCCACCTCCTCTCCCTGTAGTCCTCTAATACCAGTGCTTTTTTTCCTGGGAGGATGCAGGAGTATGCATACTCTTAAACATTTTGGGAATCTAATGGGAGAAGTAACTTAAAAAATAAAAAAAGATTAGTTTCTTCTCTAGCATAGTGATTTGTCAGTTTCATTGAATAGCACAATGAATTATCAGTTTCGTTGCTACCCCCGATGGCGGCCTCATTTCCTGCCACTGTGTTTCCTGAGTCTCAGATGGAAGTGAGCGTTTAATGTGTGAAGCAGTGTGGAATGTGAGTACCCCTAAAATTTTATTAAAGAAAGAAAGCACTGCCTAATACTATTCTGGGGCACAACCACCCAGAGCAGATTCAAGGAGGGCAGGGAGGAAGGAAGGGAAAAGTTCCATTGCACAAGTCATTCTGCTTCCACATTTAGTTGACTATTGCACAATATTTTCCAATCTTACTCTATCACCGCTGTGCTTTCAGTGTTAAGTCCCATCTGTGCACCCTAGATCATTGCTATTTATATTGCTGCATGCCAAGCTCCTGCCACCCCTAATCTCTAAGCAGTGTGAGATTCCAGGGGGTTCCAGGTGCACTTACCAAGTACCCATGTTTCCTATTGGAAATGAGGCACAGTGGAGACTGTGGTGTCTTTATGATAATTTTTTTTATTTCACATATATACAAACTGAGCCTACAATGGAGGAGTCCACAGCATCACACTCCAAGACACACATCACATCACACTTCTCCCTTGGTGCAGTCCTAGATACAGACAGACGCCAGGCATCATTCTCTTTGCTTGTGTTACTTCACTCCTAACCTCCTACTCTAAGTTTCTAGTCCACATTGCTTCCATTGCTTACACCCTCTCTACTGTAAGCTCTCTTTATCTGTAGCGAAAGGAGCCTTACTCACCTGCAGCCCCTTTGATCCTCTGATATCTTAATGGTTCATTGCCCCAGGCTAGTCCCAGGGGGCTAGTCCTGGCTTAATTAGCTCTTGACACATCACAGGAAGCACCAGCTTGTCTTAATTAACTTTTGACATACAATGATTCCAGAGAATTAGAAGCATCTAATACACAGCTTAAATACACACAGGTCTAGCACAGTTTGAACACTCTGAGCCTTAATTAAATTCTAACACTAACTTGATCTGAGAATTTTAGGGGAAATCTAGCTCCCACAACTCATAACAATACTGATGGGAGTGGTGCATAGCTATGGCATCATTTCTGTTTCCTATCAGGAAAACCATGCTTGCATTTCTCCATGGACTGAATGTTACATTGGATGGGTTTCACAATGAAAGGGGAACAAAATACATATTTGTTGTTGTCAATAAGTGTCCACAAAAGCTAATGATACAAGGATGGGTGAATGTGTCAATTTCCGTTTTCTCAGTTTCTCATTTTTCAAAGCTTAAGTTTAGTCCTCACAAAAATTCATCAGCATTTCGGGTTCCGGTTTCCGCCTGCAGGAATGGCGGACCTGTTTTCCATCTCTCTGACCTTCGTAAGGAATTTGGCGGTTGCTAGGGGAGTAAATGGCAACCCCCTACCCTCTCCGGGGGTTACGGAGAGGGGCCGCTGGCCCGCGATGCCCCCAGACCCACTCCGACTGTTTTTGGAGTGGGGGGAGCTTGGGCTGAGCACTTACGAGGGCCAGGACTCCCGGACGCTAATCTGCATGGCGGGGATTTCCATGGTTAAAGAAGATAATTAGGCTTAAATCTATGGACATACTTCAGAAGGAGGGGAAGAAGCGCTGTTTACTGCTGAGAAATTTATGCTGCTGAAAGGAGAGGAGTCAAAGATTGTACTGCATCTGGAAGAAGGATTGATGGGGACGGAGCGATAAGGGAAGTTTTTATTTTTATTTTCCTTCATATTGTTGCCTCGTACCTTCCCGGACGCGATGTCCTGGCTTGTTTGGAGTGAAAGAGAAGCAAAAGACTGTGTGAGTTGAACTTTATAACTGTTGTTACTGAGCATATTTTTTTTTAAAGATGTGGAGTTGCCGATGAGAAAAGCCTCCCCCTAGTCGGGCGGAAGGAGTTCTGGACGCGCTCGGAGGATTTATGAGTTGTGACGCACTTTAAATTGGAGCAGCGACCTGAAGCTAAGTTCAGCTATAGGGCAAGGAGATCCATTAATTTACCAAGAGCTTATGGTTTGATGTTTGGGTCTCCTGCCTGAAAAAGCTGTAAATTCTATAATGATCGTGAATCTTCATGGCTGTGAGAGAAAGCGAAAGTGATTTGAGCTTTTTGAGATGGCGCTGCTTCGGGCTGCTTCGACGCAACAAGGAGCTCCATTAAGAAGATTTATGGGGAGGCTGGACTGATTAACCCACACAGGAGAAAGAACATCTGTGAAACTTTATTTGATATTTATCTCAGCGGCTGGGAAACAATCAGATGAAAGTGGAAAACATCTATGTGACTGTAAGGGGAAGATCTGGATTATTATGAACTTGGAGGACGATTTGAACTTTAGAAAAAAGACGGCAGTGGACAGTTGCGAGGAATTCCCAATTTCTTGAAGCATGGGAACCCAAATAAAAAATTTTTTAGATGATTTGGCATAACATTCGGTTTGATTGATATATATATGTGTATAATTTGAAATATTGAATGTGATATAATTGGTTTTAATTGGAAAATTAATAAAAATATTTTTTTTAAAAAAAAATTCATCAGCATTTCAGTGTGTGTATTTCTCCTGATGTGCACATGCTTATATGTGATTTTGCCCAATATACACATTTTTGCAAAGCAATTTCCACTAATGCTGTATAATGCATGTTCACTATATAGACATCTATATGCATACCTTAGTATATGCATTTTTGTACCCATTACTTGGCTGGAGAACTGAATGTGGTGATGACCCTGGGGCCACAAACCTCTTTCTGGCTCTTTTGTGATTAGGGCACCCAATTACATGGGGATCATCCACAAGATACACAAGGCCCCTTGCTGCAGAAGATTAATCACATGAAGGACTGGAAGGAATCACATAGACCAGGCATCCCTAAACTTCGGCCCTCCAGATGTTTTGGACTACAATTCCCATCTTCCCTGACCACTGGTCCTGTTAGCTAGGGATCATGGGAGTTGTAGGCCAAAACATCTGGAGGGCTGCAGTTTGGGGATGCCTGACATAGACCCCTGAGGCAGGACTAAACATGCCTCTCCACATTCCTGTTCTGATCTTGCTGCCTTAGGGCAATAACATCTAAAGGGGGCATTAGTCTACATCATTTCCCACCTGGAAAAAGGGAGAATGGGTGACCACATGAGCTGGGTCTCTGTAGGAGTAGCCCACTTCACATGTGGCAAAGAGCTTGTGGTGTTCTTATATACTACTACAAACTGACACACTTTGACGCTTGCACCTCCAATGGTTCTTTCACAGATGCTGTGATTGACCCATGGACTTCCAGCTTGGTTAGGCCCTCCTTTAAAAGCATGCATAAGTCCCTTTTGAACAATGTTGCTCATTCAGATGAAAATATCATTTATGCGAGGAGAGAATATGCACACATATTTTGCTAGGCAAAACATTTAGTGGTAATGTACATCAAAAACAATTCAACCTCATAGATTAAACCCAAAAAGACATTAAACCAAAACAGTGACTGCAAATTCTTATTTCTTTTGGTTGATTCTTCTTCCCTCTTATCACCCCCACACAAAAACGGACACATGAGCTTCATTGCCATCATATGATTTAACGTGTCTGCAACCTCATTTGCTATTCTTTCCCTTCACTCCTTTTAGACACAGCTTGTAACCTGCATAAAATGCAGTTTTGTTCTCAACAAACTCAATGCATTTTTATTGTTAATAATGCCTGCTTTAAAACAACAACAACAACAACAAAGAACACTCTTTTGTCTACAGTAACCAGATGCCTGTTATAATCAAGGATGCTTTGCTGAAAATGAGGAGCATTGTACTGAACATACACAGGAAGCCTTTTTATAAAGAACCCAGCTATTGTAAGTGATTTTTTTCCTGTGTTTATCTCATTCTTGTCTTTTCCATCCTTTAATCCTCTTATAGTTCTTAGTTGGGCAAGACTCCCATTAACAGAAATGAGATTTTGGCTTTACAAAACAGCATCAGTTCCTATTTGGTAGCTCCTAGGCCTATGTCTCTCCCCTAATGGTCTCTCTCCTCTTACTGCCCTGTCCAAAGAGACATAATATCTCCCAATTCACTGTTTTCATTCCCAGAAGGATGAATCCAGAGTTACCACTGAAATGCCACTTCAAACAAAATTGGAAGGCAGTTTGGAAATTTCTCCTGGGGCAAAACATCTGAAGAATTTCAAGAAAATCCAAGAGTTTTGCTATGATTTTCAAAATCTCTAGGGAGGCTATACACAGCAATAGCTTGTCACTGGGTTTCCCATAAAAAACAAAAAATCTAAGTAGATTTAGGGGTCCCTCATCAGGTGAAAAATTTGTGGATATTTGAGCAACATCAAAAGCGTTTCAAGATTTGCAAAGTTTCTGGGGGAGAATAATCAGTGAAGACTTGAGTCACTGATTCCATTTGCATTGCAATACTATGAATATTTGCCTCACTGTGTTCATTAAGATTTACTGTATATGTGACAAGAATCATTTGATGCACACGGCAGGGATGGAGGGAAAACTCAATGCAATGAAGGAAGGATAGAAGACGAAACTCAACAGCCTTCTTTCCCTCATTCTGAAACCCAATAATGACTGAGTGAAAATGACCTCCCAAAATACTGCATTTTTTTTGGTGTGTGATGAATTGAAAAGAGGGTACTTCACTGAATATTCTCCAGGGGAGAACTGGCATTTCCCATCAGTTATGGGGGAGCTTGAGGGAAAACAATGTTTTGGATAGCCACAAACAAGTCATTCTTGTCTTGTAATGACAAAAACAGACTTGCAAGCTGACACCAAGATATAAATGCAATGCCATCTCTGACAACACACAGTAGGCAATATCCAAGTAATCCTTTCTGTCAGTACAAATATTTGCTCTTCCACAATGGAGCTCTCCCCTTCCCTCTCCCCTGCACACCCACTAAACCCGCTCTGGGGTTTCCTCCCAACCTTCTCAAGCGGATTTTAGGAGGTTGTGAGGCAAGGCAAGATGAGATAAAAGGGCCACCCACTGATAAAAGTCCCGTTGAGGCAGGGACTTCTCAACCCCATGCTCTTGACCACAGCATCGTGACTCCAGTCCTAGGCTACTTACTTGGAAGTCCCATTTAATACACTGGGACTTACTACACAGGCATAGAATGAGCTGTGTGGCACCTTTCTGAGAAGGTTCAGAATGAACTGCCCTGAGAGCTCTGGATGAAGGGTGATATATAAATACAATAAATAAATCAATAAATGAAGTAGAACAGCGCCACAACATCACAAGTACTGTGTTTCCCCCCTGAGTAATAAGGTCTTGAAGATGCGTTTTTGAACACACGTGTGTGTGTGTGTGTGTGTGTGTGTGTGTGTGTGTGTGTGTGTGTGTGTGTGCTTGGGAAGCCTAGACCCATCAGGGCACCCATATACATGTATAAAGTCTTCCATATCTTATGAATTCACAGCAGGAAACAGCCGCATAACCACTGTGTAACATGCAGTCATTGTGCGTGCTGTGTAAAGTGTTGAGATACCCATAAATCCTCCTAGAGGCGCAGTGCTTCCTTAAGGGTGCCTGAAGCAGACTTAACTTAAAGTTAAGAGTTCCACTTCATGCAAAGATCTAAAGATTGCACTAGCAACATAAAACTTACACACCTCTTAATTCTACTTCAAGCTGAGCTGGAATTGTTGTGCTCTGAACTGGGATCAAATTGGTGATTGTAAAGAGCTATCAAAATTTGGTAATGTGCTTAACTGTTTGAATCGGGCACTAATGGTTGAGAAAATGCATGCTAGATAAAGAAACAATAATGATATACTTGTTAACTATTTGATGCTGAGAGGGAATAGCCAACTTGTCATTATTCAGATCGGGTCGTAATGGTTGGGAAAATGCATGATAGATAAAGAAACAATAATAATATGCTTGTTAACTATTTGATGCTGAGAGGGAATAGCCAACTTGTCATTATTCAGATGTTTGGGTTTCACCATTGATCATCATGGCAGTGCACAGGGAATTAAACGTCCCTGGTAGCTACGGTAACGGCACTGCCATTTTATATCTTTAAAAACACATTAAAATCAAATTCTAAGTCCATTCCACGCATCAGCAAGGTGATGAGAAAATAATTTGACCTTAAATTGCGGTTGCACATGCAGCATTAAAACAGAAAACTGGGTGGAAAAACAACAGCTTGGAAACATAAAACAAAATGAAGACAAACTCTAATCCTTCAAACAAATCAGTGCAATCCCTATGCTAATTACATGGTAAATTATCGAAAAGGCAACCTTGCTGCACCAGCTAATCACAACCTTGACCTTATAGCACTTTGAACCTGATGTGGTGGAAACAGAGAGATAATGCTTTCTTTCTGGCTGAGATTGGAAGATGTAAGTCGCTCTTTGGATTCATGAACAGGCTGCTGGGTGGCAAGTCTGCCTATTGTGGTGGGGGGATCTCAAGAAACCAGTGTGGCTGCATAAGAAGGTTACAGATTAGCTGAGATTTAAGAAGGGCATGTATAGGAAAAGGAAGAAAGGGGAAATCACAAAGGAGGAGTATACATGAGCAGCCAACAGTTGCAGGGTGAATGTCAGGCAGGCCCAAGCTCAGAATGAGCTCAGGCTTGCAAGAGAGGAGGAGGGGGAGGAGGAGGAGGAGGAGGAGGAGGAGGAGAAGGAGAAGGAGAAGGAGAAGGAGGAGGAGGAAAGATTGTCTTTATTATGCAACTCTGGTCAGTGACACTGAAAGCAGCAGCATTAGCTAGCATGGTGATAGTATAGGGGATCTGTACATATGTATCTTTACTTTAATAATAATAATAATAATTTATTATTTATACCCCGCCCATCTGGCTGGGTTTCCCCAGCCACTCTGGGCGGCTTCCAACAGAAAAATAAAACAAAACACTCGATTAAACATTAAAAGCCTCCCTAAACAGGGCTGCCTTCAGATGTCTTCTAAAAATCTGGTAGCTGTTTTTCTCTTTGACATCTGATGGGAGGGCATTCCACAGGGCAGGCGCCACTACCGAGAAGGCCCTCTGCCTGGTTCCCTGCAATTTGGCTTCTTGCAACGAGGGAACCGCCAGAAGGCCCTTGGTACTGGACCTCAGTGTCCGGGCAGAACAATGGGGGTGGAGATGCTCCTTCAGGTATACTGGACCAAAGCCATTTAGGGCTTTAAAGGTCAGCACCAACACTTTGAATTGTGCTTGGAAACGTACTGGGAGCCAATGTAGATCTTTCAAAACCAGTGTTATGTGGTCTCGGCGGCTGCTCCCAGTCACCAGTCTAGCTGCCGCATTCTGGATTAGTTGTAGTTTCCGGGTCACCTTCAAAGACCCGGAAGAACTGTATATAGTAGATAGTAGGGTTTAGTTTTGTCTTGTGTCTGGAGACAATAAACACTTTGTTAATTTGAACTGTGTGGGAGATGAGTTTTGGCCTTAACCAGGAATGAGCTGTTCTGCCGAGAGCAGGAAATCTTTGAAGACCCTTCTGGTGCTCCACTTACTCTGCTCACACTGGTTGAAGTGTGGTGATCTACCAACTGATATAACAGTAAAACAGGGATTGGGGACCCTATAACTCCTATCATCCCTGACCATTGGCTCTGCTGGAATCTGGAGCCACGCAACTTCTAAAGGACTACACATTACCCATCCCTCCAGCAAAGCACACTCAGACATCTGCTTGCCATAACATCTTGCAAATCTGAAACCTCCAAAAGAAAGAAAGGGCCGCTCATACACATATAGGACCAGGGAGCAGGTCTTTGAGGAAAGGGAACAATAGAAAACAATGGAAGTTATACCAGATGTTGTACCAAACATGAGAAAAGAGGAGAGCATACTACTAGTGGTAATCACATAAAACTTCACACTCTGATGCTAATTACTATTATTTATAGGATAAGCCAATGAAATACCACAACAAGTTAAGTCATACTCCTCTCCTATGCTGATACAAATGTATAAAGCACAGTAAGAACTGCAGTTGTACAGCAGCTGCTTTAGATAAGGAATAGTGTTTGCCCTCTGAAATGCAATTGCAGCAGGTTCAGTGTGGTGCTTTGATATGGCAAGGAAGCCAGTGAATAATTAAATATTGCCCTGTTGTTTCCTTGGAGGGCCTTGTGTTTATTGCACTGGTTTCTAGATGCTCAGGGTGCTTGATCATGAAACAGGACTGTAGGCCAGCACCCTGCCGGACATTTGGAATTGTTTTGGGACAAAACTAAGGCACTGAATTGCTCGATACTGAAAAGCGCCAAAATCACAGCACCTGGGAAAGATTAAAGTCCCTTTCACACATTCTCCACATGAGCACACATGCAAAAAAGTTTTGCTGATTTCTATTGATAATTATTCCATTATGTGCACAGCTTAAGAGATTTATTTGATTAAGCCATCTATACATTTTTGTAAGAAAAAGAAAAGAACAGATGACGCTGAATATGTGGAATGGAAAGGGGGATCACACCCACCCACCATACATTTAAAGCACACTTATACCACTTGAACAGTCATGGGGAATCCTGGAAACTGTAGTTTCTTTAAGGGTGTGGGGATTGCTGGTCTGTGAGGTTAGCACCATTAACAAACTACAGTTCCTAGGATTCTTTGTGGAAAGTCATGACTCTCAAAATGGTAAAGAGTTCTTTAAAAGAGTGGCGTGGATGTGACAAATGTGGCAGCAGGTTCCAATTCTGACATCATTACCTCATTGATTTACAAAACAAAAACCATCTCTATTTTTAAACCATTTGAGAGTCACCATAATAAAGGACTAGCCTTCTGCTTGACATCTAGTTTAATGTGCAGATGTTTTTGGATGGATGAACATGCAGTCATGGGAAGATAAGGGCCAAGACAGTTCTTAATATTCAATGTATATGAATTGCATATGTTAGGATAATTTTGAGG
This sequence comes from Zootoca vivipara, assembly GCF_963506605.1. Classification (NCBI taxonomy): domain Eukaryota; kingdom Metazoa; phylum Chordata; class Lepidosauria; order Squamata; family Lacertidae; genus Zootoca; species Zootoca vivipara. The sequence continues at coordinate 17,802,959 of NC_083282.1, read as the reverse complement.
GAGGTGATGTTTGGATGCAAAGCAGATACCCTTTTGTGTCTTCTTTGTGGCTTGTCATGGCCAGCTAAATCTTGAAATTTGAAGGAAATGTATCAATTTCAGAAACCCTTTCCAAAATAAAAGGTTGAGATGCAGTGAATGTTCATTATGGCCTTCCTAATCTGACTCACAAAAGTTATTTAAAGAGGACTGTGAATTCTGCCTGGTAAATTAAAGTGCGCCAAATATTTTGTTGTCATTCAGTTTGACAACATTTGACTTTATTTGGGTTTTTTTTAAGTATGGTATAAAGATTAAGTGCAATGGGGCAGCAGCTAAACATAAGAAGAGCCTGCTGGATCAGGCCAATGGCCCATCTAGTCCAGTATAGTATCCTGTTCTCACAGTTGCCAACCAGATGCCTGTGGGAAACCAGCAAAGCAGAACCTGAGCACAAGAGCAGTCTCCTCTCCTGCAGTTTCCAGCAACTGGTATTTAGAGCTCAAATGTCTCCAGCCATGAGGGCTGAGCAGAATCATCATGGTCACCGATAGTCTTATCCTCCATGAATTTGTCTAATTCTCCTCTAAAGCAAACCAAGTTGGTGAAAATCACTGCCTCCCATGGAAACGAGTTCCATAGTTTAACTGTACATGGAAAAAAATAGTTTCTTTTATCTGCCCCAAACCCTTCCAACATTCAGCTTCATTTTCTGCTCTCGGTTCTATTAGCAAACTCCAGACTTACAATTTTCTTCAGGATCATAGATGTATGACTGAAAAACAGGTCATGGAACTCCTGAATGGCAGGCTATTTATATTTCTTTGTCCAATTAAGCCTTTTATCCACTTGAAGATCAAACATAGTTTGACTTTGGACATTGCTATGACTACACTATTGTCATAGCAATAATGTTCTGCAACAATAGGAACCGGAGGCTTTGAGCCATCCTAGTAACAAACATGCATATAACAACTATGCAAGGCATGAAATACCTAAAATGCTAAGAACTTCATTCCCCACATCCTGTTAAGATATACATTTTAAATACAGTGTAAGGCAGTAGAGAAAGGAATCCGAGATTAAGCTAAGTGGATATTGTACTGATAATATAATTAGTAATCTCTTTTAGCATGTGTTTAGTGCTTAACAACATCAGCCGGTTCTGTTAAAGCACATTTATGGCTTTATATTGGGGCTCAGTTTTTTTCTGATTCAAATGTAACAAGAAACTTTGGTTTAAAATAACCATGATAAAAGTGGCAACTGTGGTACAAAAGGAGAGGAAGGGAGTGAGTGAGCAGGCACAATATGGATTCCTAGCTAAACAACCCATCATGATTTATAAAGCCAAGTTTGTTATGTCCAAGTAAACTCATGTTTTTAAGCCAGCCAACCAGTAGCTGTTGAAGTATTCTGGGTTTTAACCAACTAAGTCATCTTCAGAGTGGACCCATGAAAACCAATAGATTTAAGTTAGTCAAGTCCATTAATTTCAGTGAGTCTACTCTGAGTACCACTTAGATGGATACAACCTTCTCACCCCAATGGCTTCATCTATGAAAAAGGTTTGAACCAATGTCAACCTGAAGGGCATCAGTCTATGCTCTAAGGCAGGCATGTCAAACCTGCGGCCCTCCAGATGTTTTGGACTACAATTCCCATCTTCCCCAACCACTGGTCCTGCTAGCTAGGGATCATGGGAGTTGTAGGCCAAAACATCTGGAGGGCCGCAGGTTTGACATGCCTGCTCTAAGGTAATTACTTAGACCTATCTCTGTTACAGATAGTATAAATTTACTGATATATGCAATAAGTCCGAGGATCAGATCTAGGGCTGTTGGTTGTAGCTTTAAGTGTCTGAATGCAGCAACGTGGTAAGCAGCAGTACCTTCCTGCCCCAGTGCTCAATATGACTATTTCACCACCATTTTAGCCCTATAGGTGCTCCATGTATTCTCTCACTCCCTTGAAGCTCTTAAAAGGTAGGGTATCTGGCAGTCATAAGCCACAACTGAAACACCCAGTGACTTGGCTGTTCTGATGGCTGTTGCTTGGTTGCCATTGCTCAAATCACAGATAGGTCAGTTGTGTGTCTTCTGTTCGACAGGCTGTCAGATGACACTTCTCTCTTCAGAGGGCTGATCTGGTCCAAGTCTGGTTTAAAGATAAAGAACCGTAAGAAGGGAAAGCAAGGTCTACATGTTGACCGTCAACAGTTATCAGCACCCTGGACAGCAGACTAAACAGGCACAGAAGTAAACCCTGGTCAGAGTCTTCCCCACTATAGTGAGATCTGTATTGCATTCTCTATTTGAGTCATTGCAATTATTTTAAAATAATTGCATATGAAAATTTTAAAATTCATATAAATATCTGTGCCCCCTTTTATGGCAACATGTTTCCTCTTTGGGGTGATGCTTAGAAGGTCACACTAATCATGACTCCTCACTCCTATTTCACCTTCGCTTTCTCTCTCTCCTCCTCTCTACACCCCACATTAAATGTTGCCACTTAACATTGAAACAAACCTTCAGGCAAAAATAAAATGTGAGATCCTATCAAGCTTTGTAGCTACTGAAGATGGGAACTCACAACCTTTTCACTTTCCTTTATCAATGGGATCCCATATGTACTGTATTTCAACCCCAGGTTTTTGTGCATGAGAGATAACAACTGCAAAATATTTTTTTCCTCTAGAAACATGCAGGGATATGGAATGCTCCATCTGTGGTGGTCTTGGCTTGAATGTGTATATTGATATAGTATTTCAGTAACAAAACTACAATAGAATCAGTACCAATAAAAAAAACACAACACCCATATTGTGATACAAACTCAAAACCAATCCAGCTATAGCCACCAAAAACTAGAAAAAAAACTAAGTAAATTTCCATCAAGACCCAACCAACACATGTCTCCAGAAGGAAGATATTCCAGAACTTGGGTAACGCTACTATGTTATAGCCATTATTGTCCTCTTCAACTTGTGCTCCAACTGCTCACTCTCAGCTGAGAACTACAGGACAAGAGCCCTACAGTTCATGCCCTTGCCAGGCACCAGCTTTTATATAGTACCTAAGGAGGTGAGAGAAGAAGAGAAAAAAACATTCTCAATAGCAGTGAAGCACCCCAATGTCTCTTCCACAAAACATATGTCCCCACACCTCCAGCAGCCCTTACTACTGCATGGTGAGAAATGAGGATTCTCCTTTGCTGAAGGCATTTAAGCAAAGGCCAGATAGCCATCTGTCAGGGCTGTTATAGTAGCATCCCATTTGCAGATCCTGCACTGGACAAAATGGTGTTGGAATGGATGACCTTCAAGCTATTGCCCAGCTCTGTGGGGCTTTTTTTTTAAGCACACACACACTTATTTTGACAAGAAGGAAGTTGAAAAGATTCTGATAAATTGAATAATTTGACTATGGTTTGTATTTCTGCTTGATGCCTATCTTTTAAAACATAAGCCGTCCTCCACATGCACAAAAACAGAGTAGTTTTTAAACTTTTCAGTGATATATTATGTTTTTCCAGAAAGCCTCGAGGGGAAATATTGTGCTCCAGGTATTGAAGAGAATTTCATACTTGAGAAAAATTATCACATATGGTAGTTTTTCTACCTCAGGAAGAGAAAAAGGGAAAGGAAAGGCTCTTTATAGATCTTAAGTTGAAATCTTTAAAGTATTAACAAATGCTTTATCTAAGGATCAAACACCCTTTGAAGGATGGTAAGTAAAAGCGCAGCTGAGTCTCTGCAGGCTTCAGGTTGCAAAATTCTCTCTCTAGTGCATGTATCATTTTCTATATGTTGGGAGGAAGCTTGGTTTGACTTCCCAATTTGTCCCAGCACACAAATTGTATGTGTGAAGGAATACGGCATGAACAAAGACCAACCTGCTCCCCTTTGAAATAAAACCAGCCAAAAATCTCAGCAACAACAAGGTGACAGTGGCACTATAATGCGGTTCCCACAAATAAATGGCAACCATGGTGTTCTTCATTGGGCAGTAGGTGCAACTGGCTCAACACTTGATCTTTAGATTCTTTGCATTTCCACCTCCTGTCTGCCTAGAGAGAGAGAGAGAGAGAGAGAGAGAGAGAGAGAGAGAGAGAGAGAGAGAGGAGGAGGAGGAGGAGGAGGAGGAGGAGAAGGGTGACAGGAGGAAAGTGGGTGGACTACCTTCAGTGCTGGCCCCATTCACTTTTGACTTCAGCTCCACCGACCCTCAACTTTGGCCCCATTCATTCTTGATATGAGAGATCCCCCCCCTCCATGGGAATGCAGTGCTTAACATGAGAAAGGTCCCCAGCCTCTGCTCTAACATTACCCAAAAACTGGCAGCAGGGGGCTTCTAACACTCTAATGGCATCCTTGCCAATCAGTTCCTTGATCATTGAAGTTTTTTAGTAGCCCATTTTCCCATATGCACACCTTAGATATTTTTATGGCATATAAGAAGGAATTAACCAATTCTCGAAATGCTACCATGCCTAATCACCTGGAGGAGATTCTTACTCACCACAGATGACTGGGCAAATGGCTATTTAACAAACATGCTATTGGCACAAAGTTGTAAGTACAGCTCTGCCTCTTTTCCTTCTCTGTTGTGTTTGTGTCATGTGTCTTCTTGTATACTCTTAATCTTTGCAAGATACATAGTCGCTTTCAAGGCACTTAATAAATCATTTTCCATGCCCAATAGTCTGTGAACAGCATAAGTTGCACTGACCAGTGCATTACAGAAACCTTTATTGAAGGCTTGATTAGGCTGTAATGAAGTTCTGTGTCTTAAATATCTGGGGAGAGGGTGTTGTTTTTTTTTAAAAAAAATGATATAAAGACCCTTTTAGCCAGTTTTATGTGCGCACACCATCATCTGCATATATTGGTGAAGCAGCCTTTTTCATGCTTTGTCTCTAATGTTATTCCATGGGGGCACATTAACCAGATCCACTGGCTTTAGTCAGTGCGTACTTAAAAGCTCCCTTGATATGCATGTTGTCTTTAAATTGCTTGGTATTGTCGAGTAGAGCTCTTTAAATCATGGCTTGCATTTATGTGTCTTTATTTCCCCCAACAAAATTGTTGTTGCCATACTACATGGTTAAGAAACTACGTGGTGAAGAAAATTAGCAACAAAAGCCTGGGCTTTTCTCAATAACTCTCCCCACCTTTAAAAAATGCGCAGAGCTCATGAACCCACTTTGAATCAAGATGAGCGGTTTCCTATCAGCCCCACCATTTGCCTGTGACAAGATATAAGCTTTGTTGTTCACAAAGTTTCGGTCCCTCAATCAATTCCTTCCTTTCTCTTAATAAAATGGAATTGTACATCTAATTCCTGCCTTGTCATTGCCTGTGGTTATTTAGCTGATGCAGAGAGTCAATTATACCCAGCCAAAAGTGGCAGAAAATTCCTGTGAATAGAAAATGTGCATTATTCTGATGGCATCTGACTTCCCATTCTCACTTCAGCATTCACAGCAAGAAAGTGATAATACCATGGATAACGAACAGCACATTTCCCACATAAATTATTTAGGGATGGCAAACCCACGAATCCATAGAGCAGTGCACATATGTGATCATTTCAGACTGTACTCAGATGTAGCGTTAATGCGTTCTAGCGAAGATGTCAGAAATCCATGGCTTTGCGTCTACTGAAGAAAGGGATATTTTCCCTTTAAGTGCCAGAATTTCTGTTACTGAAAAGTGTGCCTTTCGGATTCAGAAACAGGAGCGACGATCCGAACAGTGTGCAAAAAGTGAGCATATATTATTCTCATATGTGGAATGCTGTTCACACAAATATTTCCATGTAGGTGAGGTAGAGAAAGGAAGATGCCCTGAGGGAATGTCCCTCCATCTTAAAGACACATGTCTTTTAAAGCTGGAACAGACTAGGCTATCTTCCACCTTTCCATGTGAAGCAGGAGTTGGAACCCTTTGAAACGCATGACCACATTGCTTTCTGGATAACCTTCCAAGGACTGCATGCCAGTGGTGTGTGGAGCCAGAGACAAAAGTGGGTGGAACAACAAAGATAAATGCTACCTTTATAGAGCAGGGTGGTTTCTCTCACACATCCCTCTCTATTCTCAGTCCGGACAAACAAGAGGCGAATTAGAATTTCAGACCACAGCCAGGCGAAAGCATTTGGGGCATAATGCAGGGTTAGTGAAAGGTGGCCTAGTGGGAAATGTGGCCTGGGGACAGTCCTGAGGTCCAGACAGTGAATCCTGGAGGGCTGGATATGGCTTCTGGGCCTGAGGATCCCCATCCTTCATTTAGGTGGTGATGACCTGGTCAAGATGGCTGATGAGGGCAGTGGAGGTGGTTAGTAGGGGTATCATGGTGGCAGAGCTACATGGAAAAGCAGTGGGTGCAAAAAATTAAAATAAATTCCCCCTGCTCAAATTCAACTCAAGCCACAGGAGAGAGTTTGCGGACTTGTTAAGTCTGCCTCTAAGGCAGACTTTAACGAGCCTGCCCCAAGTTTCCATTTTCAGAGCCAAGCCTGGCAAATTGACTGACAACTCTGCTAATATCCAAAACTCAAAAAGGAGAAACAATCAATGAAAGACTACACTCCTGTGAATCTACATCTTCCCATTCTGTTTGACTATAAGCTGTACTTTGCAATCAATAATGCCTGGGTTTTTATGGGTTGGCCTGAGCACCCTCATTAGTTTTAGATTTTGTCCAATATTCAAAGGAGAAGAAAGAAGTGTCGGGGATTTCCTCCCATATAATATTCTATTGATCTGTGCCACAGAAAGAGCATGCCTCCTCATTGTAATAAGACTGTTTATATCGGCAACCCAAACAGAAAGCACAGGTTTTTCCCCATTAACACACAGTTTTGATTTTCATATTTCTAAACAACGCCAACGCCATGTTCGCATTTCTAGCTTAACAGAATGGGAATGATCCACTAGCAGGTCAAATGCAACTGACCAGACAACAAATTTCATATTCCATTCAAATGAATTTTATTTTATTTTATTTTGACTAGGACTTGATTGATGTAAATTGTCCATAATGAATGCTGAAGTGATCTTTGCCCTCAGGTTTAAAAGCAAGTATGGATGTTAGTTCCATAACCAAACATTGTTATCTTGGACATGAAATTGTTCACAGGGGACTAAAGTTTTGGTAACTAAAACCACGAATTGTATAACTTTTCAACATTACAAGGGTAATGAGCATGGCTATTCAAAATTAATTTGTTGGCCAGTCTGTCTTCTCTTCCTCCTTTCCAAAGGCTGATGTGCTTAATAAGGTCCATGCAGTTTACAAGCATTTTGCTATATTGGTCTCAAAGCTCACTATTAGGGCACAATCATGATAATAAGCATCCTCTATTGTTAGTCCCAAGCATGTGATCCTCAAATGTCTCCTGTATTGGAACACATAGATCCCATCTTTAGCTAAGGATGCTAATGGACATTAATAGATCTATCTATTAATCTGCCTTATACTGAGTAAAATCATTAGTATACTTAGCTCAGTATTTTCTACACTGATTGGCAGTGGTTCTCCAGTTCTACCTTAGGACAGAACCTGGGAGCATTTGCATGCAAAGCAGATGTGTTACCAATGAGCTATGACCCTTCCTCAATGAATTTATGCCCATTCTGTCAAGATGTCTTGTTAGTTAGTGGCTATCATCATACTTTGCGGTGGCAAATTCAGTCATAATTAGCCATTCCGATTTTTAAACATTTTCTCATAGCAAAACTCTTTAGTTTTTCAAAGATTACATTAGAAGTGTGGATAGGTGTAGGCTAAGACTTTTTCAGTGCTAGCATAGTATCTATATCAGGCATCCCCAAACTTTGGCCCTCCAGATGTTTTGGAGTACAATTCCCATCTTCCCCAACCATTAATCCTGTTAGCTAGGGATCATGGGAGTTGTAGGCCAAAACATCTGGAGGGCCGCAGTTTGGGGGTGCCTGATCTATATCCTCTGTAACCCATCCCTTGCCTCTTCTCTATTAATTTTCCGAGGCTGGGTGGTGACGATTAGTAATCGGGCAGATAATCTGGCCCAGCAGTTTTTGCAAGTTCCATAGAGCTGTGTCCTCAACCCCTGGGCTATCTGGCGGCAAGTCAGTATGTGAAGTTCCCAGTCTGGGGTCAATCCATGTGTCCAAAGTCCTGCAGAGATGCTGAAGAATTCAAACAGAGGTTCATCAACATGGGCAGTTGAGCAGACACAGCACCTCACCTCTGCTTTCATACCTTGCATGCTGATGGCAGCATCTGGGCTTCATGAGGCATGTGACCCTCTCCTGTTCCAAGCCTACTTCAGCCGAGGAATCACACACCTCCTCCTAGTGAGCCACACCTGGCCAACTAGGGAGCTGGGTTGTGGGTCCTTGTCTGCCTCAGCTTCCTGCTCCCTGCACCTCAGAGCCTGCCATGTTTGTGGAGATGGGGCCCCTCTGGCTCTGGTGACGGGTCCTACTGCTCTGGTTCCTGTGGGAGCAGCCATATCTCTCCCATCCATCCCAAGAATGCCCTTGGAAACAACATTAAAACATGACATAGCACCATTCGCCAAAGACATGCATAGTGAGGCTATAAGTGGCTGCTGGCTATGATAACCACGTACTACCTCCAGTTTCAGAAGCAGTATGCTCCTGAATACCAGTTGCTAGGAAACGCAAGTGAGGAGAACACTGTTGCAGTCAGATCCTCCCTGCAGGCTTTCCATAGGCATCTGGCTGGCCACTGGGAAAACAGGGTGTTGGACTAGCTTGATCTTTGGCCTGGTCCATTAATGTTCTGGTGCTCTTAGGTTTCCAGGGGCATTCTCTCCCAGAAACATGCCCATCTGCTAAGAGTGGCCAAGCCACTACTTGAAGGAGAGGGAAATGGAAACCTCACCCACCTCATATTTAAAGATATGTCTGCCCCCTCCCAAATTGGAATAGTTCCGCACATTCCCATTCTCCAATACCTGCTGAATAATCATGCCTGTGCATTTCTCTTTGCTGAAATCAGATTTTCTTGCATGTCTTCATTGACCTGCAACACAATTACTCACAGAATAAGCTGTTTGCATTTTCGACACATTTCCTACAGCTGAACAGCTTGCTCTTTAGCCTTTCCAAGACTATGTCGCCGACTGCCAACACGTCCAAAACGCTCTCACACTTTGGTGCTTCGTTCCCCCTAAGTTGATTTTTAGCGCTAATTTTGGCGTCATAATGAAGTTGGTCGACAGCTGCATGCCACAGACCATTGACGAATAATGATGGTGAGGAGGCACACTGAGCTACTCAAATGCGATTTCAGCGGCTGGTATTTTGTCCTTGTCAACATAATGTTTAAAAATAAAATTTATTCGTGCACACAGACATCTCTCTAATCAGACAGCCTAGAAATCTGCATGGCTGTAACAAAGGCAATTTTCTGCACTACTATAATGGCACTGGTGTTGGATTCCCCATTTGGGGGATGAGACCACTGCCTCTGTGGAGAAGAAAATGGGACTGGGGGAGAAATTAACCTTAGCACCAACCATGGATGACCCCCCTCTCTCCCCAAAGCCCCAGCACATGAGAAACCCATTTTACAAACACCTCCCTAGCCGGAGGAGGTCTCACGACCATGATCTTCCAAGTCCAGGGCTCCAGTCTGGAAACCACAATAGACCCAAGATAGCCACAATGCCATTGAAGACAATGATTGTTAAATAAGGGGAAAGGATTCCCTTAGAACTAGCCACCTGTGCTGAACTGCAGCCTTATCTAAGCCACAAGTCTAGGTTAGCGTCATCTACTGCTGAAGCAATGTTTTGGACTGCTATGCTCATGGGTGAATCATGAGTGGTTCATCAACCAACTCATCTACTTAGGAAATTCTGAGAATTGTAGAGCCGTAAAGCAGAAAACTTTTGAATTATGGTGCTGGAGGAGACTCTTGAGAGTCCCATGGACTGCAAGAAGATCAAACCTATCAATTCTTAAGGAAATCAGCCCTGAGTGCACACTGGAAGGACAGATCGTGAAGCTGAGGCTCCAATACTTTGGCCACCTCATGAGAAGAGAAGAATCCTTGGAAAAGACCCTGATGTTGGGAAAGATTGAGGGCACTAGGAGAAGGGGACGACAGAGGATGAGATGGTTGGACAATGTTCTCGAAGCTACAAACATGAGTTTGACCAAGCTGCGGGAGGCAGTGGAAGACAGGAGTGCCTGGCGTGCTATGGTCCATGGGGTCACGAAGAGTCGGATACAACTAAACGACTAAACAACAACAACAAAAGCAGAAAACTCTCAGCATCCTTAACCAACCACAGTTCTCAGGATTCTTTGGAGGAAGACATGACTGCTTGCAATATATGGTGTGGAGGTTGGCCATGGATTCCCCATTTGCTTTGTGTTGGGTCCTCTTATTTCTGTTGGATTGGACTGGAAACAAGCTGAACTATTCCCCTGACCATCAAAGCAGCCTCTTATGCAACTGAAGAGAGAAACATCTCATTTTGACTTAAGAGATGCACTGAAGAGATGTCCCTGTGGACCTGAAAGTGGGGATAAACCCACCATTTTAGGGAGCCTAGGAGCAGGTAGGTGAGTCCAGAGGAAGCAAGTTCTCCACCACCACCACCAGTAGTTGAGAGGACAAGCTTTGCCCGCAAGGGGTGCCAGATTCAATAATCGGCATCTCCAGATAGAGCTGGCGAAAACGCCTGTTGGAAACCCTGGAGAGATGCTATGAGCCAGTTGCTGACTGTTTGTGTAACATGGAGATGGGAAACCTATGGCCCTCTAGATGTTGCTGGACTCTAAATCCCATAAGCCCTGGCCTTTGGTCATGTTGTCTCAAGCTGATAGGAGTTGGGGGTCCAGCAACATCTGGAAGACTAGCAGTTCCTCGCCCTTTTTTAAGCCTTTATGTGATTCAGTTTTACCAAGAGCAGGCATGTGAAGTTTCTCTGGCTTACATTTCAATCTGAGCAGATGAAGAATTTGAGGACATTGAATGTTAGCCTCTCCTTTGATGTAGGCGCTACTGGGCCCCTGAATCTCATTTCTAGATCTGAGCCCAATGAATTTAGCTGAGACACTCTTCCCCTAATTCTTCCTATTTACGAAAGCAAGGTAGTTCTTACTAAAATATTCTGAAAGTACTGAATGCATTCTTTCAAAATGCATGAATTTTCAACTCAGGGTCTGGTATCATGACCAAGAATTCAGAAAGTGCTGTGAAAACATTATTACCCCAGTACTCATTTAATACCATTTTTCTTGTTGTCTCAGTAAACAGTTCCACAAGAACAGGTACAGAAGGAAAGCTCAAAAAGAAAGATTTGAACAGAAGAAGGGGGAAATATTCTTAGAATTCGGATGAGCATAAACAGGCAATATTCAACAGCAATTAACTACCCTCATTAATAAGCGCTGTCAAATTGCAGTTGAATTATTTCATTACCTTGGTGTATAGTTGTTTTTTAAGGAGGGTGGAAGGAACACTAGATCATTCATTCGGAAGGAGAAACTGAGCTACATCAGGTCCTTAGAAAGAGATAAGGTGGGGGAATGATATCAGACTGGACATCTTTCATCCTTTGACACTTTCCCTTTCAAAAGGAGTACAATGCTCCGGCCCAATCTGACAATATCAAAGACTCATCACAAGCTTTTGCAATGCAGAGGGCAACTGCATGGTGGTGTGGGTTTTAAAAAGCTTTGTTCTAAATCAGGCATAGGCAAACTCCGGGCCTCCAGATGTTTGGGACTACAATTCCCATCATCCCTGACCACTGGTCCTGTTAGCTAGGGATGATGGGAATTGTAGTCCCAAACATCTGGAGGCCCGGAGTTTGCCTATGCCTGGTCTAAGTGAATATATCAAATATACTTTACATTTTTTAAAATAATAAAATGGGGGGAAAAACATGGAGTCATTTAGCAGTTTAATTTTAGGGGTGGGGAGTGTGTCATAATGCCAGTGTGTCATGGTGTTAGTAGGATTTTATGCGCCCTTGACAAAAAAGATAAAACAGTTAAAGAAAACAGTAACTAAAGCTCAGGTAGCAACAATGACAGCCACACCATCACTGACAACTCTGTCGCCATAACGAACCACATTATTCACCAACAATGCTGCTGCATTGACCATGCAGGGAAGGCACCATTCAGCACACACCATGTGCCCCCGCATCAGCATGCTAAACTCAGCGGCTTGAGAAAGATAAGAGGGAGCAGAGCACAATCCAGGGAGCTCTTTCAAGGCCTTCAGTGCTTACATGAGGCTTTCTGGAGGACTCCAGACAGAGCCTCCCTGAAATGGATCGAGCAACCAGCTTTGCACACCACAGTCCATTCAATGGTTTCCATGGAATTAAATAGGTTTTTAATCCCACACTCCACGAAAAACAAGTCCCAGTCCTCTGTAGCATGTACTTTTGTCCTTGAATATCAAGTTTGATGAATTGCTAATGCATTCAAAGTTACTACATTACTGAAAGAAAAAGGAAACATTTTGTAAAGATTGATTCCATAATTTAAATCCAGCCTTTTAAACATGGACATGATTTCAATTGCTGAAAAGAGTTGTGTGCCACTGGTTACTGAATGTCCTTCCTTTAACACACACACACAGAGAGAGAGAGAGAGAGAGAGAGAGAGAGAGAGAGAGAGAGAGAGAGAGAGAGAGAGAGAGAGAGAGAGAGGCCGATTTTTAAAATTCAAATTTGAATGGAAAATACTCATTTTGCATTTTTATTGTGACATTTTGCTTAAAAACTCAAAATTTGAATACTTTGGCTGTGCTGGCATCTCATGATTGATATTTGTTGCCAGTCAGGTGTAGGTGCCCAGCACGTATTCTAGTTCTACCTGAGACATTGCATCACTTGATGTTACGCAAATCTCTCTCTCTCTCTCTCTCTCTTAAAAAAGGGCTAAAAAGAGAACTCTGGGACAGGATTGGAAGGGCGGTTAACTCTTTCCCCCAACTGTGGTCATGAGAATCCCCTGAATAGAGGAGGGTCAAATAGCAGTCGTGTGCAATTTTCATCAAAATCATAGAATGAGAGGGAAAGGTTGAAATGCTCCCTCCCTGCCTGTCTTAATGTGACTCTGATCAGGGTCCCAAGGACCTATTTACAGATTTTTTTATAAAGCACTCCTGCAGCTTTACCTGATGAGTTTAATGCTTGTTCCTTAGTTGCCCTACATCAGGGTAGGGTACCTCTTTCATCCCAAGGACCATGTTCCTTTCTAGGCTACCTTTTGGAGGCCACATACCAGCAGTGGGTGGGGCCAGAATGAAAAGTGGGTGAAGAAACAAATGTAAATGTTACTTTTGGTGCAGTAGGCTAGTTTCTACATGCACTCACCCACCCCTCTCTATCATCCATCCAGGAATGCAAGAGGCATTTTTAGAGATTAAGGACACATTCTAGCCAAGCCAAACCATTTGTTGGCCGGAGCAGGGCCAGTGAGGACCATGGCCTAGGGGTAGGGTTATGGCCTGGTGATAATTCTGAGAGCCAGCTGTAGGGGCCTGGGAGTCACATTCAGGTCCACACATTCCCCACACCTGTTCTACAGTCACTATTTTTATGGCTCAGCTAAAGAATGAAGAAATCAGGAACAAGCCTTCAGTTAATACTAGACGTAGCCCAAGGATTGTAGATTCCATACCCCAAATGCTGGTAGAGGTACAACAACAATGCTGTTAAAATGCCATGAGATATTTACCTCTCCCTTTGCCATTTTAACAGATTTCTGGTTTGCCCGTCATTTAGTAAGGCTCTCCTGTTGCAGGCAACAACAATTGTCAAATTGCAAGCAGGGGAGGTTCCTGCTTTCCCACCCAGGCACTGTGGAGCAAAAGGAGGAGCATGTGACAGGAGTCCAAATGGGCCTATCTCCAGCAGAGATCACCATCCAGGAAGTAGGGAAAGGACCAAACAGGGGAAGCAATTCCCCCTTGGCAACATCCCCAGAAATATTGTATTGACGTTTTGAGGCACTATAATGTTGGCAGGTCTACAAATGGCAAACACTGCACTGAAGAACACAACATTGTGATACAATGTGACAGCAAAGAGCTGGGCTAATCGCCCCAATCACCATCTGATTGCTTTTGCTGTCAAAATTATCTCATTGAATTACAAACAGGCTCACTCCTTCCTCCCCCCCTCCCCAATATGCACTCACACACTTTCTACTAACATACGAAATTTGAGCAGATTGGGAGGAACCTAATTTCCATTACGGGTACCAAGAGCATCGGATATTTGTGGCATCTGGCAAATTGCTAGTGTGATCTGGGAAACTGTTTACAAGACTGGGCTTAAGTACTAGTGAGAGCCATTCAATTATGCAAGGAGAATGTTCTCAAAATCCAGAGAACGCTCTTCAGAAGAACTAAAAGAAGAGGAAGAAAACGGGCCCACTTATCTTTTAGTCATTTCCCACCCCAGTCTCTAGCAGGTGCAGAAGTATTTCGCTATAGTGAGATGCCCCTGCAATGTTGCAATCAGCTATAATTATTACAGTTTGACATGTTCCATCTAGGTAAAGCCACTAGAGGAGAACGCAGATCAGGGATAGTAAGAGGTATGGCTGGACACAATACCAAGAGTCAAAGAGAGATGCACTTTCTGCCCACCCCAGGCCTGGGGTTCCCCACTCTTGTGCTAGAGTGCCCCCTACCCTCACATTTCTGCCACCTCTACCCCCATTCCTTCTTTCTGCTTCTTTTTAAGCCACCTGTTTCCTCCTAGTACATTTTATATTTGCTCTAGTGGCACTTTACATTTTCTATTCAGTGATGCCAGTTGTTTGTAATAATATGTTTAAATACCCCTACCTAACATTTCAGATTGACAACTGCATAGTGGTACCTTGGTTGTCAAACTTAATCCCTTCCGGGAGTCTGTTCTATTCCCGGAACCGTTTGAAGACTAAGGCGCAGCTTCCAATTGGCTGCAGGAGCTTCTTGCACTCAATCGGAAGCCATGGAAGCCACGCCAGACATTTGGCTTCCAAAGAACGTTCAAAGACCGGGACACTTACTTCTGGGTTTGCGGTGTTTGGGAGCCAAAATGTACAAGTACTAAGGCGTTCGAGAACCAAAGTACGACTGTAATTGTTGGTTGTTGGTGGTTTGGTAAACTGTGGAATTTATCTCTTCGTCTCCCTGCTTTGAAGTCATGGTCCCAGAGTGGGCCCAACAGGTTGTGGTGGGGATGGGGGACCTTGACTTAGAATAATAGAATAATAGAATCGTAGAGCTGGAAGGGACCCTAAAGATCAACTAGTCCAACCCCCTGCAATGCAGCTGTCACGTATGGAGATCGAACTGCAACCTTGGCAATATCAGCACCACACTCTAACCAGCTGGGCTCTCCAGTGGTCTGCAGCCACCATCTTTGTTTCCAGCAATGCCTTGGAAATGAACAAAATACTGCCACAATAACACGGCAAGCACCACTTCCCAGTGCTCCAAAATGATGCAACATCTGGGACATGGTTAGAAGCAAAGAAGATGGCTATAAGCTGCCTGCTGCCACTAGGACCTCCGTCTGTTTTATTTTGTTTATAAAACGGACCCAGGGCAAGTTGCCCACGATGAGCCATGCTGGAGCCTTGGCAGCTTTTCAAGGATGCCACCCATTGACACCAGCCTCTTTGAAGTGCTTCCACTCTCCCACATCCTACCCATTTTTGTATCATTCTCCCGGTACGTTAAAGCAGTCATCTTTCAATTACCATGAGAACAAATATATTCTCTTTACCTTTGGCTTGTACTTATCACTGCAGCACTAGATGGGTGCTGTCAAGTCTCATCTTGTGCTGGCATTTGTATGAAAATGCTATCAAGTACCGCTTTCAACAAGCTATGCAGCTTAGATAATGAGCCATTCCTGGTGTTGGTTATCAGTCCTCTTCAGTTGTCAAGATCTTGTTTAGTGGAAAAATGCACATGTCTCTAATCCCCAGCTGCAGCCAGCCATTTCCCAGGGACCTGAATAGAAAGTGAATTTGACTGTCCCACCATTTCAGTGTTTGCTCCAGGCCATGCACACAGTTATATCTACCATCCCATTCCTACAATTAGCACCACCCGAGAAAGTCACTTAACATTCTGGAGATGGATCTCCCCTACTGAATATTCACATTCATTGTACCTGTTAGAATTCACATAGGATATTCTGGGAAGGGATGAGAAGTTCTAGCAAGATTCTTCTCTCTCTCTTTTTTTTAAAGGGGATTGAGGAACAATTAGGGATTTTTTTTTAAAAAAAGAAAAGAATCAAAGGTAGTATAAAATGGGACACATTAAACTACAGCTTGTCATTTAGTAACAACGACTTTATATTGATGCCAGAGGTTATATTTTAATGAAAGTGTCAATGACGGCTGTCAAAGAGGAATAGAAGATACATATCTTATATCTAAAACAAGGCAGAGGATGGACAAACTGTTTAATCATGCAGCAAAGGTTAATTTTTTTCAGCCAGGCTTTGCCAGTGCTTTCAGATGAACACTGAAACTGAAAAGGACACCCCTGGAATATTACTTAGCATCACTTTAAAGCTAGCGCTAAGGATGAATGAATCTGAAAATGATGGTTTCTCTCAATTTCTTGTTTTTCCAAACTTAGGTTCAGGTCTCCACATTTACAGATCAGTTTGCATTTTTATTTTTATTTTTTTTTAAAAAAAAAAGTCTTCACGAAAATTCACCAGCATGTTAATGCATTTCCCCCCTGCAAATACACATTTGTATGCAATTTTGCCTAATACATACTAATATAATTAATTTTTGTATGTCATTTCCCCTAACGTTTGCCTTTTTATCCACAGTTTCCCCAGCATGTGCATTTTTATACAAATTGTGTACACATTGGCTGGAGACCTCCACTGCAAAATTCTGCAAAGTGCAAATTTTGAAGGATGGTTGTATTTTGGTTCTTATATTGTTTCAGAAAGTGTGAATTAGCTAGGTTCATCTTCAAATGCAAACTGAATCTAATTCCTTTCCTGTTTCTAGTCTTCCTCCATCATTGTAAATGTTTCTTCTGTGGGCCAAGAACCAGTTCTATATCACTCCGTCTGTAGCCTTCCTGCTGTTTTTTCTCACAGCTTCAAACAGTCTAATTGATGGTCTATCATTGTTATGCACTACCGGTACATAGCTTGCTTGCTGCTTTAAGTTGCATGCAACCTGCCTCAAGACTACATGGTAAAAGTGGTGGTGGTGAGAAATGCATATAAATAAATACTTGATGATAAATTCCACTGAAATCAATCCAATGCCTCAATGAGTGTTTCAGAAAGTAGCAGCAGGAGGATGGGACTGGAACATTGACAGGGAAGTGACTTTTTCCAAATCCAAAGCTCACATCGTTATTTTTTTTCTTCCACAAATTTCCGGATGCATTTTTTGTAATGGCACTGTGTTGCTTTCTCATGAGTAACACGCTCCAAACTCCATAACTGGTTTTTACAGAGTTTTATTATATACATATGTACAAGACAGAGCAATCATGACCATGACCGTTTAGTCTGAGTCAGAATCCGGAAGTGGTGCGTGTCTAGATTTCCGCCAACAAAGGAACTTTGTTCCTGTGGTGAACGCTTCTGCTCCCGGCGTTTGTCCCCCCCTGCGTTCCTGGGGTGAAGGGGCGAGGACGTTCCCTTCGCCCCCTGAACTGCTCAACTGTTGAGCAGGTTCCCTGGTCTCTGACACCTCTCCCTCCACATCGCTCAGGTCCGACGCTTCAGAGCGTCCCTGGTGAAACTGTGAGCTGTCAGCATCCCCAGACCCCCTCTCCGCCTCGGGAGCCTCAACACCACTTTCGGAACGGCCAACTTCCTGGAAACCTGGCACCGTTCCACTGACCCCTGGTGGTCCCCTGAGATGTTTTCCCTTGCAAAACATATATGGTGAGTGGGGGCGGAGAAGAAACAGCCATGCAAGGAACAATTCATAACAGAATATTTCCCAGCAGGGCAAGTCTTCTGCAGCTTCACCAAATGACAGCTTGGGACATCTGTTTTCCGAACAAAACATATCCATCAGGTTTACATGGAAGGTGGATATAAGTTTGCTCCTTACCTCCAAAATAAATGCATCTGGGGGAAAGTGCAACAGTTGTAAAGTCACCGCAGAAATTATCCAAGGCGACTGAGCAGTTTGGAAACTAAAAAGCTGTGGCAGTTTTGTCAGTGTTGATTTTTAAAGATTCGTTTAAAAGAACCACACACAGTACCTACAAATGGCGATTTGCTATTGGACCCTAGAAAGCAGTTTACTGGAGAAGAACACTACCCGTCAATCAACACAAGCACCAGCACCCACTGCAACCTCCTGCAGAATTCCCTGGTTGGAAGCTGCCAACATTCTGAGGCCAGGTGTCAGCGAGAGATCACTGGCACGGGAACTAACTTCAGTGATATCCTGGGGAAATTGATGGAGGGGAAATGTGTCCCTGATGCAAGCCTATCTCCTCCAGGAAAACTCTGATTGATCAATGCTGGCTGGCTGTAGCATACGGCTGATGTGATCACTGCTCAAAGGAGCCTAGATCTACCCCCAGTCACAGCTCCTGGATACCACAACCTACTTTTGCAGGACCATAGAAATGGGTGGCATTGGGAGTCAATGAATACAGATTGATGGCAGAAGGACCCAAAATGACAGGCAGGGAAGTGAAGATCTCCTAGGGTGAGAGACTGGGAGAGGAGCTCCCAGCTGAGACCTGAGAGGGTTGATCATTTTCTGTGGGGGTCAGGATGAAGAGCTACTTTCGGAAAGAAAGAAAATTCTGCATCTGTGCACTGCTTTTATACTTTAGATGCCCTGCTGCTTATTATTCACCGGTTGGGATTTCAGTATGTGGGCAATATGGTAATGCTGTAGCTATCTGTTCTATCAGAAAGCTGAGATACTAACTTTGAAGAGCTTTAAAGACCACCTTTCACATATTTATAAAACCTGTCCTCCGAGGAGTTATTGCAGTGGTGTAGGTTAAGGGCAGAGATTTTGGGAGAACTGCATTGCAAAATAGGGAGGTATGAATTTCCAAAGGCTGGGGCATCTTTGGATTGCATATTGCTTGAAGAAGGGCTGGTAAATTGGTATTAAAAAGCAAACTACCAAATTTTCTCCCTCATCCCAATCGACACATAAAAAATAACATATGCAAACTGTGCAAATTTGCATGTTTACATGTACCTAACAACAGCCATGCAAAGAAAATATGAGCCCTGATCCTTCTGAATTCGAAGTCGAGCTCTTTTCTCTCCAACTGCTTTTGTAACTTGTTATGCGCATTAAAAATAATAATGATTAAAAAAACAGCAACAATACCAGCAGAAGAGGTAAATTGTTTTGTGTCACCTCCTTGCTGTCAACAGGTGCCAGGTATCTACACAGTGGCAGAACATTTAAAGCCAAAAATTTAGAGTTGAACCTTACAGTTTACAGTTTAAAATGTGTCAAGACTTGAAGGTGGATTACATGTGAACATTCGCTCTGCCTGGAGCATTTATTAATCTTCCCGCTTCCCCACTTCACTCTTTTCCTCCTTGCTTCCTAGTTACGCTGCTGGGAGTTATTTAAACTACTCTAAAATATGAACCTTTAGCAGTAGACCACATTAAGCCTTACTAATCGAATCACTTGTAAATACCATGTCGGGGAGAGTTTCTCAGAAGCATGGCGGGTTTTCACAAAAATGCACAACTATTTCACGAAGAAAGAAAATGCCCAAATACACAATTGTTTTATCACAGGGAGAACAAAACATCCTGTGCCCAGAGAACATAGACAGGTCTAGTTCAGAGGGTTGAGAATAGACTCCCAACAGTGGGCTGCCCCAACCTGCTGCACTCCTGATGTTTGAGACTTTTACCCATATCATCCCCAGCCACTAGCCATGCTAGACAGGGCTGATGGGAGTTGTAGTCCAAACAATGTGCAGGGTCACAGGTTCCTCACCCCTGCTCAGTGTTGGTCATAGGAGCCAACTCCTAGGGGCTAAGGGGTATTCAGCCCCCCCAAAAAATATTTGATGGAGCTGGGGCCCCCAAATGTTGATGGACAATGTCATTTGAAGGTGTGCATTTACTGTGTCATGTGAGCGATTATGCGGGGTAAGGCTTATCTGCTCCCCTCCCATATTTTATTCAAGTTACCACCCCCGATGTTGGTTCAGGCTTCTTTCCCCATGGCAGTTCTGCAGTATTTAGCTATACCTTCACTAGGGACCCAGGTGGCGCTGTGGGTTACACCACAGAGTCTAGGGCTTGCTGATCAGAAGGTCGGCGGTTCGAATCCCTGCAACGGGGTGAGCTCCCATTGCTCGGTCCCAGCTCCTGCCCACCTAGCAGTTCGAAAGCACATCAAAGTGCAAATAGATAAATAGGGACCACTCCAGCAGGAAGGTAAATGGCGTTTCTGTGCGCTACTCTGGTTCGCCAGAAGCAGCTTTGTCGTGCTGGCCAAATGACCCGGAAGCTGTCTGCAGACAAACGCCGGCTCCCTCGGCCTGAAAGTGAGATGAGTGCCGCAACCCCAGAGTCGGACACAACTGGACCTGATGGTCAGGGGTCCCTTTACCCCTTCACTATCCATCCCCAGATAGAAGGGACATTTCCCAACTTCATCCCATCTACCTCGCTGTGCCAGAGTCTTGATTCAGCCCCTCTTCTCTTTGGGAGCACCTGCTCAGAGCCCCAAACATCTGATTCTGCCTGACCATTGGTAGCATGTGCCAGGTCGCCATGCCAGTTCTTTTTCAGACTTTCTGTTTTGTGCACAAGGCTGAGAAGGCGCTCTGGGTGGAGGGGAGATTCATGCCCCTGGCAAGCCCCAGGCACTGCTGCAGATCCTGAGCAAAATAACAGCGCAGCTGTCCTCTCAACAAGAAATCTGGTACTTAGATAAAGCAAAGATATTTAAAATATTGTTACAAAGGTTGTATGCCTTAGCGACATTCAAGGGAGTTCCAGGCACTCACCCATGGTTGTGTTTCCATTGGGGAATCAAGGCACATTTGAGACTTTCTTTAAGAACTATAGTGGGGAGGGGGGTTGTTGTTATTGTTTTACACATATTTACACTTAAAGCCTTCAGTGAAGGGGGTGCAGAACATTCCATGTTGTCACACTTATAGCTTCAGCAAGTTTGGTTCCAAAGCAGCAGTCAGTCATTGCTCCTAGTCTCTCCCACCATATAACACCAGTCCTGAAAGATCTACATTTCTGAGCACAATTCAAAGTGTTGGTGCTGACCTTTAAAGCCCTAAATGGCCTCAGCCCTGTATATCTGAAGGAGTGTCTCCACCTCCATTGTTCAGCCCGGACACTGAAGTCCAGCTCCAAGAGCCTTCTGGTGGTTCCCTCCCTGCGAGAAGTAAGGTTACAGGGAACCAGGCAGAGGGCCTTCTCGGTAGTGGCACCCAGCCTGTGGAATGCCCTCCCATCAGATGTCAAGAAAATTAACAACTATCTTACTTTTAGAAGACATCTGAAGGCAGCCCTGTGTTTAGGGAAGTTTTTAATGTTTGATGATTTATCACTTTTTATTATCATTATTAATATTTGTTGGGAGCCACCCATAGTGGCTGGAGAAACCAGCCAGATGGGCAGGGTATAAATATCATCATCATCATCATCATCATCATCATCATCTGTATGACATCACACTGCTCAACAGCTTGGGAACCTCCTCCTCTCACCAGCACAGCCTCCTGCCTGGCTTATGGTTTCCATTGATGGTTTCCATTGATGGGTTAATGACTTGCTTCCATGACCTTTCATCATTCTTAAAGACTCCTATCTCTATCTATCCTATTCTTAAAGACTCCTATCTCCTATCTATTTTCTCCCTGGCCTGGGAGAAAAGCAAAACTGAGCCTGCATTTTTCACTGCCCTGGCATCTTCCCTTCAATACTCCCAATATTATCTAAATTCTACCATTTGTTAATTTCTAACATTCACTAGCTCTAGTAGTAATGGGTGCCCTTGCACCCCCAAACACGGTTACCCCTGATCTGCACAATATATTATCTGTTGCTCACTGAAGACCCATGCAAGTTGATGGATGCACCTGCCTCCTTCTGTACCTCTCCTGCACAAAGAAAAGGGACAGTGCATCATCCTTCAGCATCATTTGTGGGGCAGAGTAAGAAGGAACTCTACAAATCCCACATGTGTACCTATCCATGTTTTTATTTTCTCAGTTTCTCGTTTTTCCAACCTTAAACTCAATTCTCTGTATTTCTTAAGTGCTTAAAAAAAAAACACCACATGGTAATGAAAACATGTCAGCACTTTAGGGTAGATTTCTCCTAGTAAACAAATATTTGTAAGCAGTTTTAACTAATGCACACATCCTTGCAAGCCATTTCCCCACATATAAAACATGCTTTTTTCATTAATATGTGCATTTTTCTGCACATTTCCTCCTAAGGTATACCATTCAGGTGACTTCATGATTGGATTACTGCAATTTGCTCTGTGGGCAACTTCCCTTGTGCTTGATCCAGAGACTGCAGTTAGTGCAGAATGCTGCAACAAGATTGCTGACAGGGCTTACACTGTCAGAATGTAACACCTCTGCTCAGAAATCTGCACTGCTACCGGGGCAAGTTAAATCTGTTTCTATTGTCAGCTTGGGACCAGTTTTCCTGAAGGGTCACTTTACACCATATATAGTGGAACCTCGGTTTACGAACACCTCGGTTTACGAACGCCGCGGACCCATCTGGAACGGATTAATCCACTTTCCATTACTTTCAATGGGAAAGTTCGCTTCCGTTTATGAACGCTTCAGTTTATGAACAGACTTCCGGAACCAATTGTGTTCATAAACTGAGGTACCACTGTACAGTATACCCAATCAATCACTTCAATCTGCAGAACTCGCATTGATAAAGATGCCACATAATATTTGTTCTGCACTTGTAAATAATCAATAATTTAGTGTGGTAGCAGCAACACGTTGGAACTTATTGCCATTTGAAAACAGGCAGGTTCTTTCACTCTATGTACTTTTTCAGCACCTGCTTTAAATGTTTTTCTTTAAAGCCAGCTTGTCTAGGCATACAGAATGTTGACATGTGTTTTAATATCTTTTACATTTACTTTTAATTTTAATGACCTTTTAAAAGGTTCTTAAATGCCTGTTCTGTCTTTTATTGATAATTATAGTATCGATGGGTTCTTGTTTGTGAATCAGTTAGAGGTTTTGTTACAATCAAGTGGTGTTTAAATTTTGTTAAATAACTGATAAACAATGGGCAGGATTCAACCGATGAGTCCCATCAGCAGAAGTCCTACACAAGGACTACTTCTTGTGCCACAAGACTTCCCCCCTCTCCCCAACCCCCTGCCGCCACTGCATCCCCCAAATGGGCCCAGGTGTGTGTGTTCAGAGAGCCCTTGGAACAGGGCATAGCAGGAAGAGAGGGGGAATTCAGGCAAGCTGAAATGATTGCCTAGAATATCACCTTAGCATGAGGGTGAGTTCTTCTCAATATTTGCTTCCCAAAATTCAGAGAAGTGTGGATTTTGAATGACAGCTGTGCTTCAGTGCAGACATTGGTTTGGGAAGTGCAGATTAGGTAGTTTCTTTTTATCATAAAAACCCCTATACAAGGTGTCCCTCTCCAGATATCTCCATGGCCCTTGGAGCAGCTGTCATGCCCATTGCCCAGTTCCACTCCATCACCATTTGCAGAAATGATAGTACCGGTAATTCATTCCAACACTATGCAATTTGTGGTGTGCCTGGCCTCCATTTCAAAACCGCTTTGATACGTTACCTACTTCCTCTGTGTGTGCTTTGAAACCACCACCTCACATTATTTCAATCCACTCCTAGCTCTGTATCCTCTCCCTTTTGCTACAAACTTAAGGCTTAGCAGAAACATTTCAATTGATGGAAGTCTCAAGGCTGTTCCATTTTCAGATGGCGCGAACTGCTCTTCCGGTCCTCCGCAGGCTTCTGATGCCATTCTGAGGGCCACTCTCCAACTCCCTTAAGCTTCTTAGGTATTCTAGCATTTAGCTCAAAAATACTTGCTGTTCTTGGGAGCGCTGCTGAGTTGTTGTTGTTTTTTTTAAAATAAAAATTAAAAGGAAAAAAACTGAAACAAGAAGCTAAAAATCCTCTCATAATCTTAGCAGCTCAGCTCCTAATAACCACACATGCTTCTCTTCACACTCTTCACTGTTGCCCCCAGAGACCCAACATGCCACCACTCTGAGATATATGCTCTTTCTATAACACAGACTGCTCCTGCAATCAATGAGTCTCAGCAAACTGGAAATATGATGACACTGTTCCATAAATATAAGCTTTTCTTCTGAGACTCCCAGGCTATTTTGCAGCTTCCGTTTGTCAATTCCATATATATTTCTCCCTTCGTCTTTAAGAGACTGAGCACAATTAAACCATTTAAATGAAATACTCTTTTATTGTCATTTGAAATGCTATAGTGTTTTTGAAATAAAGGGCTGAACTCTCACTAAATGAATGCATTTCTCTTGCATTCTGTCCCCACTAAAATGTTAAGTTTTGCTCTTTTTTTGCTTGAAATAATTGCCTCCCCTGCTGACAACTTGTCAAATGTTAAGATGATGCAATTTGATATGGCCCAGGTAGTACCATATTTTCCCCCCACCCATGCAACTAGAAGTACAAAACCACTGCAGCTGTAACAGCTGAACTTGGCAAAGCTTCAGTTTACACACTGATAAAGAAAGATAATTACTTTCATAATGTTGCAATGAATGCTTTCTGTGACTCATATTGCCAATGTTAAAAGTGTAGCTTTTAATTGCTGGAGGAGTAGCTGTGTTTGCCTGCTTCTGACAACAACAAATCCTGAAGCACCTCAAAGCAGGTGTGGGGAACTCTTGGCCTTCCAGAAGTTGCTTAAATACAACTCCCCTCAGCGCCGTCTTAAGCGCCCCTGTCGCCATGGTGCGCCAGATATCTCCGGCGCCCTTCCGCCCCGTTTCCCAGCGCGGTGGGTGGGTGGGCGTGGCGCTGCTGCGCGGCGGGCAGGCGGGCAGGTACAGCGCGATCTCTCCAGTGCCCTCCCGCCCCGTTTCCCAGCGCGGTGGGCAGGTGGGTGCTGCGCGCAGCTGCGCAGCGGACCGGCGCAGCTCGCGGCGCCCTCCTGGCGGGACGGCGCCATGGTGCCCTGCGCCACCGGGGGTCTACGTAGAGCCGGGCCTGACTCCCCTACCCCCGCTTGCACCCAACCTCAGCAAGCATGGGCAGTCACCAGGGCTGAAGGGAACTGCCATTCAACAACAACTGCTGAGCTGCCAATTTGCCAAGTTCAAGGTTCCCGTGTTAATGCTCAAAGTCGCAGTTAACTTGGATCCAATGTACCTTAAGGAGCATCCCCTATACTTAGGGTTGCCAGACTCAATAGAGGACAGGACTTCTGTGCCTTTAAATGCCCTGCTCTCTTTTGAGTCTGGAAACCTTAAAGAGAAACCAGCAGACCCTCTCCTTGGAAATTAAACAAAGGGTCTGCTGGTTTCTCTTTAAGGTTTCCAGACTCAAAAGAGAGCAGGGCAATTAAAGGCACAGAAGTCCTGTCCACTATTGAGTCTGGCAACCCTAGTTCTTAAGAGAGTCAATAATATTGACTGTTTGCTAATCTTCACCCTCCATGTCTCCCGACCCCATTTGGTGGGCCAGTGCTCACCCAGGGCGGCAGGGGCTGGTGCCTCCCTCCCCTCAATATTGGGAGGGCTTGGCCCCCAGCCTAGAAATATTGAGGAGGCTGAAGCCCCTTCTTCTCCCTATAGTTGGCACCCCTGTGCCCTGTGGAGCCTCAGAAAAGTGCAAAGGATTATTCTCCTCACATATCAGCTGGCTGGGAATTTCAGTGTCAAATATCTGCTGAATATTTGACTATTTCCTTAATACTCACTGATGCATCTATGTGATATATATGATTAAATTTGACAGCACCTAAGAAATTATCCACATAGATGAAGATGATATTGACAGATAACATGCAATGATATTCATATCTGACAACACTTAGTTTGCAATTACATTAAGTAGAATACTAAGTAGCACTAATAAGTAGAAGGCACTCACTCTTTTTGAAGTTAACATTTCTCAAGCAAATTATAAATGACAAAATTAGTAATTATTTTTTGAGGGGGGACTGGATATTTGATTCAATTCTAGTGTATTTTAGCCATTTGTTCATACAGCTGGTGTACACATCTCTGTATGCCCCTCAACCCCCAATCATAAACTTTAATTTTTATTTTCCCAATCTTCCCAGTGCAGTCACACACCGTGACCTGCATGGGGCAGTAAATGGGGGTTGAGGGTTTGAGAACTTGATCGGTCAAATCGTAGGTTTAATAGAGAGTTGCCATAAACTGGATAAGTCACCAGTTGTCGAGGAACATGAGCTCCATCCTCCATTGAATTTTTTGCTAGGCGTGACATAATACGGATCCCGTGATTGAGCACTTAGCTTACTGCAATCCTCTACTCATGCACTTGGAGAATTTATAACGGTCATCTCCAACTTTTTCAATCTCGACAACCTGTAACATAAAACACACTTCTTAGTTCTTACCTGCCTCTCTGTTGTTTTCATTCTCTTTCTATATTTATTCTCGGAACAAAAAATTAAAAAAAATTCATTCCAGTAGCATCTTAGAGACCAACTAAGTTTGTCATAGGTATGAGCTTTTGTGTGCATACACACTTCTTCAGATATCTGTAACATATATTTATTCTCATCTCTTTCCTCCTGATTCCCCTCTCATTCCCTTGAAAGAAAAAGAAAGGGTGACTGATGTCGCTGCTGTTTGTTCATCCTGCCTTAGTTCTGGGCATGATCCACTCACAAACCTCCACATGGAAGGTGGTTTAGACAACTCACAGAATGAAGCCTAGGGATGTTGCATCGTGATGAAATAAAATATCTCAAGGATATATGGTAAGTGTCATTTTAATAGGTCTTGCCAATAAAACCTTATTACTTCAGTGTCACAGAAAGAGACAGAGAGACCCTAATCTGTCAGCGTTGTTTGATCCAATAGTTAAATATTACAGCGGAATTTCTTAAATCATCTCTTTCTGGGCTTGCATTGTTCATATAGATAAAGAAAATGGCATTGGAGAAATCACATAATATTTGCTTGTTGTAAATGCCCACAATTTATTTTTATTGATTGAATTATTCTGAAGAGACTCTATGCCTTTAGTAAGACATCATAGAGCAAGATTAATTCAGAAAGGAATGATATAGAATTATTATGAGGTTAATGGATAGCTCTAAATCCAGCCCAGTTCTTTAGCAGTGCAGCAGTACTCTTAAAATGTCCATCCCCTTACTGTTTGATCACAGAACAAAAACCACAGGAGGGTATTGGAAAACTCGGCTTCAAATCAATTCAGCATCCTCTCTCATTCTATCAGATAATTGCTAGCTAATGCTGGTATCCATGACCGTAGTTCAGACCAATGCGCTTACTGTATATGGTTTTACTGGTGGGGGTTGGATCTATTTTTCACATTTCCAAATTAACAATGAATCTTTCAAGCAAATAATGTTTTAGACAGTGACATATGGAACACGAATTATGATAAAGGTTCCAGTGCTGAAGGAAGAATTGGAGTCAATTTAGGGCAGGTGCCCCATAATCAGCAGTGACTAATGCCTGGTGATTCACAGGATGTTTTAATCTCTGGCCCATTGTTTGAGACAAATGCCAGGAGAGAAGTCAGGTGTTCCCAAAGTTTAAAAAGAAGAGTACAAAGTCCAAGTTTTATTTTTTTATGCTTTTAAAAAAATGAATACCATTCAATTCAGAGAGATATCTGCGGTTAACCACAAAAGCAGCCTCATGCTTGAAGTGACCTGTAGGCCAGAAGCTCAGTTGGTAAAGGTTCTGCAGAACTCATAGAAAATGTACATTGTCAGGAGTTTTTTAGGCTTCTTATACAACCACAGCATCCAAGGTTCCCCCTCTCCTCCCATACCAGAACCCCCGTAGCATTAAAAGTCATGCCAATTAATATGGCCACAATTATAGGAAATCTCTTCTAACTACGTAGCTCAGATGCTTTACAAATCCCATAAAACAAATTCCAGCCAATTTCAGTAACAAATGGATCTCATAATGTCTTCATAATGCAAAATTATAATACAATAAAAAGTTGATTAGTTAGTTGTGAAGACTATACAAAACACCTTTATATCGGCATTTGTACCTAGTGTGTGCTTTGTATCTAATCTGTCAGTTTCTTCAAAGAATCAGCAATGTTCTTATCTCACCCAGTGACAGTTGATCACCTCCCTTCCCTAGCCAGTCAAGGTAAAAGGGTGTTCAAAAGGACACACAAGCACAAAAACCTCTGGTATATGTGTGTGTGTATATCTATATTTATATTCCACAGAATCACAGAGTTATACAGTTGGAAGGAACCGCAACATCCCACAAGGTCTAGTCAACCTCCTGCAGTGCAGGAATCTTTTGCCCAACAAGGGGCTTGAACACACAACCCTGAGATAAAAATATATTTATTGCTGATGGTCAATACTCAAATAATAGGCCCAGGTAAATAATGCTTGCTTGGTCTGGGGAGAAGTTTGGAGGGAAGGCACGAATTCAAAAACATCCGACAGTGGAATTTGCTGCCAAGAAGTTTGGTGGAGTCTCCTTCTTTGGAGGTCTTTAAGCAGAGGCTTGACAGACATATGTCAATAATGCTTTGATGGTGTTTCCTGCTTGGCAGGGGGTTGGACTGGATGGCCCTTGTGGTCTCTTCCAACTCTATGATTCTATGATTCTATGATCCTCATTTTTACTCTATGTCTGTCTGTCTGTCTGTCTGTCTGTCTGTCTGTCTGTCTGTCTGTCTGTCTCTCTCTCTCTCTCTCTCTCACACACACACACACATCTATCATAATTATCATAATTATCTGTAGAACTGTTAATTTTATTCCTTTGGCACAGTACTGCCATTAAATGGTTTAATGAAGTATAATTGAACTATAGTCAGTTGTGTAGAACTGGGATGCTGTCCAAATACACAGGTATCGAAACAAAGAGTGGGGAGGAGATTCCTCCCATTCTGGTCCTTTGATCCATTGTGGCCATGCATCTTCAGAGTCAGAAATGCTCTAACTTCCAAGCGCACTTGAGCCCTAGCAATCCTCTTTTATAAATTAAGCACAGCATTTTAGAACACAACAAAGGCTTCGTCTAAATACACCCTAAGTACTTGACAATGAAAAGCTACTTCAAAAAGTACACTGGTGCTGTAAGTGGTGGAGGGGGAGAGAATCAGCATAGAAAATATTAGAGTTTGAAAAGTTGCTTGTTTTGTAGTCAATATATCAAACCTTCCTTCAGCCCTCTTAAGACTTAAAATCTTAACGATATCTTTGTACAGTAATCTACCATAGTCAGGTTCATAGCATACAGTATATACAGATGTTTTCTGGTGCACCTTGCCCTGATCTGGCCACAGTGGCGGTCACATCCAGGCTTGATTATTGTAACTCGCTCTATGCGGGGTTGCCCTTGAAGCTGACCCAGAAATTCCAGCGGATGCAGAATGCCGTGGCGAGGCTCCTTATGGGGTCCTTGCCGTGGGATCACATTCACCCAGTGCTTTACCAGCTGCACTGGCTCCCGGTGGTGTACAGGGCAGCGGCATCGCTAGCCTTCTGGCTGCCCGGGGTGGCAAACCAGAAGGCACCCCACCAGGGGGTGGGGCGTCCGTCGTGCACATGTGTCGCGCGTCATGACGCTCGACGCACACGTCATGCTACGGAATGGGTTGCCAGGGGGCAGTGCTCCAGCGCTCGGATCCGGGCGCTGGAGCACCGCCGCCAGGAAACCCGTTCCTTAGCACGACCGCGGTGTGTGCTTCTTCCTACTCAGGCGGAGCAGCGAGGGGCGTCTCTCGCCGCTCCGCCTGAGTAGGAAGAAGCACATGTCACGGTCACGCTAAGGAGTGGGTTTCCTGGCGGCGGTGCTCCAGCGCCCGGATCCGAGGAGCACCGCCGCTGGCAACCCGCTTCGTAGCACGACGTGTGCTTCTTCCTACTCAGGCGGAGCAGCGAGGGGCATCTCTGCTGACGCCCCTCGCCACTCCGCCTCCGCCTGAGTAGGAAGAAGACAAAACATGCTATGGGTTGGCTTGCCGCACACTTTGTCTTTGTCCTACTCAGGCGGAGGTGGAGCGGCGAGGGGCGTCAGTGGCCGCCGCTGATGCTGCTCTCTGGCCCACCACTTGCCTCTGCCCCACCAGGAAGAAGCGAGGGGCGAGGCCAGAAACATCAGGGCCTCCGCGGTGGCAGTTGCGCCTCTGCCACAGTAGCGAGGGGGTGCTGTGCTGCCTCCCGCAGAGCGGAGCCCGGGGCACCCCGCACCCCAGAGGGCCTTCTCAGTAGTGGCACCCGCCCTGTGGAACGCCCTCCCAGCAGATGTCAAGGCAATAAGTAACTATTTTACTTTTAGAAGACAACTGAAGGCGGCCCTGTTTAGGGAAGTTTTTAGTGTTTGATGCTGTATTGTTTTTAATATTCGGTTGGAAGCTTCCCAGAGTGGCTGGGGAAACCCAGCCAGATGGGCGGGGTATAAATAATAATAATAATAATAATCATCATCATCATCTCTCTCTTTTTTCAGATGGACACAATGGCACAATGGATATGCAAGTCATGGCAGCTGTGGGATTGTCCAGGTAAGTCATATATATATATATATATATATATATATATATATATATATATATATATATATATCCACATGTACTTATAGGCAGCCATGCAGACTGAATTAGGGTGATTCCTTTGGTCACAACTCCTACAAAGCTGACAACCCCATCAGCTTATGAATGAAAAGTCTCTTAAAATTACTGGTATTGAGCATAAAGGGAGTAATCAGAAGACAATGGGATGCTTTATTAAATCTGTGTCATTGTTTCATGAATCCATTTATTGCCAATGTATAAGAGAGAAAAGGTTAACCATGTAGTCTTATAATTAAAGTCATAGTATTCTTTTCCCTGGTGCAACAGATCCTCCTTCCCTCTCCCCTGTTATTTATTTCTTTTTTATGTTTAGGGTTGGTGTGTGTGCATGTGTGTGGAATTATGCAATACTGCAAAGAAAATAATTCAGCAGATCTGAAATTCTTAATTATTTTACAAACTGACACTAGTATTCCATAAGATCAAAACTGGGTAGAAACAGCTTGATACAAATAGGCTGGCATTCCCTGTTTGTTTGGGTTAAAAATAAATAAATATACACACACTATATAAATTGTTAGCTGACACATCAAGATGGGTGGAGATGGAGATTCTACCCTTGAAAAGTAATAAAGTTGTTGGTGGCCTAATACGTTCCAAGTGGTTTGTCACCTACAGCACTGCATTCTGGATGTCTAACAAAAAAACAACAACAACCCAAAAACCCCTCTCTCAAGTGAATTTATTGACTAAAACCAGTTCCACAGAACCAATTAGTATCTTACACCGGCTGCCCTGCAAGGCTTATGAGGCCATCCATCACCTGTCCATTTAACTATTTAGCATTTGTTCCAGCAATTTGTCACACTGTCAGAATGCGAGCATTTCAGAAGAGGAGTTTTTGGTTGAAAGAAGTCTAACCTAGATACTGCAGATATTTATCCTTTAATAAGACTTACTCGAGATTTATGCTTCTATTATAGTTAACCTCTTAAGCACTTAGCTGTAAATGCAGGAGGGTGTGTGATTCTTTGCATCTCAAAAGGTTTTACCTTTAAATCAATGGTTTTCTGGGAGAATTTAAAAATAGGGAGGGAGGGAGAGGATACTGAGAGTTATTCCATCCTTCATTCACAAGTGAGGGTGGTGCTATCTGATAGCTGCAGTGGTTATATTTTACCTATCGCCTCTTCCATCTAGTCACTTGTTCCCCATTAATTTCCAGTCACCTTCTTAATTTGAAAGCTTCTGTGAAATTAAGAATAAAAGAATTAAAGCTAACAGCTGAATGAAAAACTAACATTGCTAGAGAAGGCTAAAGAGATTAAAAAGGCAGCTGTAGATATATACAGGGGTATGTGAGGCAGCAGAGATTAGCACGCTTGCTCTGCCCCCATTCACTCTTCATTCATAGGAGGGTTAACATGGCAAGCGGTGAGCCTCCTTCCGGCCTCCCCAATGCTCCTTCAGAATCCAGGGGTGAGGAATGAGAAAAGCCTACATTTACATAAATGGTTCCTTTCTTTCTTTTTAATAATTATTTTTATTAAAGATTTTATTGGGTTACAAAGGTAGTGCAATGTCTCTTTTTCCCATGCATCATTTTTTACACATCAATTTTACTTGTTGAGACATTATGAGGAAGGGGGGGGAAGAGGTGGGTGGGATGAGGAGTCGAGTGTGGTGGGTTGCCGATGTTTCTGTTTTTCTTGATATGTGTAGGGGTTCGGCGTCAGCGTCCTTTGTACAGGTTCTCTGTTGTTTGTTCGTGTTTCTTTGTTGGTGAGAGAGGTCAGGATTTGTCTTAGAATGTGGTTGATCATTTGTGGCTGGCTGTGATGATCCTTAGTTTCTTGCGTGAGTGGGGAGGGAGGGTGTTTTGATTAGGTTACCCATATTGATTTGTATGCTGACGGTAAGTTTTTGTCATTGTCCTGTTGGGCTGTATAAGTGATGAAGGGGAACCATACTGGTTCCTTTCTTTAGACCGGGGGGGGGGGAGATACCTCAGGCCCTCAGGGCCAAATGAGCGCCCACCCCCGCCCAGCCTCCCTACCTGGTACTCAGGAATCTCCCCACAGCACAAACATCAGCCACACCTTTCTCCCCCCAAAAAGGCAACACGTCGACCAATTCCAACTGGTGAAATGTATCTGTTTTTATCTTTATAAACTATAACGACATGCGAGACAGCGATCCAAGGTAATCATACTGTTTTGGTTTGGTCTTCTTCAGTTACAGCAGGGGTTACATATGTGTATGACCCCTGTTCCGCAGATTGTATACAAACACTAAGTTAAAAAACTGAAGAAGACCGAACCGAAACAGTATGATTACCTTGGACCACTGTCTAGCATGTCGTTATAGTTTATAAAGATAAAAACAGATACATTTCACCAGTTGGAATTGGTCGACGTGTTGCCTTTTTTTTTGGTATTTTGACTCAAGTTTGCAACACAGGGGTTGTTTCATTAGCACACCTTTCTCCCCAGGCTACATCCCTCCCCTCCCCTTGCACATTCCAGGAGGGTTTTGCCTGACTGTGGTAGGTCCCTGAACTCTGATAACTAACTGAGATGATTAGCTGACAGCTCACACAGGTCAGAGGGAACTGGTGCAAAACAAAACAGACATTTCCCAAGTCACGCCCACCAAATCACACACAAAGAGGCTGCTCAAACATCATCATCATCATCATCATCATCAACAACAACAACAACATTATTATTATTATTCCGCCTTTTCCCCCTGACAGGACTCGAGGCAGCTTACGGATAAAAACAAAAATTGCTGAAAACATTGAAACGACCATTAAAAGAATTAAAGATTAATAGAATTAAAAACTATATACATTTACTAGCTGGCCCTGCCACGCGTTGCTGTGGCTCAGTCTGTAAAATGGAGCCTCAGAGTCCCCCTTCAGACTCCCCTCACCTTCAGAGTCCCCATGTTTTATGTGTGTTATGTTTACACAGGCGCATCCCTGTGACTCCCCCCCACCCTGTTCTGACCCATTACCTATCCTGCCCCCTCCCCCCCTCAGCTCACCCCTGTGATTGGGCCCACCCTGTCCTGACCCATGACCTATCCCGCTCTCTCCTCCCCCCATCCCCCACCCAGGCAAGCCCCCACCTCCACTCAGCCTAGTCTGGAAAGCGGCCTAGTCTGCAAAGCCAAGCCGAGATGCTGTGGAAAGGGAAGCTTTCCTAGGTGCAGTACCAGTGTAGCTGTCACTAGAGGACACTGGTTTGCAACCTCTCCTGTGCTCCCAGCATGCACTTTCATATGATTTGTGAGTTCTGAAACACAGGGTTTGGGGTTTTTTTACCTGGTAGAGGTGTGACATCTGTCTTAGCAAACTTTCCTATAGCAAACTTTCAGACATTCGCATGTGGTGTTGTGTCAAAATTTCACCTCAATCGGTCAAGCGGTTTTGGTGGAAAGTGGAAACATACCCACATGCCCAGTTTACATTTATATATAGATAGATAAAATTGGTTTAAAGCATAGAAATAGTTACAATATAAACAGCACGGCACCAGCCATTTTATTAAAAGCAGTCAGTTCCTGAAAGCCTGTTGAAACAAGAAGATCTTCACCTGCTGGTGGAAGGACAACAAGGAATCAGTCTAGCTTCTCCAGGGAAGGAGTTTCAGTGTCTGGGGGCAGCTACTGAGAAGGCCCTTTGCCACACCCTCCCCTGGTGATCTCGAAACCTGGGCAGGTTCTTATGAGGTTTTGAGATAGCTTAGACCTAGGGCTTTCTAGGTCATAACCAGCACTTTGAATTGTGCCCAGAAACAGTCTGGTAGCCAGTGGAGATTCTCTAGCAAGGGAGTCATATGCTCCCTAGAACCAGCCCTGGTCAACAATCTGCCACACGACAAAAATAATAATAATAGGGGATCCATTGTGTATCCTTATCAAAAGCCGGACTTTTGTGATATATTAAAAAAGCACGTTGTTCCAGAATGCCAGCTGAACAATGCTAACAGCATGTGACAGCATGCCAAAAAAATGAGATTTGGGGTGACACCCAGCACCTATTCCACTATAAATGGCAGGGTCAAATCCAAGACATTTGGGCACCTCCCCACCCCCACCCCACGCTACTGCCATGCAACCTTACTAGGACATTTTTCACATTTACACAGTGCCAAGCACTCACCAGTAACGATGATGGTGAAGATGATGATGAGAGTCACTTTGTAAAGCAGCAGCAACAGCAGCACCGGGGGTTGGGGAGTAACTTGCTGCTCTCCTATAGTCTTGCTGTTCTCCGGGTGCTTGGCAAATATGCTTGCAGCTCTCATACATGGGCTACGAAAGCAGAAAGCCTATTCACTGAGGCCATCCAGAGAGGAGTGGTGTCAGTGACTGGCTGGATGCAGAGCAGTGGAAGGAGGTGCCAGTTGGAGAACCTCCAAAGGAAATCCCAGAGGAGGAAGGTTCAGAGCCCAGGGATTGGTGGTGGGACACTGAGGAGAAGTCAGAGGGGGGGAGATTGGGAGGAGGTGCTGGATACTGAAGGTACAACAGGGTTTAGTGAGCAGGAAGAACCTGTGACAGGGAGCAGTTCAGACTCTGAGGCTGAAGCAGAAGAGGGGTGTCAAGAGTGCTGAAGAATCCCGGGAGTCTCCCTCTCCTGCTGCAACAAGCTCACCTCTCTCCAGCTTCCAAGAATGCACTGAATAATGAGGAGAGTGGAACAGAGGTCTGAAGTGGCCAGATGCAGTTTGAGACTGCTTTGGAAACATCTGGGAGAGGAGGAGGCTTAGAAAGAGTGGGTGGCAGAGACCTTCAGTCCTTTCAACTCCT
Organism: Zootoca vivipara; assembly: GCF_963506605.1. NCBI lineage: Eukaryota > Metazoa > Chordata > Lepidosauria > Squamata > Lacertidae > Zootoca > Zootoca vivipara. The sequence goes on along the minus strand of NC_083282.1, from coordinate 17,767,417 downwards.
CTATAGTTGTAAGACCTACTGAGAAGTGTTCCTGATTTGGATGCTGTTTCCTTGAATAAAGAGTTAACTTCACGGACAACTGACTCCACTCCGGCCCTGACAGGTGGCACTTGGAAGAGGAGGAAATGGAAGAAAAAAAGAAGCCATTGCTCTGCTGCTACCTTCGATGGCGACTGTGGCAACCCCACAGTGGTGCAGCGGCTTCCTCCTCCTTGGTGCTGTTTTTCTCAGGTGCTGCCTGAGGCAGTTGCGCCACTAGAGTCAATGGGCGAGCCGGGCCTGCCCTGCATCATTGATGAGCCAGCTCTGATAAATGGTAAATGTGGAAAGGGCCTAATCTGAGAGACATTTTTCCAGAGTCCCTCAACTGACAACTAACATATGCTTCTATAAGAACATCTGCTTTTTTTGTTGTTGAAGATTTTTACGTCTTTACAGAAGAGAGAAAAGTATTCTTATAACTTATGCTTATTCTTATAACATTTCAATGATTTTTCTTCTTCATTATATTCTAATTGTTGAATCTGCAGATTCATCTTTTTCATTTTGTTACCCTGCCGTTTCCCTCCGCCCGTCGCCCCGCTCTCCCCATCCCCATTTAGATTTCTTCTAGAGTGGCTTCAACAGAGATGCTTGGGAATCAAATGCCATCTCTGCATCTGAATGCTGTTAAGCAGTTCCCATGGCATTTCACACAGACTTTCAATGTGTGTCTGTCACTAAGCTCACTCCCAGAGATAAAACAGAAAATGTGAACTCCTGCGGGAGGGAGTGTTGAGTGAAATAAGAGAGAGAGAGAAACCTTTCTTGAAGCCTTCTGAATGTTACAGCTCAGTCAATCATCAGGCCTTCAATCTGGGGCTCATCTCAACTGGTATACTAAAGGTTCTGCAGTACAGGGTATTAGGTGGAGATGACTGGATTTTTAATGCAGGCAGGGAAAAAGTGCAAAACCTGCCCCCCTATCTTTGCAATGGTTTAAAAGGAAAATTCTGAGTTTTCTTTTATGTTATTAAGGACAGTGCTCAACTAAATTTTACTCATTAAAATGAATGACTATGACAAGTAAGGACCACTCATTTCAATAAGTTTATTCTGAATAAAACGTAGATGAATACAACCCCAAGATTTTGCATTCTCATTTGGGGGAAAAAATAGTTTTCCAATAAATCTCGAAGTGCAAAGGGGTACTGTTTATTTCTTTTATTTTCTCACATTTCATCCGATTGATATATCTCCCTTCATCATATATGCCGAGGTCCAATTTACTTTATATAAATAATAAACTTTAAAGGACAATAAGAAGCCCAAAACAGCAGTCAACGCACTTAAGGAGCAGCAGGCCCACTTACAAAATCAATGACAAAAAGTGCTTGAGAAAGACTGCGAAGCTCTTAAAACTAGAGATGCACACAAATGGTTTCTCAACAGTCCCCATCCTATTTGAGAGTGCAAATATATATATGGAGCATTTCATCAAATTCCCCCAGGAGGGTAGAAATTCTCCACCTGATATGGGACTCCATATTAGCCACCACAGCTGCACATTTTATTTCTTGCCCCCCCCCCGGCACCTCTTTCTAGCTGTTCATTATAAAAGTTCAAGGGCCCATTACAGTCATTCAAAAGGGAATGTGCAAAGGGGGTGGAGTAGGGAGGGGTGTGGCCTCAGAAGAGGGGGCGTGACTGGTGAGAGTCCAGAGGGCCTGGCAGCGCCTCATTTGGCCCCTGGGCTAGTAGGATTTCAAGTGGCCTGCTTATAACCTTTTGGATCGTTTATCTAATGCTGGACCCAGAGATACTTAGAACCACAGAATATTCCTTGTTCTAAACTTATTTTGATTATCTGGCGGGGACCCCCCCCCCAAAAAATGATACTCAGTTCTGATTTAGCTGTTTCATATTACATATAATCTATTTTCAAGTTCTCCTGTTGTTTCGATCTCTAGTGAAAATAGGACAGAATTTTGTTCCTCCTTGGTTTCAAAAGATGTAAAATGCAAAGGATTCGGCTGAAAATCTATCTGAGGTGGTGCTGGTCATATCACTTCTGTGTATATTTTGAGGCCGGAAACTTTAGTTGCTAGATGGTGTGTGCGATGTTACCCCTAACATGGTTTTCGCATGACTTCATACCCATTCTGAGGTTTTCTTTAAACTCCCTGGTGCTTGGAGGAGAAGAAAAAAAAATGGGAATGGAATTATTCACTATTGCTTTCTGCCATTGTTGCTGTTCCTCATCAAAAATGCATGAAAGATTGCTCTGTCCTGAAGAAAGAATACTGCAGCATTGGTACAAAACAACGCAACTGTTCTTACAGGAGGCTTAACAGTTGGTGCTGAATTACTGGATATACATTTTATCATTTTCAATTAAGAAAAGCAGTCTTGCTCTTGATTCATAACCTTTATCCAGAAGTTCAAACAGCATTTTATTTCTTCATCACAAGCTCTTTCATGGGCCGAAAATTCATGGTAGGTTGTATTTCTCTCTAGCGTGCATACCCAAAGACAGTGTATTTTCTCTTCGTGAAGGAATGTTATATTGAGCTTGGCTGAGGATATTTTAGAGCTCATAACAAGCCACAATTAGCGTGAACAACCTGAGAAACTCACGATAAGCTGGCAAGCCCAACCTTGCAATGAATACTAAGAAGGGAATTGGCAAAGCCATCCAAAAGACAGGACAGTGAAACTTACAGGACAAACAAAGTTGTTGAGCACTATGCTAAAACAAGGAATTTAGCCTCGTGTGTAATGTTCAGATCCAGTTAGAGATGGGCAGGTTTCTGGCCTGTGCCATTAATACAAGAATGTCCATACATGAATCTGTTCTATCCCATTTCTGCATTAATTTGCTTTTAAAAGAAAAAGAAAAGAAAAAAAGTGCATAAAATCCACATTAAAGTACATGTTTTGAATTTTCAGATCGGCACCCCCTTAGAAATAATGATGGAGTTTGATTTTGGAAATTGATGTTTTTGTTATAAGCATTTTTTTCCTTCACTTTTTTCTTACAATGCAAACAAAAACAAAAACATTAAAACCAAGCATAGGAACAAGTGCAAAATAAGAACCTCGAATGCCCTACCATATATAAATGGGAAGATCAAATACAACCCACTCCACTAAAAAGATGAGCAGAAGAAGAGACCGCAGATATGTATCCTTCAAATTAAGGGACCAAAGCCTGGGTAAATGAAAGAGTTTTCGCCTGGTGCCGAAAAGCAGATGGCACCAGGCATGCCTCCCAAGGCGGAGCATTCCACAAATGGGGAGCCACCACTGACAAGTCCCATTCTTCTTTTGTCACTCTTTGCACCTCCATGCAGTATTTAGCTATAAAAAATGGGAAATGGTTCATTTTTTAGTCTAATTCTCATGCCCGGCTCTAGGTGTAGTCCTGGTGGCGCAGGGCGCCGGGCCGGCAGGGGGGGACACTGCACGACAAAGCCGCACAGAAGCCATGCTGCGCACTGCAAGGGCGAGGGCGCCGGAGCGATCTTGGCGCCTCAGCGCCAGGGCGCCCGACCTACTTGAGACGGCCCTGCTAATTCTGAAGTTCATAACCTGACTAGATGACATAATCAGGCGTGTGAGAGGTTCTAAACAGTGACTCTGTGAGCTCCTTCATCACCTGTACAAGTCTAGCACCCCGTTACCCATACTGGCTCTTCTCCACATTGCCCAGGTTCAACCTGTGGATGGTCACCACACCTTCTAGTGTTTTAGTTGCCCAGTGCTATGTTCTAGCTGCTGGCCAGCCTATCTATTTGGCTCACTTTTCCTCCTCTGCCCGGTTGGGTGCCAGCCTGGCTGTGGAGTCCCTGGCCAACAGTGAGAGCTCGAGCAACATGACTGATGGGGCTATGAGCTCATTCTGCTGGTGTGGTGGGGGCTTGGGCAGCATGAGGGTCTGGGCAGACAGCAGAGGATGCATGCTTATTCCACTCCTTCTCCCAGGGGACTCAATGTCCTTCATGGTAGCATTTACTGATGAAGGCAGGAGTCTCAAACTATGCAGGGGAGGTTGACGGATCAGCAGGACACTACATCTGAGCAACAATTCACTAGTAGGTAGTTTCATTGCGCCCATCTCTTATGTCAAACAAGTGAAAGTGCATGTATTTCAGAGCAGTAAATGCAAGATCCACATTTCTGAATTCTAGGATTTTCATGTATTTGCTTGCATCTAAACACAGAAATTCCCTCTGCTGTATAAATCACTAGGGAGCTCTTTGCTCTTAGTGATTTTTACACCTCTGTCATTTCATTCAGAGATCTATACAGCACATAAAAAACAGTGTTGCCTTTAGACACCTAACTTCTAGCACAGCATGTTTTAGCAAAACGGTGTACAAATTTCATAATTTTAATATTATTCATGAAACAAGGAAATTCTGTTTGAGTTTCCTGTAAAGCACAAAGGAAATGTGTTTAGATTTGTTTATTTATTTATTTATTTGGCTGGGTATATAATAAAATAATATCTGCACACATAATCTTCAGTTTGTGGTTAGATTAAAATTATTATCAATTTGTTATCAACTAATCTCAGTGCAATTACAGAGCTCCCATATTTTATAAGTTATAAGTTATTCCACAGTTACCACACAATGCAAACCCAAGATGCACCAAGATGCAAGAGTTTGGATTCAGCTGATCTTGAACTTGACTAGCTCAGCTAGGTCTCAGCTGGCAGAAATTAAGCTGGTGGAACCTACGGTGGTGTAAGTCCCTAATAGGGGGCAGCGGGGGGGGGGCAGGATGTGGCAAGGAGAGACTAAGTATTCTAACCCCCTTTCAGCTCTGTCATATGATTTAGCAACCCAGAGAAACTTAGCCAGCAGAAAAGGCAGTGTGAGTCAAAATTCTCTCAAAAGGAATTTGGAATGGGGTAACTTAAGCTGATATAACATACACCAGATTTCTATAGTTAGAATTCCTCTGTTTATTTTCCTGATCCAGTGAGGGAGCTCTTTCTGCAGTTCCTTATTGGACTGGAAACCATGCGGTGGGACAGGGCAGGACTCTCCCGTTTTGCCTCAGGCAGCAAAATGGGATGTGCACCCCTGCTTGCAACAAAAGCTGGACTGTGGTCAACATTTATAAGCACAAACTCCTCAATGCAGCTCTGTTGGGTATTAGTCACAGCTACTTCGAATGCACCCATAAAGCAACAGAAACAAGAGTAAGGCTATCAAACCAGGGACTTCATATATAATGATCATATTTACCTATTAAAAGCAATCGCCAATGCAAAATCACATACCAAGGAAATTAAGCACAAAGGTATTGGGTTTTGACATGCACTGCCAATATTTAAAATGTGGCAACCCTAAGCTACACACAAAAGTGGCAGAGCGGTGTCTGTAATGCAGGTTGCCACTAAACACCTCTAAGAATTGAGAAAGGGGGTAATTTAAAGCAGAGAAGCATGTGGGTGCAAGTGGGCGCTAACCCTTCCCCAGCTTGCTGCTTTTCCTGGTCAAACTATCCCCACCAGATACTCTTTCCCCAAGCTGTGGCTCTGAAACAAGCTAGGCATTCCTGATGTTCTTATAGCATGGGTCTGTCACAATGGTCTGCAACTGCATCCTCCATTGACTAGTGTTGAAGATCTTGCCCAGATAATATCAGCTCACTCCCTGGTTGGACAAAGTGTCATGGGGAAAAAGTCAGGTACCTTTCCTTAAAACACACCCACCTTGCACTCTTCTCCATGATCATTCTCCTCAACCGCCATTAATCTCTTCCATCAGGGTCCAGAAGCAATGGATCCTTTTAACTTTCTACCCACCTCCTTTATTCCGGACCCTCAATTGTTCATTGCCTGTCTTGTGTTACAAGTTTCTTGCAAGCAGCTTAATTTTAAAAAAAATGTATTTATAGCCTTTGTATAAACAATATTAATAATGTACAGATCCATCAAGTATACAATTATAAACACACAGCCTTCCATATTTCTAGCAGTGCAGTTTGAATATAAAATATTCAGTGCTTATCTTGTGCAGTGTGTTTTCCGAAGTAATACTGTGCAGGTACTGTATGTGGAACTGGGAGGATAGGGAGCCATCTTTTCTCTTTGACTCAGGCAGCAAAACGTCCTGATGGAAGTTGCAGAGTAGGAGTGCCCTGTTGGTTGACATCTATCAACACCAGGAAAGCACCATCTCATTGGTCCAATACGTCATTTTTATTAGTATCCCAATGATCCAACCATCCCATTCAAGATGAATATTAAATATTTTGTTCTATGCCTCCCCACACACACACTTCCCACTTTCTTCCCGTGGTACAAATCTGCAAAGACCGCACACACACTTATTACACGCATTAATGAGCCAGTTTCCTAGAGACAAGGCTGGCTTTGGAGCACAACTTGAGCACAGATCATATACCATAGATACCCGGTGGCCTCCTTTACCAGCTCTTGCTTGTGGAGAGAACAGGACTCAGCAGCAGAGACAAACAGGGCTGAGCCATGCTTAGTACCTTCCTCAACCATAGCTGCCAAGTTATCCCTTTTTTAAAGGGATTTTCCCTTATGCTGAATAGGCTTCCTCGCGAGAAAAGGGAAAACTTGGCAGCTATGTCCTCAACACATGGAGTGGAAGGCATATGAAGCCACACCCATTGCTTCATCTGAACTAGTGGTCAAAGTGAGCAAACTTTGAGAAAGTGGAATCACATGCCCCATACAGTGTGTAGAGCAGGGCTAGGGAACAGTGGCTTGCAGTCAGGCTAGTCCCCTAAATGTTCCCGGTAAATTAGAGTAGTAAAGCATTAAAGCCTAGAGTCTCCTTCCCAACACTTGGGAAGCTTCTGCCTGGCTTGGGGAGGGAGGCACAATGCTCACACACGTGACGTCAGGACAATGTGAGGTCACACACATGACATCAGCACCCTCAATTGCCCTTGCAAGCTGATGCCTCTGATCCTAACTGTTCCCCTATGAAAAATTTCACTGTATGCCACACTTGGGGAAAGATGCAGGCATCTCTATCCAGCCCTTAAGACTCTTCCTAGACCATACCCCACCCCAAGCCCCACTCCTCAGTGGGCTTCCACCACATCCTGCTCAAGTGCTTTTCCCTAGCTGGAGTATGCTATTGAACTGTGATAATGTCCCTTGCTTCCTGGATGAAGGATAGAGCAGTAACCTGCTAAAACGAAGCTAAGACTCATATGCATTCCTCCGTCCACTTTTTGCCTCTGGCCCCACCCACCACTCTCCCCCCATTTAAAAAGGGCCACAGAATTCAACTAAATAAGTTATGCTAGTGAAATGATTAGTCCCCCAGTGTGTGCCCCATTCCATCTCCAAATCTGCTCAGAAGGGTTGGGCGGGGGAACCCCATAACATCTTGAGGGGGATACACAGAGGGAGGAGATTATGCCACTGTGCAAATAAAAATCCTCCTGCTGCCAAAACAATATGATTAATGCTACATTGAATACAACCCATGTTCTCCAAATTTATATTTCTTTTTGCTCTGGCTGCCATTTTCCAGAATGGGCTAGGTCTGGGTCATCGTAGCTGCTGCTATCACTTTCAGTACCAGCTAGGGAAAAGGAAAAATAGGGAACTTAATTAGGGACGGATGGTAGAGTTGGCTCTGCCGTCAGACAGAGTGAAGCACCTGCCTCAAGCAGTGGATTTTGGGTGTCATGAGACATCAGTGAATGATTACTTTTTAATTAATTATCACACACACACACACACACACACACACACACACACACACACACACACATTATATTCCAAGAAAACATTAGACAGTCGGGGCACCAGAAGAGCAAGACAGATATTTTTATTATATATATAATATTTTGGGAAGGTGTCACTGCTTGGGCAAGAAAATGACTTGGGCCAGTGCCCAGGGTTGGGCAGAAGTTATTTGATGTCCTCTGGTGGACAAAGGGCCATAATCGAGCACCTCATCAGGAAAGCTTTGATCAAAAAACATAAAGGCACCTGAAGTGCCCATCCTCAAATCTCTTTATATGAACTAGTTATTATGCCTAGAGTGTTAGGAGATCTTGAATACGAATCAAAGAACAAGAAATCTACTTTTAAAAAAAAGACTGAAGAAGACCAAAGTCAACCCATCTCTGCTTTGTGCATGAAACAGAGCATACACTGCAATGAATTTCTCTCTCTCTCTCTCTCTCTCTCACACACACACACACACACACACACACAGAGAGAGAGAGAGAGAGAGAGAGAGAGAGAGAGAGAGAGAGAGAGAGAGAGAGAGAGAGTTCTATACTTTTGTCTAAAATGTGAACTGATAATGAGTTTCCTGGCAGGAGCTCATGGAATAGTACAAAAAGGAGGTGATTTCAAAACTACAGAAGCGGCTGCATTTAGCAAAGCCCTGCATTTATAATCTGCTCCATATTTCTAAAAAGGAGCAGAAAGCCTGAAAGGGATTAATGTTTGGGAACAGGATGGCTCCCATTCACGCCACCAGGACAAAATTGATATCATTCTGTCATCCTGTGCAGACATGGATGGATGATCTCATAAACACAATGCTGGAGGCCATGTATCTATTTTCATTCTTTCCAGTTTCATCTCTTCTTCTTCCTCCCTCGCAGTCTTTCTACATTTGGAATATTTCTGTGACTTTCTCATGACATCAGGGATGGCAAATAAAATACAATGAGCCAGCTTGATATTGCGGCTTACTGTGCCAGTATTTGAAATGTTCCCCCCTCAGATTTCCTTGCCCTTTTGTTGAAAGTAGGAATGGGGACAAATTCGATTCAGTCTGCATTTAAAGAGGAACCTACTGACTATCCTTTGACATTTTCAGTTCCCTGAATTCTGCAACAAAGTTCTCCAGCCACATTATGGGCTAAAGAATTTGCATACCCTATGGTAAAGTGTGCATATAAATGAATATATTGGGGAAAATAACAGACAAAAAAAAGTTATGCCATGGGGAAATTGTGTTGTGGAAAATATGTATATTAGGCAAAACTGCATACAAACAAATGTAAACAAGGAAACATTGTCACACTGAAATGCTAATGAATTTTAATGATGCCCTTAAAATGCAAACATGGGGAAGTGCATTTAAGATTGGAAAGGTGAGAAAGCAAAATTGACTAGATCCCTAGTTAAAAGAAGCATATTCAATGGCAATCCTAGAAATAAGCAATTTTTTAAAAAAAAAGAATAGCAAGTTTCTGACCATCATGGTTACAGAATAAACTGATACTGTCTCCCCATCTTGAATCCACTATTGCTTAATGTCCTACTTCTGGGCTTCCTATGGATACCTGGTTGACCACTGTGGGACAGGGAATGCTGGACTAGTTTGGCCTAATCTGGAAAAGGCTCTTCTTCTTTCTACATTCCACTTGATATCCCCCATAACACATGCTTTGAAGCTCCTTTGCTCAGTCTCTTGCATTAGCAGTTAAAAAGAAACAGGTAAGAAGGGAAGGGAAAGACCTCCAGTCAAGACTCTTCAAAGTTTGGGGTTTATTTTTATTTTTTATTATTTGCCAGATTAGGTAATATTTGGCTGGAGGGACAAAGCCCATTAACCCATTAGGGAATAATGGGGGTTGCGGCCGGACCCTGAAGAAAAGACTGTGTGTGTTAAGGGGTGGGTCTAAGCTTAAGAGAGAAGATGATTGGAGGGCTGAGTGTTGCTGGGGTAAAGTGCATGTATCTATTTCTTGATTGACAGTGCGAGTGCTTAAGTACTCAGCGTTTTTAGTTCCAAGCTCAGTCCTGCTAGTGATTTGAATCTCCCTCCCGCCCACCACCTTTTCTTTGCAGGTTTCTTTGCAAGGACCTTGCTATGGCGCCGCCTGTATTCAGGGGCCAGTAGGAATTTTTCCAGTTGGCTGATTGGCTGCTGCCATCTGGTTTTTCGCCTACTGCTTAGCAATAGTCACAACTTGTTAGGTTGGCGGGTTAGGCTTTGGTTGATGAGTTTGGGAGGGGCATCGCATGGAGGTGCATGCCCCTCAGTGTTGCTCTTATAAAAGTATTCCGTTAAAGGAATCCTGGGGCTCCGGGGCTCTAGTCCTTACACCCCCGCAATGGTGCGGGGCTGGGGCCAATACAGAGCACGAGCCTTGGGGAACATTTCTGGTGGGGGAGATGGCCTGTTCTCAGGTATCTCCTCCACCATGGGGTGTTTACTTGACTTTCCTACTGTAGGAAGTCAGAGCTGGTCCTGTCCCACCGTGGGGCAGAAGATTAACCAAAGCCTAAGGCCAACACTCAAATTAATTGTAATTTTGAATAAAGTTGTAGCCAAAATTATGCCAAAAACAAAACCTAAAATAATGTGTCTGTCTGAGTTATTGGTGCGAATTTTCTGGGGGTCTTGGTACGCAAACAATCTGACCTGGTAAAAAGGCGGTCTCCTATCGATTCTCATCTGTTTGGTTTCAGTCAGAATTTCACAAAGCATAACTGCTGGTAACAACTGATAACATGATGTTTCAATTCTGAAAAAAACAGATTGCACATAAAAGCAAATGCTAAAATGAAAGCCACAATTCCCATACATTGAGAAAAATTACACACATATAACTGAAAATTTTGGGGACGGGGAGAGAAAAATTGGTAGAGTTAGGGTGAGGGGAAGAAAAATAGCAACAAAGAATTCACAAGGCCTTGTTGATATGTGTACAGTTTTGAGTGCTCCTCATGGTGACTTGACTGGTAATTGACTTTACAAACTGAACTTGTTCTCTTCATAGACTTGGTGTGAGTAAAAACTACATGTGATTATACCTCATGAGTTTCTGATCAACACACAAGGTACACAGAGAGCGACACACACTCGCAAAGCAACTATTGTTATAACAGTTGCAAACAGTTATAACTGAGGCATATGTACTAGGCATCTTTATGCATTAAAAAGGGGAGGGAGGTGACTCTGTCTTGTGCTTATAATATTTCTACACCCTTGAAATATACTCGGAGTCGAGAGTGAATTTCATGCTCTTTATTCAGCTCATATTCATCAAGGAGAAGAAGAGAAGACGAATGGCTCTTTTCCCAAAACCATCTGCTTATATACATTATTTACACAATGGGCCTTGCGTGATTGGCTACTTCAGGGCTACACCTGTGGGCCAATTATATTGTGGATTGACTTCTGCCTGCAGCCTGATTGGCTGCTCCTACAGGCCAATCAGGTAGCAGATTCACTTCTGCCAGCCGCCTGATTGGCTGCTCCAGCAGGCCAATCAGGTTGCGGATTCACTTCCACCTGGAGTTGGATAGGGTAGCTCCCGCTGATTCTGAATCCTATTGTTCTAGGATTCAGCTCAGTACATAACAACCCTAAAAACTTTTCTATAATATAAAAATGTAAACACCCTCTAGGGATGTCAACTTGAATAAAAATATGGAAGCGGCGCAGGTAAGCCCCGCCCCACATAATTGATCACAATATGTGGCACATGCATACCATTTGAATGGCAGTGTCCATCAACTTTGGGGGGGGGCTGACTCCCTCAAATATTTTATTGTGGGTGCCGAAGGAACCTCAGCCCCTAGGAGTTGGCTCCTATGACACCTTCATTTAATCTTAAATACTGTATATCCAAGCCAATGATATCTCCCTATACCACACCACGGAAATCTAAAATGGTGCTCCTAATTTGATCTTCTCTGTAAAACTTCACATCCAAATTCTTCATTAAGGCTTCAAAACGAATGAATGCAAGAGTAAAACATGAAGTCTGAGGGTCACAAGCATTCGGCTGCTAGAATATTGCCCCTTCCTTTACATTTTTATTTATTCATTCACCATATTGTGTCCGTCGGCCACTAAAGGTGTTATTAAAAGTTCCCTCAAGGTAGGCAACAAAATGGGCCTGGTAAACAAAATTACCAAGTTAGAAGTGTGTCCCCACCCCCACCCCCTCTCTGCTCGTTCTGTTTTGTTTCTTTATTTCACAGTCTAACCACTGGCTTTAATTAAACTCAGCCAAAGGATGGCAAGCCCTGTAAATCTGGGTGCGCTGCTTATTCAGGTGGCATGCTGAAAGCTCTTATGGTTCTTATTTAAGAAGCTTTGATTTAACGATTTCCCTTTAGAAGCATCCAGCGAAAGGCGCTTTCCCTCAAAGTGACTGATTTAGCAGTAGCCTCAGAATATTCCACTCTGGGTCCCACAGAGCTCATGATTAATTGATATAGGTATCAGGCACAAATGGTCTCAATGGGCTGTGGGAATAAAACATGTTGTGGTTTTTATAGGATGACTTTTTCTCGATTACTGGTAACCACCTGCTACCGTTGCTAAATCCCAGATCTGCAAGTCTGTCCCAACTAATTTAAGGCAGCAAGGTAGATAAGAACATAGCATCCTGGTTCTGGATCAAGCCATCAGTCCATCAAACCATGTCTAAATCCACATCCTGTTAGCAGACAAGCATGGTCAGCTAGATGCTTCAGGGGAGGGCCAGAGGGGCAGTAGCCCTGGGTGCATGATTTTGAGGGTGTGCGAGCCAGGTACCCCCCCCCACAGGGATCCCTGCCTTGCCTGCCACCAGGGGTCTTTGGGCCCCAGAGCCTGCTCCAGCATTGCCATTGCACCCCCAGACCCCTCACTGAATGGCCATCATAGTTGGTTACTGCGCAGTTCCCCTACACCAGAGAGCTGCGCTTTGTGCCACAGGAACAAGGCTCTTGAGGCTATTCTTCTTAATGTCCCTGGTCTGCAGAACATCTTGCTGGTGGTGCTGGGATTTGTAGTCTCAGGAAGCTTTTTATTTATTTATTTATTTCCACCCACCATTTAATACAAGCCCTAACCTGGTGGTATGAAATTATACATGCAATAAAATATAAAGGACAATAAAAACAGTAAAATGACCATAATGGAAATGTATTATTGCAAATATATTTTTTTTAAAAAAAATAGGCAAAACAAAGTAAAAGTTTTCAAGAGATGCCTCAAAGTCAAAGGAGAGAAGATGTGCTACCACATGCTAGAGCATCTCTACCTTCTCTGACCATCCCCCGCCCCCACCCCCTGGCCTGGGCTTCATTTTGTGGGGGACCCTAGGCTGCGAGAAGGTGAAAAAGACCAAAACATCATGTGCCTTGTAAGCATTCACTGAAAACACACAAGGCTCCAGTCCATTTCATTGGAACATATACAAAATTAAACATTTCAGTAAATAGTTGAGTCACAGAAGCAAAGGGAATATTTCCATTTTACCCATCAATAATAGCAGCCTAGCGAGGCTGCATTCTGAGAAGCGTGAGAGCCTTCTTAGCAGTGAAATTAGATCAATCCACTGCATAGGATTCAAGCTCATGTTTGCATTTAAACTTAGCACATCATGGGGAGCTTTTAGAGTTAGAACTAAGCTTAGGTCACCCTGACTGAAGAAGTCATGAAGAAGTTCTATTCTGCACCAGCTGTAACTTTATCAGAGAATTATTGAAATAAAAATAAATCATAAGTACATAGAATATATATTCATTTTTGTGACAACCATTTGCATTAGGAAAATTCTCCCTAGACTATTAAGCAGATTTTGTGTAGCCTCACTTAAGGAAATGTGAAAATCTGATGTGGTAATTAAAAGGTTAGTATACTACGCACACCTGTTTCTGATCTTGGAAATGTGCTTGATTTATCTGAAGGGGTTTCAAAAAATGGTTTTAATAACCTATTCTGAAGCTATTCCAAGTCTGATGAAAAATAGAAACTTCAGATCTCAGAAGGCCTGTTCAGGCATTCAGGACATGCAGTAATGTCTATTTTTGTGGGAGGGAGTGTCACGCTCACTTGTCCAGCCCCCACCATTGTGACCCATCCAGACCCCATGCAATTGGGAGTCTGTCTGCAGTGTGGACAGCCTGGTGGTGCTTGTATACTGCCCCCCCCCCCGTGTGTTGGAACCTTGAGCACTCAGGATTCCAGCTCACAGGGACAGCCTGATATGGTTTAGTAGTCTGTCCCATGGCGCAGATCCTGCTGGATCAGGCCAATGGCCAATCTAGTCCAGCATCCTGTTTTCACAACAGCCAACCAGACACCTTTGGGAAAGCTGCAAGCAGGATCTTCCTGTGATTTCCAGTAACTGCTGTTCAGAAGTATGTTGCCTCTGACCATGGAAGCACAGTATAGCTTCCATCAGTACTAGACGTCATAGACAGATGTGTAGATACCATGGTGGATGGACTGGCAGGGGAAGGGGAAGGGCAAACATCTGTAGCCTCATTGCTGAGTTGTAGAGCCCCTGCCTTCCACGCAGGAGGTCCTAGGTTCAACCCCAGAGCTGCGAACAAATCTCTTTCTGAAACGCTAAAGAGCAACTCCAGTACTGAACTGAATGGACCAATGGTCTGTGACTCAGTATAGGATAGTTTCCCTTGCTCCCACCTCATGGTGTGGCTGTCCAAATAAGGCTAGAGTTAATGAGCAATGGCAGTCCAAACTGGGAAATTTAAGTGTTTCAGAGTAAGTCACAGTTACAAAATTCATTTCAGAAAGCTATTTCTCTGTTAAGCTTTTAATTTTACAGAATCTAGGCAGGGCTGTCAGTGATCAAACCATAAAGTAATGGTCCACAGTAAGGTTCAGTGGGTTATAGCTACAAGTAGGTTATTTGATGGCCTATTATTTATAGAGGCTTAGCCTGCAAGACCAAACAGAGAGCGCTTGAGGAAAATAATCCCCAGGGGTCGAGGTAACTCTTGTGGTAGGACTCTGAAGTTATTTCAATTTTTGGCCCTCCCCGTGAGGTGGGAGCATAGGAAACTATCCTATACTGAGTCACAGACCATTGGTCCATTCAGTTCAGTACTGGAGTTGCTCTTTAGCGTTTCAGAAAGAGATTCGTTCGCAGCTCTGGGGTTGCACCTAGGGCCTCCTGCGTGGAAGGCAGGGGCTTCCCATAACATTTCAATAATGACCATAACATTTCAATAATGACCATATACACATTAAAGGTGCACCTAAAACTCAGACTTGAGGTAGGAGTTTTAAAACAGCATAGAAAGCGGAGGAATTTCAAGAAAGTCAAAATATTTGAGAAGACCAGAGATACTTCACAGTGAATCTTTTACACATTTCTAGATTGTCACCCTACTTTTAACTAACACAAATGGTGAAACAAAGCTGCACACACTTTCATAAGTGGAACAAGTGAATAATTTTGGAGGAAAAGCAAAAGCATTTTTATTCATCCAATTTTTTTCTCATGACTTTCTTCATACATCCATAACGGCAGCACAATGAGTCTCAAGTCATATGAATAGTACCACCTTAAAGGTTTGATTTTGTGAGTATGGCTGTGATTTAAATCCTGTCTAATAATGGTTTAGATATTCTGTGGCCTATTCACTGATCTTATATTGTCTGTGAACCAACTGACCAAGTCCTTCCCCATATGAGATCCCTGCCCTTCTCCTCATCACTCTGTATTTATTCAAGTCGTACTATTTTGGAAAGCCATCACTGAAGGGACAAACAAATTCCCATGGAGATTAGGCACAAGCGGCTTCCCAAAGAATGAGACCTTTAAAATGATGGGTTTTATTTCCTAACGCAAACTTTCCCCTTTGAGAGCCCACTTGATGAGGCATTCCATGAGACATTATTGCTTGAAAATAGCTTAATGTAATAATATTGGCAGAGCTCCTGTTTTAAATTCAATTTTCTCTCATCACAGCCATGCTAAGTAATTGCATGTGGCATGCGAATGTGCATTCTCAGCTGCAGAGGATGTGGCCAGATACTTGTCTAGTTCATTTAATTGCCTCCGTACGAGAGCTATGGATGGGAATGTTGTGGGGTCCCAGCACTGATGAATATTAAGTGGCCTTGTCATACTGAACTAGTAGAATACCTGCAAATGTTGGAAGGTTGTACCCATGGCATCTGCTGTATGCACAAATGGATCTGGAACAATAATAGTAATAATAATTTTACTCTTTATGTAAAAGGTAAAGGTAAAGGACCACTGGACAGTTAAGTCCAGTCGAAATCAATTATGGGGTGTGGCGCTCATCTCCGCTTTAAGGCCAAGGGAGCCTGTGTTTGTCTGCAGACAGCTTTTCTGGGTCATGTTGCCAGCATGACTAAACTGCCTCTGGCACAATGGGACACTGTGACAGAAGCCAGAATGCATGAAAATTTCGTTTACCTTCCTGCTGCAGCTGTACCTGTTTATCTACTTGTGCTGGCATGCTTTCAAACTTCTAAGTTGGCAGGAGCTGGGACAGAGCAACGGGAGCTCACCCCATCGCATGGACTCGGAACTGCCAACCTTGCGATTGGCATACCCAAGAGGCTCGGTGGTTTAGATCACAGCACCACCTTTACCTATTCTTTATATGCCACCCACCTGAGTGGGTTGCCCCTGCCACTCTGGGCAGCTCCCAACAAAATACTAAGAACACAACAAAACCTCAAACATTCATCAGCTCTGAGATTTTAGACTCAATATTTGGGATAAGACCTGTAGGTTTGGGGTTCAGGCTCTGTGGAGGAGCTTTCCTGTAGCACACATTCTGTAAGCTTTGCCTCCGGTGAACTTATGAAAGCACACAGATCTTCAAAACCCCAGACCCAACTTTGGGACACAATATTTGGGACTGTTTTATCAAAAGCTCATTTTCAACCTTGACTCAAAATCAAAGGCATTGTGAGTTGGACATGGGGACAATAATCTTGGAGATAATAGTGCCAAAGCATGAAAACTACTGCTGTGCCCACTGCTTTTTTGAAGTTCTTTGCGGCCTGTTAAAAAGGCATTCCTTTTCTGTCTCTGAGGAAAACGCTGAATGCATTTTTCATGGGAGGTGTTGGGCTTCCCATAGGCATCAGCACATCAAAAGACCTCTGGGCCTCCTCTCCCTGGACCTCTTTAAGCCACAAGTATGGGTGGGATGACCAATTAGGATGCAACTATGTATTTATTTTATTCATTTATTTATTAAATTTCTGTACTGCCCTTCATCAGAGGATCACAGGGTGGTTTACAATATAAAAACATCAAAATATGTAGCGTAGTAACAAACAAAAACAGCAATGGCTGCTACAATATAGGGCTGAGTCTCAGATTGTTCTTTACTAAAAGCCAACACAGGAACTCTGTGTTCCTACTGCATAGCCTGAACCCTTCCCTAATATGTCTTGCCTCATTTTGCCTAGTCTCGAGCCTGAACATCACCCTGCATCCAACCTGACGTCTGCCTTGTCTAGCTTCATAAAAATAATTTTATTATTTATACCCCTAGTTTCCTCCAGCTAGACAAATAGTCCTTGAAGTTCTGCCCTCCCCTGGCTTCTTTGGAGGTCTCTTCATTTCACCCTTCTAACTGCCTTCCCTGGAAATAAAATAAAATCAAGAAAAGCTATGGTCACAGCCAACACACACACACACACACACACAATGGTACCAAAAATATTTTTCTTTATTTGCATAACTAATCCATGTACTGTCCTGAAAGGGTGGCATTCTTCATTAAGTATTTTCCCCTGTGTTGAGAATACAGATTTTGTGTCACTAAGGTTGAAAGCCTATACTTGCTTTCCTTTTGTAAGTACCATGATTAAGCTTAATTTGGTTTGATTCTAAGTAGACATGCCTAAAACTGTACTGCACCTAGAGATAGAGAGAGAATACAGGGAAGGTTAAAATTATTCTTGACTTTCTGTAATAGGGTCACTTAATCACACATGGAAATTTTTAGAGAATGGAAGGCAAATGCAAAAGGTGAAAATACAACAACGAACATCTTCATTGCAGCTCAAGTCTGGTAATAAATGACAAGCATTATAGCACTACATAAGATTATTAAGGTTCTCAAGCTTTTCAGATGGGGCAGGGAGGGAATAGAAGCCCAGTTTTTTAAAAATAAAAAGAATCAAGGACAAAAGAGCAAACTCACTAATAGTATCTAAAGAGAAGGGAGCGGGTTATAAAAACAGGTGCAGAAAAACCTGTGCATTTGAGTGTTTTGAATTATGCAGGAAGATCTCAGAAACAAATCTTGGCAGAAGGGATACCTCCAGGCAGGCTGTTCCACAAAGGTATGTCAGAACAACGTAGGAAAGGAATGAGCGGCAACTTCTGATATGGCCAGGGGCAGCCCAGACCTCTCCAGCTCCACATACCCATGTGAAGTGGTCTTCCTTTCTGAGCTGTTTGTTGCCAAGGGACCTCACCAGCCAGTCCCCATTGCCTCCTCCTCCTTTGAAGCTCCCCTGGATTTCCCAGCCTCCCCGTGCTTTTAAAAGCCCACCTCATGGCAACCATTTTCGGCCTCCAAATCGGAGATTGAAAGGAGCAGCACAGAGCAGGCTTTGCAAGGCCATGAAGAGGTTTGGAAAGTCTGCCCCATGCTGCTGCTTTCAAAACGGATCAGCATGGGGCCTCTTTTTCAAGCTTTGATTGCAGAGTTTGGAAAGAGCTGTGTGGCTCGGAAAACCCACCCTGCAAGGATTCTTTCAACCTCTTTTCACCTCCTGTGCAACAAGGCAAAGATCGATACACACACCATCCTTTCTCCCAAGTTGAAGGGGGGGGTTCGCACCCATTAGCAAGCCTGTTATTTTGCTGCTGCCCCCCCCCTTAATCTGCCACCCAGGGCACCTGCCCACTTGCCCCTACCCTCAGTCTATGCCGGAGTACATTACAGCAGGAATGAAAGCAGTTGGGGATCAGCTTAAAACAGCGCCACAGATCAAATACTAATGTGCTATACAATTACATGCCACTAGGATGCCACAATTTTGATTTATTTTAGAACAGCATCTTGGGGGAAAGAAGAATTTTTGGACTGTAGAAGCAGCAGGCCGTGCAATGTACATGTGATGCAGGGGTGGGAAATATGAAGAGAACTATAAGGAAATGCCACCTTTGCTGTTTGCCTCTTGGGACTTATAGCTCACTCCCTCTTCCTAGGCCATGTTCCTCATCAACCACATCCTTGCATTTTTACCTAGCTGGGTGATGTCTCTACCCTTCAACCTGCTGTACAAAGGTAAAATTTGCATTTGTTGCTCCGCCCACTTCTGCCTCTGGCCCTGCCCCCCACTAGCATGTGACCGCCAGAAGGGAATGTGGCTCTCGGGCTGCAAATGTTTCCCTTTCCCTGTAATCCTTGCCATCCAAAGTTCCTTGCACATACTTGGTACATAGCACCCATGACTGTGACTCGTCTGAGCCCAGGAAAAGTAGGCATGGAGTTTTCCAACTGGCTAAAGTATCTTCTGTGTCCTAGAAGGAGGATGCTATTTGCAAGCTGAAATAAAGTATAACAGAAGCAAAACATAATAAAATCCTCCCAACTGCCAGTATTCAAACAGAGCTCTAGAGGGAGAAACAAAGCAATGGTGAGGTATTTTAAGAAGGACAAATATAATTTATTTCATATTTACTTAAACAAAATGGAAAACCTTCCTGCATATTTTTTGCACCAAAGAACAGTTATATTAACTCAAGAGCACTCGCAGCTGTGGCGACTGCAGAATGAAAATAAGACTTGAGACCATCTCCTTGAAAGCAACTAAATAAAAGTGATAAAACTATCTAATCTGCCCTGTGTAATATAGAAATAGAAGCTGTGCCAAGAATCAGAGATGGGCCAAATCCCCTCTAAATTTCACAGCCTTGTTCAGCAACATTTGCTGCTGCCTGGGACTAATGTGGTGGATGTTGCATTTATTTTATATATAAAGGAATTAAGCACACATGTGTGGTGAACCTCACTAGGCAGTGTTTATTATATGGGATCCCAAGAGTCCACACTTCTGAAAGCTATAGTACACACACATCTATAATATCTCACAGCTGTGGGCATGAGGCAGACATATTCCAGAATCCTCAGATATTTTGGTAATGCTGCTAGCAAGTGTTCCACCACAAACCCCCCCCCCCATTAGAAAAGAAATTCATGCTCAGAGTCCCCATACACTGTGGTAAATAGCCCAGGTTCTGGAATAGTTCACATTGCATGATCAATGTGGCAAAGGAACTCAGCATCATCAGCAGTAAATGAATCCAGATTTCAAATTTCCTTAGGGAACTGCTAGGTAAGGGGTGGAATGGCCAAGGAGTCGCCAGCCTTTCTGGATCAATGGGTATAAATTGAATTTTGAGAGATTTCTGTGGGCACCTGCGACGAACCCCCTCACTGACGTTGCTGATAGATTATGAGACGAAAGGGTACAGGGGTAAAGTAATCCCCACTCAATTCCTTACGCCTTAAAATAAACCCCTCAATTCTGGGCTTCTCAGTAAAGAGAGTCTAATTCCAGCTTCATGGCCTGATCTCACAAACACTCATGGCTATTTGAATGAACAACCTCTTGCCTACAGAACAGAGACTCCCTCAACTCAGATCCCCACTGTATCAGTCTGCCATATCACCCTGGCAAACTTGTGGCACTCTAGGTTTTCACCATACTGCCCTTCCTGTGTGACTCTAGGACACAAACTATCCCCTTTTTCTTAGGTACGTTTTGCCCTTTTCTGAGTCTCCACCTCTGTGAGTTTTAATACGCTGCTGGAATAACCAAGACAATACTCTTTGGCACAAAAAGAAGATGAATTTTATTTACTTGAGAACATAGGTCTTTCTTTTCTTAACGATGCATAGGTTTACAAGCTTAGTTACAGTTATACCTTTACTCTGTCCGACTTTAACTTCAAGTTATCCTAACTAAGCCTAACCTAAACCACCACTATCCTGGCCCCACACCCTTCTTCTTCCCTCTTCGTCACCACACTCCACCTCTTCCAACTGCCAAAACGGTTATTCCCTCCTTTTTAAACCGGGCACCGTCCCGCCTCCTAAAGATGCACTGTCAATTAAGCTGGAGGTGGATTAACTCTTTCTAATCCAGGGTGTAATAAATCTTCCATCCTGGGGCTAATCCGTTACAGCACCAGTCACAAAACAGCTGTCATGTGAGACGGCATAGCACAAAACTGGTAGAAAATACCAGGGGATAACTTAACGAATTTTGAAAATTGTACGGAAGGCCCCATGACCAACATGGTATCACTAGATGTGGGATAATGTCTGTTATGATACGCATTGATATCCATCTACATCTGCTTCGTCATAATGAGGATCCCCTCCCCCAAACTAGTCAGAAATGCTCAGAACATCTTCTGGCATCCAGATGTTCACTGGCTCACCTATGGTCTTCACAGCAGTTTTCTCTTTAAATGTAAATGTTTACTCTTTAAACTTCTAAGTGTAAATAAAGCAAGAGAATATGTACGCAAGTCCCCTTTTTATAGTAGATCATTCGCCGTGTGGGAAGGCAGGTAGCAGTTACTATCGTTCAAATTAATTACATCTGAGCCCTTCTACTTTAAAATGCGGGCCCACAAGAAAACATTCGTTCTTCTTTTACCCATAAATTTCTCTCCATTCAGAACATCCACATGATGCTATTCATCTCTGACCACCCAGATTTGAAGTCAATCTATTTGAAATGTATCCCCTAGAGTTTTAGAAACAAGCTTGCTGTCAACATGTGTATGGTAGTTAGCTGCCAAATTCTTAGATGAGATCCCTACTGTCTGAACACACAGTTCGGTTTTCAAAGTGTTCTATCTTCTGTTTATTTATTACACACTTCCTAATTAAATCAGACTTTAAAAAAACCACACACACATGCTGGTCTCTAAAGGCTTATAATGAGATGTTAACTTTGTCTATCCTTCAAATTCTCTGAGTTGATTCCCACCCCACTCCCTTATTTATGTATTTCACTTGGCTTAATCTCAAACTACGTGTTACGCAGAGTTCTGAAAAGTTCTATAATTCTTTCATTTGTGTATATGCTGCTTTCAAAGTCCAAAGGAGTTCTGGGCAGGCTGCAATTTTGAACAGAAGGGGCTACTACAGGAAAGGCTCTTTAACCATTTTCCCTTCTGTCTCACTTCAACTCAAAATCTCACTCTAAGGCAAGGCATGTGGTGACTCAGGTCTGAACCTCCTTGGTTGTGGCCCCTGGCTCTGGAGTGCTCCCAGTGATGTTTCTGTGAGGTTAGGGGTGGGCATATCTGTACAGTTCAATGTGTTTCTCATGTTCCCAACCTTAATTTCAGTTTCTGACATTTCCAGTTAGTGATTTAAAAAAACCCAAAAAACCTTAGGAAAATTCATCAGCATTTCTGTGTGAATTTCTCCTGCTACACACATTTGTATATGCAAATTTTCCCTAATAGACACGTCTTTTCAAGCAATTTTTCCTTAATATTATGTTATTTTCACTATATAAATGCAATTATGTGCACATTTCACTCTAGCATATGCATTTTTGCACACATTACTTGGTTGGAGAGCCACATTGCAAAATACAGAGCTGTGAATTTTGAAGGATGGCTGTGTTTTGATTCTTATATTGTTTCAGAAAATGCAAATTAAATAAGTTCACCTTTAAATGCAAACTGAAACAAATTTCTCTCTCATCGCTGCCTGAAGCCTACATGAATCTCAAGGTTTTTCCCTATAACAAAAAAATTAATAAGTACTACTAAACTAATTATAGAGTTTGCACATGTATGAACTATATGCCTGTAGTAGGGTCTATTAAAAGCTGATTGAGATGTAGGGGATCAGGGCCAGAGACAGTAGCTTTGATGGGGCGATGGGATGTGGATGCTGATGATCTTAAAAAAAAAGAGACTTTGCTAAAAGAGGCAACCAAGTCTCTAAGAAAGTGCTTTATTGGAGATGTTGATGGATTCTGACTCCCATCAGTACTGTCAGGTGGCAGAGGAAACAACCCCCATGGCAGGTTGCCAGGAATGGATAAGCAGAGCCATAGCTAGGTGATCTTGCGCCCCTGAGCCCTCTACTACTTTCAAGGCTCACCAGGTTCTGGGAGGGGGGTATGGAATGCTTTCCAAAGACACAGTGTCCGTCAGCTGCTGCCCTCCTGGCGGTTCACCTTCTTCCTCCTCCTCTCTCATTATTTAACAGCTTTTTCCCTCATCTGCCTCTGAGCTGTGACCTCCCTCAAACCCCTGTTGTAAATCTGAACTGTCTTCTTCTTCTCTGGAAGGGTCAGGCTGGGGAGGCGGTCTCCACCACTCCTCCTCTGCCCAGTCCCTGACAAGTACACAGCCTGTATCACTAATCATGAAGGAATATGGAAGTTTTGTTCTACCCACATCCATGCCCTACTGAATTTGAACTTAGATTACTGCTGTTAGCAGAGGTGAGCTCAAATTGTTCCAGCAAACTTGGGGGGGGGGAGAGATTCCTCCCCCAGTATCATCATAGCTGGCCATGGTGATTATTCCATGCAGCACAATCTGAAGCATGCTTATCCAAAAGTATATTTCATTTTCTTCACTAATGCAATGTTGGGAGAGGAGGGAGGGTTTAGGTCCTGTATCTTGGTGCTTTCAGACAGCTGTGTATTTTAAGACCAGTACTCCTCGCATATGCAAGTATTCTAAGACCAGTACTCCTCGCATAAGCAAGTTTTTTTGCAGCATCCATGTAACAGCCTTGCATCAAAATACCACCCCCTCCATATAATCTGGGTTCACCCTTTAGATCCCATCTGGAAGTGTCTTCCATTTCATATAAAAGTATAGGCTTCTTATGCCCTGCTTTACATACAAATAGGGCAGACATGTGCATAAATACATGTGGCTGCCCTATTATGTCTCGGTTGGCCCTTAGCTTGCCATCTCGAGAACACTTAACTGGAAATAAGTCCCATTGATTTCAGTGGGATTTAAATGCTGAGTAAACAAGTTTAGGGTCGATCCTGGGACTGTGCCATTTAGAATATAGACTGATGGTGGAAGGAAATGCATTGATAGAATGTGTGCCCACAGAAAAACTCTGCCTGTAGAAAACTAGTATATCATGGAAAAGTGTATCCATAAGAAGCTAGCTTTCCACAAAGGGGAAGTCTTTGCCATATGATCTTCACATCCTGACCAGCAGCCTTTTAGAGTGAAAGTCTCAGGAGGGCTGTAACTCTTCCAAGTGTATTTACGAGCCTTATGAAATGGCTGGATCAAATGTGAGGTACACACTGCCCTATTAACAAATCCTGCAAGGATTCTGATTTGCCACATTCCTGGTATTTTCATTCCGTCAATGGCAGAGGCAGAGTGCCAATGAAATATCACTACAATCACGCCAGCTCCTAACGTGTCACATTCAGTGGAATTATTTAGGTTCACAACTCTGAACACCTGGGCTCTAAAATTTGGGATATAATTATGAAGTCATGTAACCTGCCATGCACTAGGCATTCTTTTTGTATCTCAAGGAAAAATGTGGGTATTTTTGTACATGACAGATAGGACAAAAATAAAAATTGATACAGGGTGCCAGGGCTCAGAGTTCTGAAAAGATTTCAAAAACCCAACAAAGGGATAATCTAAGCTAAAAAAAATTTCTCTCTCTTTTTAAAAAAAATATTGCAAACTACATAGTAATAGATCTTGACAAGAGTATTAATCTGTTTCATCCATTTCCCCCCTAAATTATTATTACCTGAGAAATTACTTAGAGGTTATATTAACATTTAGTTTTTCTCCTTCATTCGAAGGACATTGACACCGTAAATACAAGTTGTTTTCAGTTAATGGGAGAAGAGTTATAGAAAAATCCAGGTGGTTTTATAACCAGCACATTATAAATTCCTGAGAGGAAAGGATTTAAAATAAAATTCCAGCCTCTATTCCCCTCACCAAGTGTTAGTAGTCTTGTAAGAGCAACAAAATATATCGATGTTGAAAACAAATTAAGAATGTTTCCGTTGCAATTTGATAAAAGCGTTACCACTTTCTATTATTATCATTGTTATTTGCAAGGTCCCCCCCCCCGCTTGCACACACATGCACAAAAGCTCTCTTAGAAAATAGAAAGAAAGTCACAAAAAGCCCCTGGAGAAAAGTGCGATATAGATTGAGCTAAGCATTGAGTTGGCACTATCATCTCCTTGGGTCATCACCTTTCATATAGTGATTGGCATATCTGATCTGACATTGTTTGACTTGTCTCTTGATTGGCTGGTTCCCTGCTTAAGACCTCCCCAAGGCAAAGCCTTGGATTCTGTGCTTTGTCCAACAGTGGCGCTTCTCGGGAGCAGCTAAGCATTTTCATGAGGAAAGGACAGCGAGGTGAGAGGAAACGTCAATCATTGTGAGCAGTGTTGCAGTCCCTGCTGCACTGACAATGGAGAAAGAATATAATTTAGGTGACTTCTGCATAAACACTATTTGTTTCATTCCACTTGCTTTTATTACATTTTTTAAGAAAAGAGGTGGGGGGGGGGTAAAAGATGGTGGGGAAGTACCAAACGTCTAGCAATCTATATTTTCTACATTTTCTACACAAATAAGAGGAGCCACTTTGAAACACAGCACTGGAAATTATGGAAGATCTGAGATTACAGCGGTGCCTCGGTTTAAGAACAGTCCGGTTTAAGAACGATTTGGTTTACAAACTCCACAAAACCGGAAATAGTGTCTTGGTTTGAGAACTTTCCCTCAGTCTAAGAACGGAATCCGAATGGTGGAAGGGCACCGGTGGCAGGAGGCCTCATTAGGGAAAGCGTGCCTCAGTTTAAGAACGCTTTTGGTTTAAGAACAGACTTCTGGAGTGGATTAAGTCTGTAAACCAAGGTACCACTGTATTCACCGCCCGTGCTTATGTGACACTCTTAAAATAAATACTGAAACTAAATGGATATCGCTCTGTTCTGACAACAGAATAATTGAGTCCAAGAATTGAGCAGCCAACCTGGTATTGCTCAGTTTCTCTCTAGTCTCAACTGGCAGCAAAACAAAACACAAATTGGGACCCACAACTTCAACTAGCATAGGGAGAGAGGTATATTGGACTAATTGCAATAAATGAAATACATTTAGATAAATATATATCTATTAGCTATATTTATTTTATTTACCTAATCAGGATATGGAGAGAGAGAAAGAGAGCAGGTCCAATTTATCTCCAAAACTGAGATGGATCCTGCCAGGTCCTCAATATAATTACATACAAAAGGATATGTAATTATACCCCAAGCTTTCTGGCAAATTGGAGTTCATATTGTGATACAATAAAATGCAAGATATGAGAAATAAATAAAATAAAATTTTAAAAAACCATACAGCATCCAGCACAGCACGTTAAAATTGCCTCAACAAGCAGAAAAATCATTAAGTGGTCCGCCAAGACCTTCAGCAATTTTCAAGTGGTCCGTGGGGGAAAGGGTTTGGGAACTACTGCTTTATATAGCTTATGGATTGATCCCTCAATATTGTTCAAAAGAAAAAGGCCCATGCCTAATCGAATTTCATAGCCTGGAATCCTTTCCATTATAAATTTAATCCCCCTCCCTGCAATATCATTTAGCACTGAATATTGCCACCATAGGTGACTCTGTCTTTTCTTCTTTTTACACTTCCAGCATTTATGTTATTTATGATACTTATTACCTTTGTGTTATAGTTGATGCTGTGCAATCAACATTCTAGTCATGCAATGGTACTTCACTTTCCTCTCCCCCCTGCCCCTGCCCCCATCCACAAACCCCTAAACCTGTGCAGCAGATTTTGAGAGTCTGAGTAGGCTGCAGGGGAAATGACAGGAAAGGGAAAGTCTTGTCTCTTCCTTGTCTCTTCCTCACCAAGCTCGTCTGTTCAGTAGTGAAATGGGGAAGTATTCTTGCTTTGGGTTTTTTGGTGCTGGAGGAGACCCTTGAGAGTCCCATGGACTGCAAGAAGATCAAACCTATCCATTCTGAAGGAAATCAGCCCCGAGTGCTCACTGGAAGGACAGATCGTGAAGCTGAGGCTACAATACTTTGGCCACCTCATAAGAAGAGAAGACTCCCCGGAAAAGACCCTGATGTTGGGAAAGATGGAGGGCACAAGGAGAAGGGGACGACAGAGGACGAGATGGCTGGACAGTGTTCTTGAAGCTACAAACATGAGTTTGACCAAACTGCGGGAGGCAGTGGAAGACAGGAGTGCCTGGAGTGCTCTGGTCCATGGGGTCACGAAGAGTCGGACATGACTAAACAACAAGCTTCATTTGTTTTGTGCTATCCTAATTGTTTTCACACAGAGAGATACAAACAGAGTGATTTTAATTCAGACCCATCCTATATTTTATGTTATGTAACTTGGTTTTATTCTTGGGGGACCCCTACTACTCTCCTGGGCACCAGACCTCCTAAATTTCAAACAGAATGGCTTTTAAATATCCCCATTTAAGAGGCAATAAAAGTAAGTGTGAGTGTGTGTCTGACATCCTTGAAGCTTCCCATTCCTTTCCTTTAAAAAAAATATACATGGCCTTCTCTTGCTTGAATGGTGTTTCCCCATTCAAATGGCATCAAATCTTCAGGCTTTTGACTACCCTACTGCCCTCCCCCAAGGTAAGATCTACACAACTTCAGAAAGTCACTCATATAAAATACGTATCAAATCCAAAAGCAAATGCACCCCAGGATGTTTGTTTCTAAATTCAGTTTCCTTTAAAACTAATGGGCACCTGATTTTAAAACATTCATTTCTTTTTTCCTGACAGTAAGAGCTGTTCGGCAGTGGAATTTGCTACCAAGGGGTGTGGTGGAGTCTCCTTCTTTGGAGGTCTTTAAGCAGAGGCTTGACAGGCATATGTCAAGAATGCTTTGATGGTGTTTCCTGCTTGGCAGGGGGTTGGACTGGATGGCCCTTGTGGTCTCTTCCAACTCTATGATTCTATGATCTTTTTAAGGAATGGTTGAACCACTCCTTCAGCATCCTGTGTCACACATGGAACACTCAGTGACAGCTTATAGTCAAGCAACACTCACAGAATGACAAAAGCAGAGTGGCTGGCATTTCCTAAATTGCTACAAAGATGTGGCAAGGATTAAAATATCACACAGCTCTGCCTCTGAACATAGGTGGAAAAGCAACACAGAGTTTTTAAATCCCCGACTTATGGGTATGGATTTTAAATCAAAAGAAAGAAACTTTTGGGGGTGGGGGTCACAAATAAATTGTTCAAAACATGCTGGGCTTTTATAGCTGTCTTCAAAATATATTTATTTCTTTTTTTAAAAAAATGACACCTGAAAAAGAAAAAGGCGGAACGGCGAAATATTCAAGAGGAGGAGCTGCATTCACTTGCTCCCAGTTAGGTTTACTAAGTCAGTCATGAAGGCAGGAGATGTAAAATGCATCAGCTGTCCTCTGTTCAGTCCCAGCCTGACAGTTCAATACTTCCTCATCTTCTGAGAATGGCAGTGCCTGAGCCCTGAGTAAACCGTGTCTGTATGCAAACTGTCAAGGAGGGCTCGGCATATCATTAGGCTTGACCTCCATGGCTGCAGTGACAACAGGGAGCCTCACAGCCAATTGTCACCTGTGTTAAAATTCATCCTTGCATCTCCCAATTCAGCAGCATGCGAAGCAAACCCCATAAATAGCAGCCATTTGATGAACTACCTCATTTACTGAGATAATCTTAACCCTTTAGAGATGGCAGGCATACATACACTGCATATTTAGCAGATCTACGGAGCCTTTGTTAAATTAGCAAGCTCCTACAATGGAATGCATTGCTAGGACTGAGGCTGCAATCCTATGCTAGGGGTGTGTGTGTGTGTGTGTGTGTGTGTGCGCGTGCGTGTGTGTAAATTGATTCAGTTTGCATTTTTAAAAGGCACGTCAAACTAATTTGCATGCTCCTTAGCAGTACATGAACTGAAACACAGCCATCCTGTGAAATTTGCACATCTCTGAATTTTGCAATGCACATACTAGGGTAAAGTGTGCACAAAAAAAGTCATATAGTGTAACATTAAACATGCATTATATTAGGAGAAATTGGTGTGCAAAATTGTGTATATGAGGAGGATTGACCTACAACTATGTGTCTATTAGATGAAATTCGCTGGTGAATTTTCATGAGGGTTTTATATTGGGGGGGGGAGAGAGAGATAAGCCAACTGATGCAGAAATGTCAAGAACTGAATTTAAGATTGGAAAAATGAGAAACTGAGAGAATAAAATATCCGCTTGCTTCTGGAAACTGATAAAATGCTGTAAACCTGAGGAAATTTAAACAGGTTTTGACAATTCCCTCCTCGCTATTTTATTCCCAACCAAATGTAGACTTTCTTATAAAGGTTTCCCTGATATAGAAAAAAAAATGCCATGTCAAGGCTTGGGCTGGATGACCGCCAGTGTCCCTTTCAACTCAATGTCTATGACTCTATTAGCTGAATTAGTGCAATCCTCATATGATCTTCATTAATTTGCCCATTAAAACCATTCCTGTCGATGACTTAGTTCCATTCTAAACACGCTAGAGTGTTCTTTATAATGTCACAATAAAAGTACAGAACTGTGCAAGGTGGTGATCATTGCCTAATGGAGCTGTCAGCTGTGCAGAAAGGGGTTAGGAATAAGCAGCAATATTCCATAGTGTTCAACACAAAGTCTATTGTGA
The DNA here is from genome assembly GCF_963506605.1 of Zootoca vivipara. Lineage (NCBI taxonomy): Eukaryota > Metazoa > Chordata > Lepidosauria > Squamata > Lacertidae > Zootoca > Zootoca vivipara. Next base: position 17,737,968 of record NC_083282.1, on the reverse strand, counting down.
GGCTTTGACAGGGGGCATGAAAATGACTTGGATAATTTCACATGTATTCAGCGTTATGTCACAAGCACCTGGCTTATGCTCATTCAAGGGAAAAAAAAGGTAGTGTTGCACTTCCAATTCACCACATTTTAGTCTGAGAGTGGCCTCACACCCCGGAGTAAAGCTTGGGCATTTCATTTTCAGAACAGTACCAATATGCCCAATTAAAAACAGATCCATTTGCAGAAACAGTGCCATGTGCATCTGACAGAGCATTTTAAATTGGCATGTGTGTGTGTGTGGACTTCGAGATGGAAGCTTTTGTATTAAATGCAGCAACGGTCATATTCATCAGGTCAAATATGGGATCAGGGAACTTTTCTCCAGATCTCTCTTTGTCCTTACTTTTAGGCCATGAGTTGGAAACAGATAGATGGTATTGGAGAGGTTAAGCAAAAGTCAAGAGCAGGGTAAGGGGGATTCCCCCCCCCATCTGTCTTTTCCAGCATTTTGTTGTCTAAAGGTAAAGGTACCCCTGATTACTCTGGGGTTGCAGCGCTCTTCTTGCTCTATAGGACGAGGGAGCCGGCGTTTGTCCACAGACAGCTTCCGGGTCATGTGGCCAGCATGACTAAGCCACTTCTGGTGAACCAGAGCAGCACACGGAAATGCCATTTGCCTTCCCTCCAAAGAGGTACCTATTTATCTACTTGCACTTTGATGTGCTTTTGAACTGCTAGGTTGGCAGGAGCAGGGACCGAGCAATGGGAGGTCACCCCATCATGGGGATTCGAACCGCCGACCTTCTGATTGGCAAGCCCTAGGCTCTGTGGTTTAGACCACAGTGCCACCCGCGTCTAACTAGAAATGATTAGAGTCAGTTAACAGCTACCCCACTAATCCATGTTGGAGCAGAGGAAGCTTGGGAGGAGAGAGGAGGGGGTGGAATGGCTTGAACAACTGATAGAGCAGAGGGCCAATGGGAGAAAGGGAGAAGTCTTACATGTAAGGTAAGGATAGCAAGAGACATAGAAATGGGGACTGTGTGGTACACAAAGCTCATTACTCCATGCAAAAATGGGTTATAGACCATGTGTCTCTTTATAGCACGACATCAGAAGAAGTACATCATAGCTGTGTACTATGATGTGATACCCTGCACAGCTGCTACTACTACTGTCTAAAGGCTGGCGCTGTGGTCTAAACCACTGAGCCTCTTGCGCTTCCCAATCAGAAGGTTGGCAGTTTGAATCCCCACGACGAGGTGAGCTCCCATTGCTCTGTCCCAGCTCCTGCCAACCTAGAAGTTCGAAAGCACGAAAGTGCGAGTAGATAAATAGGTACTGCTGAGGCAGGAAGGTAAATGGCGTTCTGTGTGCTCTGGTTTCTGTCACAGTGTTCTGTTGCGCCAGAAGCAATTTAGTCATGCTTGCCACATGACCCGGAAAGCTGCCTGTGGACAAACACTGGCTCCCTCGGCCTGAAAGCAAGATGAGCGCTGCAACCCCAGAGTCGCCTTTGACTGGACTTAACCACCCAGGGGTCCTTTACCTTTTTTTTTTTTACCTACTATTGTCTAATAATACCAAGGACTGTGTTCATATCTGTCCTGTCACCAGTTGCTATATTTGTTCATGGAATCTTTTCTATTTTTAGAAATGCATTTTTCATGAAACTAATTAAGAGTTCTACTACCAGTCAAATTTGGCAATTGGAATGGATCCAATCTATTTATTTCAATTATATCTCATGCTTCCTCCCAAAGGAGTTCAGGGAAGCAATGGATGCAAAGGCTGCTTTAAGGCCCTTCCTGGAAATTTTGTTATAAAAATAAACAAGAAACTAGGCTTCTCCTCTCCAAAATAATGCCATTGGGAAAGATTGGAAGGCAGGTTTGTCCAAAAAGAAAGTGGAACAGTGCATATCAGGGGTGGGGGGTTGATTAAACCACTCTGGAAATGTGTGTTAACTCTCAGCACCTTTAAAGGCAAAGGTAAAGGTACCCCTGACCGTTAGATCCACTCGCGGAAGACTCTGGGGTTGCGGCGCTCATCTCGGTTTACTGGCCAAGGGAGCCGGCATTTGTCCGCAGACAACTTCTGGGTCATGTAGCCAGCATGACTAAGCCGCTTCTGGCAAACCAGAGCAGCGCACAGAAATGCCGTTTACCTTCCCGCTGGAGCGGTACCTATTTATCTACTTGCACTTTGATGTGCTTTCAAACTGCTAGGTTGGCAGGAGCTGGGACTGAGCAACAGGCGGTCACCTCGTCTCGGGGATTCGAACCGCCGACCTACTACAATTTCCCAGGATTCTTTGGGGGAAGCCATAACTGTTTAAGTAAGCATGATACTACTTCAAATTTATAGTGCTGAAGGGACCTAAATCCACCTTGAAACAACGAATCATTGAGTCATATTCATGTGGCATTCCAAACAAACCACTTCGAATTTATACTAAAGTTTTTACAGTAAGGAATGCTCAGTGATCTTAAAACTTTAAGCAAAGTTAAATGAATTGGACGCGAAGTCTGTGCTTGTCACAAATTCTCAGTTTTTAGATAAGAACAACCTGGGGGAAAGGCTCTTGGGTGCTGGTAAATGAAAAGATAATTATACGGTAGTTAAATGTAAAGTTAAATGTAGCAAATGAAATGTACATAATGAACGACTATTATTGTTTCTATGCTTCACCTGCTTACGAAATTATCACTCAAGACAGCTGCGCGAAGGTGATAGTTGTATCATCTGCACTCACGCCTGCACTGAAGTAACCCCAAAAGAGTAAAAGCACAGTGCAGCCAGTTATCAGTTTCCACCGTGAATGACAGGTAATTGTTTGCTGTTTTTATATGATACTTCATGAAATCCCAAGGTAGGAGTAGACACAAAGCAAGCACTCAACAGGGAAGCTGATAAACAGATACGGCCTACACAGGTGGCTTGGTCATGAGTGACAAGTGGCAAAGACTGAAGTGCCCAACCAGAGTCTGAAGCTTCTGTGGGGCTAGGTCTTACCTTCCAAGTCCCGCACTGCAGAATCCGGGACCGGCAGCCATGTGACACCAGAAGTTGCGTCAACGTAACTTCCGGTGTTGCTTTGCCCTTCTATGGGCACCAAAAATGGCCACCGCCAGCTTCAAAAGTAGCTTCTACGCATGACCGGAAGTGCGTTGACGCAACTTCCGGTGTCGGCCCGCCCATCTATGGGCACCAAAATGGTCTCCGCCGACACTGGAAGTCGCATCTACGCACTTCCGGTCATGCGTAGATGCGACTTTTGAAGCTGGCGGCGGCCATTTTTTATGCCCATAGAAGGGCAAATCAGAAAGGAAAAAAATGGCCGCCGGCAGGAGAAAATAACGGAGAAAAACGGGAGACGAAGTGATACGGGGGACCACTGGGAAAAGGTAAGTAAAAACGGGGGTTTCCCTGGGAAAACAGGAGACTTGGCAGCTATGGGCTAGGTATAGGGCTGATAGGCTCCCTCTCTTTGCTTGACAACTGCTGAAGGAGAAATTGCCACCAAGCATAGAATGTGGCACCTAGGTGGAGAAAAGTCCAGTGTGAGAAAAGGCTCAGCAAGATGTCTTGGTGACACAGTGTGTGCGGCACTTGGGTCTTCATCAGAAAAGGGAGACCTGCATACCCTCCTACATTTGTCTGATGAAAATAGGGACGTCCCATTCCGTAATGATAATTTTACTATTTACACATCTTACTGGGTTGCCGCAGCCACTCTGGACAGCTTCCAACATATATAAAAGCATGGTAAAACATTAAACATTTTGAAAAAACCTTCCCTATACAGGATTGCCTTCAGATGGCTTGGGGGGTCGGATAACGCCATACCCTCCAACATTTTTCCTGTGAAAATAGGGACGTCCTAAGGAAAAGTGGGACATTCTGGGATCAAATCAGAAACCGGGATGGCTTCTTTAAATCATGGACATCCCTGGAATTAGAGACATTTGGAGGGTCTGGGCCTGGGCCTGAGATTTCCCCCACCCCCAAATTACAGGTTTTTTTTTGTTATTTTGTGGGCAATCAATTTGAAAATTTGATTAATGAGGTCCCCATTGGTAGGAAATCTGCTGAAGTTCAGATAAGTGGCTTGAGGGCCTAGGTGATTTTATTATTATGGCTTTAAACAGTGCTTTAAAAGAAAGAGTTTAGGTGTAATTAATTTCCCTACTCATATCGAAATACTGCCCCTCAATGAGGCCAAACTTAGATTCACAAAATGTTTAGGGGTATGCGTACCCCTGCCCCCCCCCCCGAAAAAAGCACTGGTTTTTAAAAAGTCCCTTCCGCCGTAGGAGGAGGGGAGATTGTGGGCACCATGAAGCCTACACATGATGGGGGAATGGTTGCCATCCCCCCCCCTGCTCATTGGCCGGCTCCCGGCCGCGGCGCTCCCTTGGCGCATCATAGAGCTACAGTTTATAGAGTGGGAAGAGGGACTGAATATTGAACCACTGTGTGAATTGTAGCTATGTGAGGGGAACAACCCTCAGGACCCTAAGCAAACTATGTACATTTCCCAGGATTCTTTCGGATTCTACGTACGTACATTTCCCAGGATTCTTTCGGGGAAGCCATTAAAGTGGTTATCAATGTGCTTTAAATGAATGGTGCAGATAAATTTAACAATACAGCAGATACAGCAACGGACTTAGATGTCTTACTACAATGAAGCAGTATAGAATTTTTTCTACATAAAATAAATAAATGTGGCCATGGAATCACAGGTGATTTGCAGGCTTACTCCGGCATGTCAATAGGGAACAGTATTCTAGCATGAGGTAAGAATCATGTTCCTTTCTGGTTTTCTTTATGAAAGGGTACTTAGTAAGACTCACTATTGCTCCAATATATTTGCTTCAAAATTGTTTCACAGCAAAAGGGCCTTTTTAAAAAATTGACCTGGAAGGTAAGGATATGTTAGCCTTGCCACTGTGGCAAATGCTATATTTCACAGGGATGTTTTTACCACATATTGGTTAACCAACGCTATTCACCTTCTTCCTGTAATGGGACCTAAATCTAGCTGTAAGAAAAGCTATAATGCGCACAGAGTTAAGAGCCTGTCAGTGTTTCTGGTTGTTGTTGTTTTTTTTTTTTTTTTGCAATCTATAATACCACAGGAAAGGAAAGGAAATTTGGCCTTTGCATTCACAATGCTGTAGTTCGAAGAATTTGTTCTCCCCATTCCTGCTTTAAAAAATTTTTAAGAGGCTTGACTCACTTGCACCTCTAACACATGTAGATCATTCTGTTGTAACAAGAGTGGAGAATTTACACTGAGCAAGAAACTGAAAGTTGGCAAGTCTTAGAGACAGAACATATTGGACACAATTGAGAAAATCTGGTGATGTTGTGATTAACAACGCAACCCTCTGGAAATTATTTTGAGGGTGCATGGCAGGAATCTATTAATTACCTTTTTAAAAAAAATCCTTACAAAGTGGGAAAGATTGCTCTCTAAATATATAAACCAAAGGAAAACAGCACTCCTAGACTCTGACATCTCTGTCTGTGTTTGTGCGTTAGTGTAATAATCAACCAAGGACCATTGTCTTCCCCTAGAAAACAAGCTATTGCATTAGTTCAACAGCTAATATTCCCATTTTTGAAAGCGGAACTCCACTGGTTGCAGTGCTAAAAGGCATCGCTGAGGTCCAGGATTATATCGTAAACCATTTTCATAAGGGCTCTTCCGAAAGGCTGAATTATCAGTGTTTGCTTAATAGACTGTCACACGGATTTGAAGGTCAGTGATCCATGAACTAAAACAGTCTTTAAGAAGCCCATAATGTGTTACTTGATGATGACTACAAAGAAACTAAGTCTATTGAGCAGATAATTGCATATTTATATAATGGGCAATAATGGGAATTACAGTCTGTCCATTATGTCAACTCTCGGGAATATACATGATTGATTTTTTTTATTTTAAAAGGGGGGAATCTTGGTAGGAAATAATTATGCCTTTGTTGCCTTTTGGTTTAAAAGGCTGCTTGCTTAGTTAGACATCTCTTTAATGAGAAGGAGAATCGGGAAGTGTCTAGAAAAGAAAACTTTGCTTATATATTTTGACCCAGTCTATGTGGAGCATGCCTCCTATCTAGGCATTGACTAGACATTCACCTACTTAGCTTTAATAATGTAGGAAGCATCAGTTGACAGACCTTCTCATGTATTATGCTGCTCATGTTCTTCCCCGTCATTTAACACATCCCATTTAGACAACCAAATGAGTGGGAGAAGAATTAGTTTGTAAAGTTACCATGAGACTTACAAACTAAGTTTGCCATACTCTGTATGCTTACATAGGTGTAAGCGCTTACTCTCAGTAAACATGTATAAGATTCAATTTAATGCAAAATATTTCTTGGTAGGAATTAGCATGCAGCCTTTATATGAAGCACCATGTGCATGTATTTAATCTAGTGCAAGATCACATCAATAAGAATTATTATTATTATTATTATTATTATTATTATTATTATTATTATTATTATTATTGCAAAGGCACCAAGCTTTTATAACAGAGCCTCACAAGAACCCAGTGGCAGTATCCACAAAACATTAACCACTACCATCATTGCAAATATTGCAAATATTTTGGATCAGCAAACCTTAAAGCAGCACTCTGATACACTGAGGCTTGAAACCAGTGTTAGCACTACTCAGAGTATACCTACTGAAATCAATGACCCTAAGTTACACACGTCTATTCTGAGTAGGAATGGGGACCGGGGGGGGAGGGGGGATGCGATTCAGTTTGCATTTAAAGGAAAATCTAATGAAATTGTACTTTGCAAAAAATAGGAAATCCGAAATACAGCCATCCTTTGAAGTTCACACTTATCTGAATTGTGTGCTGCAGTTCTCCAACCGACCAGTCTTTACAAAATTGCATATATATATTTTTTGGGGGGGGGAGTGTGTAAAAATTAATATAATTAGTGAAAATTTCATACAGAATAACATTATATTAGGAAACATTGTATGTAAAATGTGCAAATTGATCAAAACTGCATACAAAAATGTCTATCAGGAGAAATTCATGCCCAAATGCTGATAAATTTTCCTGAGGATTTCCTTAAACACAATTTACAAATTGCTGCAGAAATCTGGAGAAATGAATTTCAGATTGGAAAAACTGATAACTGTAATCAACAGATCCTTCTACTGTATCCCTTACTCTAAGTAAGCCTAATAGAGGATACAGTCCATTATTTCTGAGCTAAGTCTACATGTGTCAATTCAATCTTGTTACTGAAGAAGCTTCTGCAGGATTTTTTAGCTAGTGCTGTGCCATCAGGATCCACTCTTTTTATTAATGCCATAGCACATCTGCCCAAAATCAACACCTTATGCGGCAAACTTAGAAAAAGGGGTGTTTGGGTTCAAAAGCCTGACAATATTTTCAAAGCATGAGAACACTGCTTTGGAGATGTCCTTCATGAAATACATTGATGCCAGGAAATGGGCCTACCAGAAGTTTAAAGGAAAAACCCAAGGCCAGAGGAAAGCGCAACATGAATCTGCTGAACAGATAGTTCACTTTTACTATGAGTCATAGTAATGCCCTCATGCATTATGTTATTTGTTTAAAATGTTACTTGCCTGCTTTTCATTGGCATCCCAGGGTTTGTTATGGCTGTTCTTGGCATCTGTCTGTCTTGCGAGACAATGGAGTCCACCGCTGGGGGTGAAGTCAAACCACTGTGTAAGCACCAAAGTGACCTTCCTGGGGTACAAGGCTGGGCAGCGTGCCTGGCTGCAGAAGTTGCCGGAAGGAGACGTAGAAGGCACCATTCAACCACCTTAGGGACTCCACTCCGGATTTGTGCAGGTTTAACTCTTTAGCCTTTTCTTCCCCTGAAGATATCATGCAAGGCAGCAGAAGTTTAGGACTAGAGCTTTCCTTCGTCTACCTTCTCCGGTTGACGAGCTCCATCTGCCCCTCACTTCCCTCTATAGCACATGCAGAAACCGCCTTATTGATGGTGGGCCCAGTATTGGTCTTAACTGCTCAATCAGCCAGAGCCTGCATGCAGACGAAATCCCTAACTCATCGAGGGCTTGAGGCCCATCAGTTATCTTCACCTAGTTTAGCCAGCCAATCAAAGCCATTCCCAAGGTGTAGCTGCTTTCACATGCTGACAGCTTCTAGGAGTCACAGGTGAGTGCAGGGTGGGGACCAAAGGTGGACATGCCCCCCCCCAGTAGGGTTGCCATATTTCAAAAAGTAAAAACACCCTGAATGTTGTTGAGCTTTTTCAACCAACTTACGTAAGATGCATGACAGAGCGCCAGCTTTTGGAAATTCCCCCAAACATTGGTTCCTGGAAAATCTGGGCGTATGGCAGCCCTACCCACCAGAGGTACTATATTAAATCCAAATGCATAATACACATTGCCAGTATTCAACTACCATGTCCTGTCAAAGCATGAATTTCTGCTTGCACAATGGGACTTCTGCCATTCCTGTTCCCTGAGTACCCTCTCAAAATCTGTTACAGAAGGTTGGGGAAACCCCTAGAATAGATTTAGGGTATGTGCAGGGGGTGGAAAGGTGAAGAACATTGCATTGTGCAGGCCAAAATCATTTTGCTGACAAAATAATGGATTCAGTACTGTGTTAGATTGCACCCATTAAAACAAAACAGGCAGGCAAGCAAAAATATACACAGCTACCAAAATGGGGGTGGAGGGAGAGAGAGGGGGGGGGAATGCTCCAATCATCAACTTAGAGTCTGGACAAATAAGTATCCAGCTTATGCTAGAAACTTGTAAGAGTTGGTGCTAGCCTTATTATCCATAAATTGGATGTCAGTACCACACAGACGTGGGTGGCACTGTGGTCTAAACCACAGAGCCTAGGCTAGGGCTTGCTGATCAGAAGGTCAGCAGTTCGAATCCCCACGATGGGGTGAGCTCCCGTTGCTCGGTCCCAGCTCCTGCCAACCTAGCAGTTTGAAAGCACATCAAGTGCAAGTAGATAAGTAAGTACTGCTCCGGAGGGAAGGTAAACGGTGTTTCCGTGCACTCCTCTGGTTTGCCAGAAGCAGCTTAGTCATGCTGGCCACATGACCCGGAAGCTGTACGCTGGCTCCCTTGGCCAATAAAGCCGAGGTCAGGGGTCCCTTTACCTTTACCTTTTACCACACAGAAGCTTCCGTCTCAACATGAGGCAGTAGGAAAAATTACATAGATCAGAAGAAAACATGTTCTGAAAGTGAATGCAGCTTCCACACAAAACACATTTGCAGACAAATTGAAGAACTAACTGTAAATAATATAACCTTGGGGGCCACCTGTACTTGACCTTGGTGTCAGTTTAAAACAAAAAAGGAAAGGTGTGATGGAATTGGCTTGCTCTGTTCCTTAACCATTAAACATATTCTGGAAGGGTGAGGGAATGAGGGTTAAGAGGTCTGCATGCCATAAGGAAAATAAACTCCTCTCCCCAAGCTACATGGGAAGGTTTCAGGAAGAAGGAATGGCGAGCAGGTGAAGAGAAAAAGAGATTTTTCTCCTTTCCCACTTTTCTTTCATAATGATGTTTTTGCTCAGTTAGCAAATTCATACATTGTGAACGTGACCTGCTGTATCCTTGGGGAAAGACCTGCGGTTGCAGTAGACAATGCATCTCAATACTTGTAATTCAAAGGCATCGAGGCAAAAACTGTCAAAACATTACTAAAGTTGACAAGGACATATGGTTCATTAGTTTTGGAACTGATGGGTTATGGACCAGTTTGCGATCCGCTTGGTAGTTTAATTCGAGTTAGGTTATGTAAAACCAGCACTGAGCATCATCGTTATATTTCAGGTCATCAGCACCCATAATCACAAGCATCAATCACTGCTACATTAACAATATCATTAAAAAAATATGACTTATTGAAACTCTCTAGCTGCTTCCTGCATACTGACCTGGGGTTTAGAATACTAGTAGTACCAGCCTTTGTCCATAGCCATACATCTAGGGGGTAAGTGAGTGGTATTCACAAATAGTCAAATGTTGCAGAAATAAAGAGTCACCCCCAGCTGTAAATATATCTTCCTTCTCAGCATTCTTTCCCATGCCAACTTAAACCTACCCAAGCATGCATGATGCTTGCCATTGCGTACACCTGACAGCATTATTCCCAAGAGGCCAGAGTTTTAAGTGCATTGCCTGTTACCATCTCTTCAAAAAAATACTTCAAGACATATGGCCTGACTCACACACTTTCTTTTGAAACAATGAGCTAATGCCCCTCAGATTACCAGAGCATAGCTGTCAAGTCCCCCCCCCCTTTTAAGGGAAATTCCCTTATGCTGAATAGGCTTCCTCGCGAGAAAAGGGAAAACTTGACAGCTATGTACCAGAGCAGGGCAAAGTCATTCAGTTACACATATTCTTAACAATATTATTATTTAACAAAATTCACCCAGGGGAGGGATTTGTTAAGTATTGTGCTAAGTCAGATCAGTGGTCGATCTAGTTCACAGAGTTAGTCCACCAAAGCCACATTCACACTATACATAAAAAGCACCATGACACCAGTTTAAACAGTCATGGCTTCCCTCAAAGGCTTCTGGGAGCTGTAGTTTATTGGAGATGCTAAGAGTTGTTAGGAAACCCCCTTTCCCCTCCCAGAGCTAGGATTCTCAGAGTGGTTTAACAAGCACCTTTCCCAAGGTCTCTGGAAACTGTAGCTTCCTTAATGGCACAAGGGTCTCATAACAACCCTCAGCACCCCTAACAAACTACAGCACCCAGAATGCTCATGGCTGCTTAAAGTGGCATCATTACATTGGACATCACTATTTACTTGCCCAGCTATTTAGCAAAATTTATGTACTGATTGTAATTAAACCTCTAAGAAGTTTACAAGAAATATTAAAATGATCAACAAAAAACATTTTAAAATTTAAAATATAAAACATTGAAAAATAATTAAAATTAACAGTAGACCTATAAGAGATTAAAGCACATTGGCATCTACATGTCTAGATAGACTTAAACAAAAATGTCTTAAACCGATTCCAAAAGGTGTACAGTGAAGATGCCTGCCTCGTGTCAATAGGCAGGGAGTTCCAAAGCTACCGGTACTAACATGGGTATATCATTCATGCTGCTAAGCAATCTAACCCAGATGTATGGATGGAGGATAAATTCAATACAGTTCACATTTAAAGGCAAACCTACCTAATGCTGAAACAACGTGTGAACCATAACACGTTGCAAAATTTTGCAAAATGAGCATTTTTCTGAATTTTGCAATGCAATCCTGCAGCCACATAATAGCAGAAAGTCACACTAGAACACTGATGAATTTTCATGAGGACTTTAAAACCATCACCATGATCATAATGTGCACAAGCTAATATTGGTAATGTGGAGAACTAAATGTAAAAGAAGGAATGAAGAAACTGAAACTAACAGATTCATCCAGTTAAACCCACAGGAGATCAGGTTGTTGTTGTTCTTGACGCATATACTGCTTAATCTCATAATCAGCTTCTATGTGGTTTACAAGGTATAAAAACCAGTTACACTAAAATATTTGAGTATAAATATCCATAATTAAAATAAACAATGGAACCATCCCTTTAAGAGAATAAAGCTGTTAGTATTTCCATAAAATGATCATGCTAAGAGTATGAGAGTTCACGTAATTCTGGAGAAGCTAACACTAGGGATAGTGTTGACCTAGTATCGGGTTTTGTTTGTTTGTTTAGGAAAATGAGGGAATATAAATGAAGTTTTATACAGAGTCAGTAAATAGAGAGAGATTATTCTTCTGCCTCTAAATGCAACAGTTGGGAGAAACTGAACCGCAGAACATTGACACCCCCAAAGATTTGCACACTGCATACAACACACTTACATAATTCTTTATCAGGTGTTCACCAGCACTGATGACTTCAAGATGGGGGTCATGGGGGAATTGGAGGCAAGCTGTGACTCAGCAGCAGAGCATCTTCTACAGATGCAGAAGGTCTCAGGTTCAGTCCCTGGCATTTCCAAGTGAGCCTGGGAGAATTCGCTGTCCAAAGTTCTGGAGGGCTCTTGACAGTCACTGTAGGTCAGGCACCCCAAAACTTCGGCCCTCCAGATGTTTTGGACTACAATTCCCATCTATCCTGTCCACTGGTCCTGTTAGCTAGGGATCATGGGAGTTGTAGGCCAAAACATCTGGAGGGCCGCAGTTTGGGGGTGCCTGCTGTAGATGATATTAAGCTAGGTGGACCATTATTATTTTTGTAGTCCATAATCAGAGTCCATGTACAGTATATATCACACCCTGCTTGGGAGCTCTGCAAGGCACTGATAGCTGTCATTGGAAACAGAGCTAGGTGGTCCTTCAGTTTGATTAATTTTTAATCCTCATATTTGCTGTTAAGCAATCCATAATGATCAGCTCTTGGGCAGGAATCCAGGCCACAATTATACATGCTTAAGCCACACTAAAACCAATGGGACTTTCACAGATAGAATTGTGGCTGGAGCACAGCCATAAATATTACTGTGTGAACCTTGATGTGCTAAACAAAGATATCAATTAAAACCTATTTTTCCAACCTGCCTCACATAAGCCTTTTAACAAATATAATTACAGATGTCTAATTTTTCACCACAGGGAGCACCAGAGAATCATTCGCAAATAACCAGCATCAAAATAAGTCTAAAATAGGATGTTATTTTTAATGCGAAAACTTGTTTTTTTTTGTTTTTTTTAAAAAAAATCCAGTTACAGGTTTAATACACACATTCAAGACTTATAGATATGAGAGCTTTTTACTTTGAACTGTTGAATATTTCCTTTTCTTCCCATAGATAAATTTAATATAGTGTAGTTTAAGGCAAAAACAGTTACATAACTGCTTTGTTAATCAGATATTGCACATTAAGGCTGGGATCCAAAGAGACGGGCTGCTCCTAACAGGATTTTTCACTGTCTCTTTTGAACAGCAAACCCCAGTGCCCTGTTGCAAAGTCTTTTAGGTTTTCCTCAGCTTCAAAAGTGATTCAGCATGAGAGCCAGTATGGTGTAGTGGTTAGAGTGATGGACTGGGAGGTCAGGATTAAAATCCCCACACAGCCATAAAAGTGTACTGCATGACATTGGGTCAATTACAGCCTATCAGCCTAGCCCACCTCATATGATGGTTGTGGGGGGAAAAGAGGGGGATAAGTGTCACCTTGGACTCCTTGGAAGAAAGGTGGGGTAAATATGTAATGATAAAGATGAGAAACTGAAAAATTTTCACTCTCTTAGGGAGCAACTTCCTCCCTTTAACTAATCGCCAATGCTTCTCATGCTATATTGTCCCTTTAGTGCCATTTTCAGTCTTTGCTCTCTCTAGCTGGTGAGATTAGCAGGCAAAAAACAAAGCAAAAAACCTGTTAACAATTACATCTCCTTCTAACAGTGATACAGTTGCTGCCAGAACTATCAGCAAGGGAGCACATAAATGCTGGCGGATGGGGCTTCCTTATTGATCACTATAAAAACACTCACAAACAAAACGTGAACTCCAAAAATCCATTCACAGGCACAGATGTAATCTTTAAGTACAGCTTGTTGATATTAAGCCAAGTTTGAAGGGAGTGCTCTTTTCTTTCAAGGACATCCATTACACCACATACATATTAACTCTATGCCTAACAGGTCCAGCAGATGCGTTTGTTTGTGAGATGGTGCATACATATCAATAGCCTCTACCTACCACACCACACTTTCCCCTACTCTCGACAACTATATTTGTAATAATATTATTTATAAAAAAGGAGAAACTTTTCTCAACGAGTGTATGAAATCACACACAAGTCCATCACAGTCTTTTAATTTAATGTCTGAGGAAGGAATCGATTTCCACATAACATTTGAATTCCCACCCTCTCCTCCAGGGCACACAGAGAAATATTTATGATACTAGCCTATTTATTCTCACAACGACATTGCACCATGGTAGGACAGACAGAGGCTAAACTACATGGGATGATAAATGCTGTATATGGAGCTACCATCCAAAACTGAAACTGTGCACCTAACCTTGCCTTCAAAACATCTAATAGCATAATCTTTGTATTGAAAAAAGTAGTAGTAGATCCACATATGAAGGCAGTGGTGGCTGCTGCCTATTAGGACTGGTAGGGTGGAAGGAAGTGAGACCAACAGTAGGTGGGGCCAGAGCCAATGAGAGCCAGAGCCAGCCAACTCTAATTTTGTCCCCATCCTCCTCCATGCTGTTGTATTCAAGGAGCAACAACTAGACTGACGAGGAGGAGGATGAAGCTGATAGGCAGGGCTAACCATTGGTCTGGTTGTAAAGAAGAAGACAGATAGGTGGGAACTAGTTGAGGGCAAGCTGAATATGGTGAGTCTGTGCCCCATTCACTCTAGTGAACCACCTCATCTGGGATGTTGGCCCCACCTCATCTGGGGTCCCAGTTGGTACGCCTGAAGAAATGTTTCCTCACTCACTCACTCATCTGAGATAATAAGAAAACTAACACATTGGACTAGATCAGGGGTCAGCAAACTTTTTCAGCAGGAGGCCGGTCCACTGTCCCTCTGACCTTGTGGGGGGCCGGAGTATATTTTGAAGAGGGGAAAAAATGAACGAATTCCTATGCCCCACAGATAACTCAGAGATGCATTTTAAATAAAAGCACACATTCTACTCATGTAAAAACAGGCTGATTCCCAGACCGTCCCCAGGCCAGATTTAGAAGGCAATTGGGCTGGATCCGGCCCCGGGGCCTTAGTTTGCCTACCCATGGAGTAGATCAGGCATCCCACAAACTGCGGCCCTCCAGATGTTTTGGCCTACAACTCCCATGATCCCTAGCTAACAGGAGCAGTGGTCAGGGATGATGGGAATTGTAGTCCAAAACATCTGGAGGGCCAAAGTTTGGGGATACCTGGAGTAGATGATCCTCATGGTTCCTTCCAACTCTGCGATTCTGTGATTTATGAGAATACATAGAAAGGAGCACAAACAACATACTCCACACCCAAGGAAGCTCCACTCCAAAGACTTGGTGCCCAGCTAAAACTCTAGACCTCCAGTTTTCTCAGAACACCAAATGTGCTCTGCACTCCATGAAGTGACATCCAAGTCGGAAGTGCTGGCAAGATGCAGTTAGTTCACAACATGATCTCATTTGTTTGGAGCCAGCTGGCCTTCCCCTAGATCTGATCTCTTCAAGGGTACTCAGGAAGAAGAGCCTATAGCAGAACAGTGATTTCAGCTTAGGAAGTCAGCTCACGCAGGGGTACCAGCTAGAAGGCAGCAATAACTTTTTCTTAATGCTTGCAAACCAGCTCGGCTCAGGAAAGGGAGCAGCAAAGCTGCAGGCATTTTGCTCACCCTGCAAGACTTATCTCACACCTCTCAGACAACGAAAGCCTCATTAGCAAGCAATTATGCCTATTTAAAGTATGATTTTATGCAGATTTTGTGCTGAGGCTGTTTTGTATTGATTGTTTTATTTGTTAATTGATTGTGTTCTATTGTTCTTAATTGGTTAACCACTCAGAGGACATGGCTAATTGAGCAGGATATAAATAAACTCCTGCCTGCCTGACTCCTGCCCAACTGTTTCCTTTAGACCCATTGTCCTAATAGCACAAGCAGTTGCGGAGAGTTGTACTTGCCATTATTCAACTTCTTTCCTTTGCCCTTAAGATTTTTACTGAACAGTCTTCATAGATAGATGAATAGATAAATACATAGATACATAGATACAGTGGTACCTTGGCTTTTGAACATCTCCATTGACGAATGTTTCAGAACTTGAACGCCATAAACCCAGAAGTAAATGCTTCCATTTTCGAATGTGCCTCAGAAGTCGAATGGCTTCTGCTGAGTGTATATGTTATTTTTCTCAATTTTCTTTATTAAATTTGCAGGTCGCCCTTTGTGCCTCAGTTTTTGAACATTTCAGAACTTGAAGGTTCTTCCGGAACGGATTACATTCAAAAACCGAGGTACCAGTGTACATGCAAATAAACCCCATCCAACTTCATAAACTAAGGGGTCTCTGTATTTACTTTCAAGACAGAGGTAAGGAACCTTTTTTTAGCCAAAGACTGCATTCCCTTCTGGACAACCTTCCAATGATGACATACCCATGAGGGACACAGCCAGAAGTAAAAGTGAATGGAATAATGGAAATAAATAATACCTTTGTACAGTAGGCTAATTTCTGTGCCCTCTCCTCCATCCAGACAAGCAAGAGGCATTGTCAGAGTTCAAGGCAAAAATGCTCAAAATAAGAACCAGTGGGGTGGCAGTGGCCTGTGGAGAGTTCTGCAGAGCCTGTACCTCAGCCCCTGAGCCTGAGGTTCTCATCCCTGGTCTAAACCCCACCAATATACATCCTTTCAGTGTCGTTGTAGTCAATTCTATCGCACCATTTGTTTTCCACCAGGAGATACCTCTAATTTTATGTGCTTCTTAAGTGTTTCTTAAGAAGGCCCTCCATTGTGAAAAAGCTAGACCCAGTTTTATTTCCAAAGGTTGCATGCTCTATATATTTATAGTAAGAGAAAGAGAGAGGGGAGGTGAAAATACTGAGGAATAAGAAAATACTGATTTTGGTTTAGAAGCTATGGTCCACATTTCCTACTGGGAACTGTGTATATATAGCAAAGACCATTTAGTCTCAGATGCAATTAGAAATTGATTTTCTAAATAATTTACATTATCTGCATGGCTAAGCAAGGCACCGCCAATGCATTTGCACTATCTGCAGGAAGCGGGATGCAGCAAAATGGCTATGATGGGAAAAAGAGAGAGACAATCTTCTAGCCCTTTAAGAACAGCAGCTCCTTGCACAAGAGTAAGCAAATTAAGCAGAATCTGGGGAGACAAATCATACTTGCAAAGTGAACCAGCCTCCCCATTATATCCACTGGGCAGGGACAGGAATGACACCCCCCTACCATTGGCTCTCACACTATACTAGTCAGTGTGTGTCTATGCTCTGTGTGCATGCCTGCCTGCTTCTCTGCCCCTGTGAAACCATAAACCAGGGCCAAATCCAGACTCTCATGTATGCTAAGCCTTTTCATGTAGTTATAGCTCTACACCAGTGGTGTCAACTGAAAAGCA
Organism: Zootoca vivipara; assembly: GCF_963506605.1. Classification (NCBI taxonomy): domain Eukaryota; kingdom Metazoa; phylum Chordata; class Lepidosauria; order Squamata; family Lacertidae; genus Zootoca; species Zootoca vivipara. The sequence goes on along the minus strand of NC_083282.1, from coordinate 17,720,860 downwards.
GCCATGTGCAGGGTTTTTTTTTGGGGGGGGGGCTTGGCAGGCCAAATTACATACCGCCTTTCATCCAAAGATCACAGGGCAGTTTGCAACAAAAGAACACAAGGTGCATAACAAAATAGCAAAAAAACAAAACAAAAACCCATAACACCCCCAGTTGGAGTGCAGTTAGAGCAATTGGCTGATGAGTCTAGCCTTCAAACTTTCTAAGCTTTATATATAGGCGAATTAGAGGTTGGGACATGATAGATGTGCATTTATGCATGACGTAGAGCAGGCATCCCCAAACATGGCCCTCTAGATGTTTTGGGACTACAATTACCATCATCCCTGACCACTGGTCCTGTTATCTAGGGATGATGGGAGTTGTAGTCTCAAAACATCAGGAGGGCCAACTTTGGGTATGCCTGTTGTAGAGACACAGAAATGGACAGAGAGAAGTGGGTGGGCTCTTAGGTTTATTCACCCCTCTCATAGAGCCCAGTGAACAGAGGTGGAGCTAGGTGCTCCGGCACCCCCCATATGCTGTGGGGGGGGGCTAGCTGTGGGGGGAGCTAGCCACACGCGGGGGCATGCCGCCTGCAGCAAGTGGTGTGTGTCCCAGAGAGAACCATTGGCCTGAAGGAGCAGGGCGCTTCTGGTGTTCCTCTGCTAAAGATGGGAGATTCAGGGCGGACAAAAAGGACCTCCTTCTTCATGCGGCACATAGCAAAACTATGGAATTCAGTTCAACAAGATGCAGGGGTCACTGACTTAGACAACATGGATTTGACAAATTCATGGAGGAAAAGTCTGTCAGTGATCCTCATGATGGCTGTATACCACTTCCAAGATTAGAGGCACTGTGCTGCTGAATACCAGTAGCTGGTAAACAGCAGCAGGAGATGGCAATATGCTTGTGTCCTGATTCTGGCCTTCCCATGGGTGCCTGTGTTGGCACTTGTGGGAGACAAGGTGTTTGACTAAATAGATCTTTGGTGTGACCTAGCAGAGACTTGTGTCTTCTTAAAACTGAATGCAGCAAACACCAAGTCCCCACACATGTATTCGCTAGATCCATTTGTCAGGGAGCTCTGACAGGCTGAAGCTTCTTGTTGAGTGCACACTTAGAAGGTTTGCCTCTGCATAATGTGCAAAATGGATCTTAAATTCAAGGAACTTGGGAGGCACATAATATAATGTGGTGATTTAAAAGATCCATTTAAGAAGCAAGCCATTTATTGACTTTGCATGCTATGGAATAATATTAAAAATATTTGCATAACCTGATTTCTCCTCTTGGCCCCCATCATGTAGACAATGAAGAATTTATATATATATATATATATATCACAGTCAAAATGCATCAAGGTGTTTATGTATTCTCTCAAGCACAATTTAACACTACTTGTCTACTGAATTGTTTATGGACTAGTGCTGCGTAGGTAAACTTCAAAAACATTATATCTGTAAGGTATTGCTCCAATATACTAGGAAAGGAATAACATACTTAAGTGTGAGGGTCTAATGTGGCCCCTGCATCTACAATAGCCACATCATAACATAAACACATGTAATGCCCTAGTCAAAGAAATATAAGCTACCACCCTATACTTCCTGCAGTTTTGTTGCTTTATGTAGATTTCTCCCCCCTCCCCCAGTTGCATTACTCGATGCAGTCTGTTTTCCCATTCTGTTTCAGTAATAAGCTCACATGACTTTAAAATGTAGAGTCACCCAGGCAGGGTATTTTAATTCTGTGCACACTGCACTTGTTGAAGTGAAATACAATGATTCTACGATCTGAATTGCTTTTTGGCAGGAGTGCTATTTAGAGATCGTGGGTGTTGTCCTGTCCTTGTGCTTCAGACTGCAAGTGGAACAAGTTATTCTTCACAGAAGCACTTTTATGAGCAACTTGATATTAAGACTGAGCTGAAAGGGGGAGGGGCTTTTTATTCACCACCACCATTGGGGATCTTTCATGAGGGCGCACCAACAATGTTTCCATCCCTTTAAAGTGCCGCTCTTGTTGAGAAAATTTGTGTGCAAACTTACAAACAGGAAAAGCTACCCTCAGGAATTTTATGTGTAGTCCTAACTCAGGGCAGAATACCGAGTGTTCATTGTTATGAACCACGGGTTGCAGATGTTCTGCCATTGGGCACCAGTCTAGCAATTTTGCCTATGATGTTAATAAAAGGTCTCAGTAAGTATCCCCTCAAAATCCTCATTTTGTGGGAAACAAAGGCTTGCTTGCTTGAGGACTATCTGCAATGCAATTATCAGTGTTGTGCCTCTCTGCTCCCACCAACTTCCAAAGAAGCCTTCAAAGTCTTTGCTACTATATGATCTCTGGCCTCCTTCTGGCATGTTGCTGTTCAGCTCCAATCCATACAACCAAGAATGCCTTCGTTGCTTAAAAGACACACACAAGCCTCAAGTTCTGAAGAAGTGTGCATGCACACGAAAGCTCATACCAAAATAAAAACTTAGTTGGTCTTTAAGGTGCTACTGAAGGAATTTTTTTATTTTACACAAGCCTCAGTTTCTGAGGTCTAGGGAAATCCTGGTGTGGAGAGAAGTCACAGAACAGAATTCTCCAAGATGGGCCAGTAACTTCTCATGTGCTTCATAGCCTAGGAAAGAGCCACACCTACAGGGCCTCCATGTCACACATAAAATAAAAAGGGGGATCAGAATAGCTCACTATTGGTCATATCAGAAGTCTACTTCCAGCTGCTTCCTCTATTCTGCTTCTAAACATCCTGAGATTGTGAAATGTACATTGGCGCTGAACTGAATGCAAGCGGCTAATTAGATTTCAACTCCCTATTTTACCAATATTAATGTTTCTTTTTATAATTACTTCTATAAGTGAAATATAATTAACATCCCAATTTGATTGTAGTGCAAGTGCAAGCCATTTGGGGCTCATTGACATTGCTTCCTATCATTGTGGTGCTCTTCAAGTGCCTCTGTTGGTGAAAGTAGGAGTGGGAAAGACAAATGATTTGTGACAGTTTAAAATACGTGCTTCCGCCTCACAAAAAGTCATTCATGTCCCTCAAATGAAAAAAGAGCGGCCTGGCAAGGAATAGAAAAAATGACTCAGTGGAGAAAGAGACTTGTTATGTTAATGAAATTGTCACCCAGAACAAACTGCTTTTTTTTTTCATCCCACCCACCCACAGCGGGGATTCCCAAGTTTTTGAGATCTGAGGGCCAAACTAGATGTGTGATTGCATTTAATGTATCTGAAGAAGTGTGCATGCACACGAAAGCTCATACCAAAATAAAAACTTAGTTGGTCTTTAAGGTGCTACTGAAGGAATTTTTTTATTTTGCTTCGACTCAGACCAACACGGCTACCTACCTGCATTTAATGTGACTGCTTTCTTTCTTCTAAATAACAACCAAAGCGTCCTAGTCAGGTTCTGAACCATGACATTGTTATTGAAAGTGCTTAATGGGGTTAATTGCATATGACTTGGTAATGCTGACTCGTTCCTCACAATGCAGCTCTCTGACTCTGGTGACTGTCTTTTCTGTTACCTTAAATCTATGGCAGACAATATTGCACACATGAATACTTCCACTTCCTCTCTGCCATGAGAAAACTCACTTATCTGAACGTAAAGAATTATGCTCAGACCTTGCTGTACAACAGAGATCCAGATATCAGAACATCCAGAGCCTGCCCACCATAGCTGCCAAGTTATCCCTTTTTTACAGGGATTTTCCCTCATGCTGAATAGGCTTCCTCGCGAGAAAAGCGAAAACTTGGCAGCTATGCTGCCCACTTCCTTACTTGTTTGTGCTTTGCTGGTTGGTGGCAGCCATTTTGGGGCAGAAACCATCCACGGAAGGAGGGAGTGAGCAAGATCACGCAATTCAGATAACGGGTGATCAGTCCCCCCCCCAATCTCTTTTGCTGGTTGGATACATCCATTTTATGAAGAAACCATGGAGGGAGCTGGGAGAGAGATTGGGCAAATCCCCGATTGGAAATGTTCCCATAGGAATAAATCGAAACTGTTTATTCATTATGTGAATGGTCGCCTAGCGAATGATTTCCAGGGAACACATTGTGAATACTTTTATTTCCATCTATTGGTTATTTGGAAAGTATTGAGATTTAACTAGTCACACCACACACACGAGAGAGAGAGAGAGAGAGAGAGAGAGAGAGAGATATGAACCTAGAGAAATACCAGCTCATCTCTGTGTGATGTCTTTATCTGGCAGGACAGATGCAGCAGCAGCAACACAACTTTCAAGAAAAGAACATCTAAAATATGCATTCCACAACATCTGTCTAGATTTCACTTAGCTGCATATTTTAGCACCCTCTTTAAATATGGGCAAAGAGTTCCCCTTGCGCTGACCTTTAGAAAAGGAACCCAGAAAGCCATATGTAGGCCAAACACTTTGACACGGTAGCAGCCAGTGTATTAAACGCCAAAAATCTGATCTTTGTTGCAGTGTCTACATCACAGATGTGTTCTACAAAAGCATTCAAATTCATCAAATAATTAAATATACTTTAAATATTACTAAAGAATATTTCACACTTGCAGTGACCCTCGCCTGACGAGGGTCACTGCTGGGCTAATGATTAGGGGAAGCACACACAGAGATGCACTGTATTTCAAATGCACAGAAATCAAATACCCACAAGAGAGGTCCTGTCACAATATAACCCTTAACAAACTACAGTTCTCAGGATTTGGGGAGGAGGAGGTGGTGTGTTTTGAATGTGCACAAAGCCTTCTAAGACTTTCATTATCTGAGACCAATACCATTTATGTCAGCCCAATGACTATATGAAATCACCAACAGTGTTTCTTGATATTTGTCGTACTTGTTGTATCTCTCCATTATAAGAAAAAAAGAAACATGTATTTTGAAATACATTTTAAAATGACTATTTTGTGAGAAAACATGTTGAAAATACATATTTAGATGCACGTTTTCGCAGAGATCCCCCCACCCAAATAAAACCAATTGCAACTTAATGTGGAAAGGGGTGGGATGGTTTTATGAATTAACACATGTGCAAGTGAAGGGGGATGGAGGTAGACTAACCCATCTACCCCTAGTACATAGATTGGGGAAAATCTCCTTTGTCATAGGGAAACAGTGTTTGGAGGGAAGGAAAGAGAGGAGATTGCTCTTTTTCTTCATTATTTTGAAAAATTGAAAGCCAACCTTTGAGGGCTTTTACCAACACAGACTGGGTCTTGGATAAAAACAACAACACGGATGAAATTCTGAGGAGCAATGAACCAGTATGAGTTTGGAAAGAACTCCTGGAAATCAGATAGGTTTTTTCTTAATGAAGGAAGCTAATGAATACTGAGCCAATTCCGAATCAAGCTCATAAGACTTTACCCATCACTAGACAAGCTTCAAAAAAGTAACTGGTGGAGGATTGGGGGGGTGGGGGAGTGCACCGCCCCCGGCTCCATCGGGGAGGGGGGTACCATTGCGGTCGGCGCCTAGGACACATGCTGCGCCCCTCCACTGCGCCAGGCGCCATGCCCCCATAGGTGACACGCCATGCCCCAGCACACACACCACACCCCCACGGGCGGCACGCCACACCCCCGGGACGCACACCACGCCCCTACAGACGGCATGCCATGCCCCTGGGATGTGTGACTGCCACGCCTCCGCCTGCTCTCTGCCCCCGGTGCCAGAGCATGCAGCTTCGCCACTGCACTGATCCACTTTGAGATTACCTAAAAAGTATCTGGCCACTCCTATTTTCCACTCTGATTCTGTAGGGAATTAGATGTTACACTTGAACCTATGACTTTATGATAAACAAGAGGTGAGATTACAATTCAGCCTCATGCCTACCTAGCCATTTTTGCAGCACTCAGTTTAAATTATATTAATTTTGCTCTTCAACAGTGTAAAAGTTATCACCTCTGATGAGAATGCATGGAGTCAGAAAGCATAAGTGAAGCGAACAGCACCTGATGGAGTCGGACATCAATTCCCATTGTCAACGGAGAGGAAGAATTAAATTGATTGCTGTACTTAGCTTCCACCATTGTTAACGTTGTCTTTGGTTCCAAGAATAATAAAAAAGGCCCTGTGAATAAATGAAAATCATACCGCTTATCTTTAAATCATTTTACCATCAACTCACAGTGGAGAGAAACACTGCCTGTTTTACTGTAATATGAGCAGGTGCTCATCAGCTGCTGTTATAAAACAAGGCTCCAAAACAGTATGTATTGGTAATGTTTCTGAATAGGTGTCGAAGCTAAATTTGCATAATGATACCCCTGTTGGTAGGGAAATCCAAATGGGTTCATTCAAGATCTTCAGCTTAAAGGTTTCAGAAAAGCATTCGAGCTTCAGTTTCACTGTTTGTTTGCAAGTGTGAGCCTACACAAAGGCTCTGCAGAGGGGCACCACTGATGGTGGGTGAGGAGGTGCAACTGGGAAGAGAGAACAAGGTAGCAATTAGGGAATATACGTATGATACTCGCTTCTGCACTCCAGTATCTCAGATAAAGGCCTTCTACTTGAGAACTTGTGTTTCCTTTTTGAAAATGGCAATGGGCTAAGGACTGAACACAGAACCTCCTAGCTATCCATTTACTGGATTTGCTAGCCAACCAATAATTAGTACTGCCTGGGTGACATAACAGCTTATAATAAAAACAATTTAAATATAAAGCAGCCTTACAAGATACAGACCCTCCAAGTGTCCCAATTTTCCAGCGGCAGTCCCAGATTTACAGAAGCCATCCTGGTTTCTGATTTGATCCCGGAATGTCCCACTTTTCCTTAGAACATCCCTATTTTAATCAGAGAAATGTTAGAAGGTGTGGAGTTATGTGACCCACCCACCCACCCCCGAGCCAAGGAGATTAGTAACTCTACAAACTTTAGATGACATCTGAAGGCAGCCCTGTATAGGGAAGTTTTTTTAAAAAAAATGTTTTATTATGTTTTTATATATGTTGGAAGCCGTCCAGTGTGGCTGGGGTAACTCAGTCAGATGGGTGAGGTACTGTTGGAGATTCATTCCCCGTGTGCAGTCATGGGTTTGTTGTCTATCACATGACTGTATATGTGTTTACATTCCACAGAGTGGGAAGTGACGTCGACAGGATGTTTATCTAACTGTGTTTTGTGAAGTGGGACTACAGTCATACCTCCGTTTATGACCACAATTGGTTCCGGGGAGCTGGTCGCTCCCCAAGTTCGTCGCTCCCTGAGGCACACTTCTGCGCAAAGCACCAATAGAGTGCTTCTGCTCTGCAGAACACTTCTGCGCATACGCGAGCTGCACAGATCGCTTCTGCGCATCCGAATGCCGCAGAACCAGGATGTAAACGGAGGCGGTCGCAAACTGGGGTTTGACTGTATTGTCCTTTGTTCTTTCTCTTTCCTGTCTGATGCTAGAGAGAGAGAGAGGGAGCCATGATGAAATGCTCTCTGTGTGTTTATATGTAAATAAAGTAGATTAGCCAAAATGCTGAGTTCTGTTACGCAGCTGCAAACCTCTGCGGATCCCAAGTGTGCTGACGTCTTCTGGCATCAGTCACTGTGATGTTCGGGCTAAGGAATGCTTTTGAAGCTCCTGAACGATCACCTAGGAGGAAGGGATCATGCCAGTCAGGCATGTGTCTCTGCCAAGGTTCTACTCGAGAGTAGGACATCCTGACAGGTACAAATAATAATATATATTAATTATCATCACCATCTTCCCTATTTTCATCTGAGAAATGTTGGTGGGTAAGACAGTATATTGGTTCACTAGCAAAAGCTTTGTCTACAAAAGGTTCCAGGACCTGATGTCACTATGAAGGGAGTTTTTAATGTAGGGGAGTATTCAGAAAAATCTCACTGCCCACCTGTAGCGTGAAGTGCCGCCCTCCATTCCATCACCTCATTCTGTTGCATGTGTAGATCAAGCCTTTATTCTGAATGGGAAAAAAAATCACACTAGCAAAGCAACCAGCAGAAAATCTTTCTGCTGAATCATATGCACACTTCCAAACTGCTTGTAATATGTCCTCATTCTGATCTCTGCTGCCCTTTCCACTTCCCGAATAACCAACAAAAAATATTGAGGTGGTGCTGCTACACGCGACATTGACTAGTAGGGTTCTGCATATGTGTTAAACCATAATCCACCTCCTGGTAACAGGACATATGCATACAATCTAGACTGTCACTGTTGATGGTGAAAGAGCTCACAGCTCCCCTAGCAACTGCACAAACCTCCACAGGGTTGCCTACTTTGCAGTTGGAAATCACCATCCCTAACCTCTCCTTGTTTTATCGAAAAGTGCCAAGTGTTGGTGGGGGATGGGGAAAGTGAAATCACAATAAGGAAACTAAGTAGAAGTGGTTAAAAGAGCAGATTTCCTGCTGTGTGTCCATATGCATGTTTAGATCCATCCATCTGTTTGCAACATGCAAATGGTTTAAACATATTTCTTTCCAATGATTTATATGGTCTCTTAAACTGTCCTCAGTTGTTCTGTTTCTTTTCCCTCCTCCCTCTTTCTCAAGCACAGTTTTTTGCGAAACTAGACTCCTTCCTTCCTCTTAGGAGTTAAATAATATAACTCAGAAACATTTGGAGGGCAAAATTGAAGGCTTCAATATATGTCCCTGATTTTCTGCCCATATTGCTTATTTGTTTATCCTGATGGGAATAAGCTTTTGTCTATTGCAGGCAGAGAGAGAGAGAGAGAGAGAGAGAGAGAGAGAGAGAGAGAGAGAGAGAGAGAGAGAGAGAGAGAGAGAGAGAGAGAGAGAGAGAGAGAGAGAGAAGGATTCAGATTTAGAGTTCCCATGGGAGAGAAAGCAGTTTTCATTGGCATTTGAGTGAAATATTAAAGGTAAAGTAGATTTAGAGGGACATACTGCAAGGGTTGTCACAGTGATCAGAGAAGCATCAGAGTGAGGGAAAGGACAGCTAAAAGTGGAAGCGGAAAGGCAGGTCTTTCAGGCCAAGGTATGTGAGTTACGGATTGGCTGCAGATGGAAGATGGCAAGCCAGAAAAGTGGAACAAAATTATATTGGCATTGCCGTGTTGTCTAAAGAACACTACAAGACCATTAGTATTGTTGCACTGCCAGCAGGGAGGTGCTGTCAGGGTGAGATTTTACTTAGGCAACAGGTATTGATTTTTGCTCTGCTGCCGCAACATAGGAAGAGAAAGATTCCGTTGTCATCTCCATATTCGCAGGAAACAATGTGCTGTATTTAAAATGGAAATATCAAATGAGACTAGGGCCGTTTTATCCCTTTAAAAAAAGCCACACACCAGAGAGCTACTGAATGCATTTTGAGTTGCCATATCTAACCTTCAGTTTGTCTTTGTTCAATTGATTGTTTTGATGTGCACACTTTAAAATTCCATACCATTCAGAGAGTGACTTAAGGACCATTAGTTTGTTCTCCCTCTAAGCAGCAGCTACTGCAGAACAGATCTCTCAGGGCCAGGCTTGAGCCTTGGGGGAATGTGTGTGAATCATGTCAGGGCAGCCAAAAGACCAGGAATAAAATGGCATGGTTGGGCGTTTTCTTTTAGGGTTTGGGCTTGGAGGCCAGTTAGGAGTGGGGCTGTAGCTCAGGCATAGAACACGTAATTTGAATACAAAAGGTCCCAGTGTCAATTGCTTGCACCTCCAGGTAGGGCTGGAAGAGAACCAACTCTGAAGCAATTGTGAGCTGGTGCCATTAACTGAAATCCAAGGCTTCTTATGTTCAAATATAGGCTAGGGCCATTTTGTACCTCCACACTCAGCTGTTTTGTTCTAAGCTGTGTACAAAGGAAGGGGAATAGGTGTGGTCAGAGGCGAAAGTGGAGAGATCAGTTGGTGTGACATTTGCATGGACAGGCAGAGCCCCCCCCCCAACCCCAGGAGACCCCCCAAGCGGAATTATGACTCAAGAGAACGTGCTATGGGATTAAAATTGGCCACAACTTTATTAAGTTTCAGGTGTAGGGAGACCTTGGCTCAGGCACTGGGCGTTTCCCAGTCCCCAGCTGGCGATCTGGGAGACATCAGGGTTATCAAGAATTGGACTGGCTCTGGAGAACATATGTTCAAGCAGAGAGCCCACCCCCTGTTTCACCACCGTCGCAGGGGAGAGCAATGACAACCTCTCGGCGTATGGCCAATGCCTCCCCTCAAGACCCCTTTAACGGGGAACCCTGGGATCACCGCCGCAAGGGGGTGTGGGTCACCACTTCACGCCCCCCCCCCATTTAGGAAAAGAGACTAAAGGATTCCGCCCAAGGCCTGAAACCGCCAAAGTTGTGACGTTTTGCTACGGGAAAGGCAAAACCTGCCAATGCAGGAAAATTCCTTTCCGGCCCTTCAACAGTGACCTTGACGTAGCAGCGCCTGTGTACCTGTGCTTAGGTGAACAGACAGGTCTTGAACTAGCTCCACCTCCAAAAAACCACTTCTGCAACCTAATAGCAGCCTTCAGTTCTACTTCAGACCCTTTAGAATTCTGTCCACAGCTTCCTTGTTTTATTTCAAGCATTGACAACCCTAAGCCAGGCCCTGAGATGAGTTATTGAAGGAGTAGGAGTTTGATCTTGGAGGTTCAGACTGGAAGCCATAGCTAGAAGTGTATCAGAAGTACTACTCTGTCTGCACAGGAATATTCTGGCTACTATAAGGTCAAGCCCATGGATGGGATCAGTGAGGAAAGTCAGAGGAAAGTAGAGAATTGGCTCCTTTGGGTAAGGAAGTTTGGTCACTGCACCTTAGCCTAGTATGATCTCATACTTCTGTTATGAGAGTGTATGAACATTGAAGCCTCTCTGGAATTATGCCTTCCATTTAATAATTTAACCATAAATCCATGCTACAAACATGATTAAGTTTATGCAAGCATGGACTGGAGTGTGAGACAAAGAACTTTACATTGAACTCTGTTGGTATTAACATGTCAATCATGCCTGCTTCTTACTGAATCTCATGATAAACAGCATCCCTCAATACCATTGAGGTTTCTATAATCCACACCTATTAAATCTGTGTCTCAGTAAGGTGTAGGGGCATTCTACACATAACTTTAAATGAATTGTGGTTAGAGTATCTGAAGGACCACATTTTACCTTACAAGCCCACCCATCAAGATTAGCTCTTTAGATCATACCTGGCAATCAGCTATCATGGCTAGTGCTGATGAGTGTTGAAGTTCAAGAGCATCTGGTGACTCAAGGCTTCTCCACATCAGATTTAGAACTTTATAAGGGACCTTTGGGCAGATTCCCCTACCCATTCATCAATTAGATAGACTGCAATCTGGAACGCCCTTCCAGAGATGTCCATGTACTTTAAATTCTTTGTTTAGGCATCAGATGAGGAGTTATTCTACCAAGCTTTTACCTAACCGGATTTTGACAGATGGTGGTTTTGTATAGATTTGATTAATTGGCTGGTTTGATTGTTTGGCATTTTATATGTGAACCACCTAGGGAGTGTTTTTAAAAAGATGGAATGTAAAATGCTGAATGTATGACCAGAGAAAAACCATGTCAGTCAATGGAAGAAAGGGTATAAATCCCTCTAGATCTACAGATGGATTTTAGCTTAGAAATGCATCTCTGTACAAGCCAAGTCCTGGCTGTATTTCACGTGGAAGTGTAGGAGGCTGAAGACCTGGCCCCATATGCCTAGCTGGAAGGAAGATTATGTTCCTCTGGCGAATGACCAGGAAGCAGAAACTGGAAGTTCCAGCAAAGGGAGTAGGCCAGAGCTGGGATGAATGCCAGAAACAAACACTGGTGAAATCCAGGGAAAAGCAGACTAAATGCCCTTGAAAACATTCACAGCGCTTGATTGGTATAGAACAGGGGCACAGAACCTTTTGGGACCCAAGAGCTGCACTGGACAACCATCTGGCACTGCAGCGGGGGCAGAGACAAAAGTGAACAGACTCTTACCTTGGTACTTGGTACAATAAGCTAAATCTGGATGTCATTGCATACCTCAGTGGAGTAGGAGACTGGCAAATAGTATTATGAGAGAGGAGATTGGAAAAATCATCTGTTTTCAGGGGAGCTGAGTTGCAAATATTCCTTTTAGAACTCCATTTCTTAATTATTGGTTATTCCATTACAAATTGGTTTCAGTCCCTGAAACACAGAGGTTAAACTTCACTATAGACTTTGATTTATTTGCACTATGCAGCCTGCCTAGCTTGTGATGCAGCAGATTTTTTCCTTGCTCTCAAGTATTTGTTTGCTGTTTCATTATTTATCCACTAGCTTTTATATACCCTTGACTTTGGTAAAGTATATCATCTTGAATTTAATTGGAAACAAGCACCTATCCATAGCAGATTATTTTTCAAACTCGGTCTATCTGGAAAAACAAGAAGTTGCTTTCTTAATGCATTGATTTGTCTGAGGAAAATATTTGATGGTTTTCGGTTTTCCTATATGTGTTTGACTGTGAGATCAATATTCATGGGTTGATCAAAGCCATACATGACAGCTAAATGAAAACCATTAGGCTGAAAATAGGTTTGGGTTCACAAACATATGCAAAACCATCTTCATGAGTGTGGTCTAGAGATCTCTTTGGACATGAATAAGAATCTGAAGTTTGAGGAAGAAATAGATGTAATTAATGGTGTCAATTTATTGATTTTATTAAAAAGAGAGAGAAATAAATAGATTGTCTTGGGCCGAGCTCTGAGTGAGTAGTTCGCGTCTCTGAGAAATTGGGCAACCACCTTCCCTAGAAGGAGTTGCAGTCTCCCTGAAGAAACAAGTGCACATCTTGGGAGTGTTTCTAAATCCAGGTAAATTACTGGAAGCCCAGATAGCCTTGGAAGCCAGAAGTGCCTTCTAGCATCTTCAGATAGCATGGCAGCTGTAGACATTCCTGAACCAGGGAAGCTTGACCACGGGTAGTCCAGGCATCGATTACTTCAATATTAGATTATTGTAATACTCTGTATGTGGGTCTACTCTTGCACTTGGTCCAGAAACTGCAGATAGTACAAAATGCTGCAGCATAGTTGCTGGCAGGAGTGAGCCGTTGTCAGCATATAAGATCCTTGCTTGGAGTCTGCATTCACTTACAATTTGTTACTGGGGGAAAGTGAAAGGGTTTCTATTGGTATATAAATCCCAGACCGGTGACCTGGGAGCAGCCGCTGAGACCACATAACACTGGTCTTGAAAGACCTACATTGGCTCTCAGTACGTTTCTGAGCACAGTTCAAAATGTTGGTGTTGACCTTTAAAGCCCTAAACGGCCTCGGTCCAGTATACCTGAAGAAGCGTCTCCACCTCCATCGCTCAGCCTGGACACTGAGGTCCATTGCCGAGGGCCTTCAGGCGGTTCCCTCGCTACGAGAAGCCAAGTTAGAGGGAACCAGGCAGAGGGCCTTCTCGGTAGTGGCACCCGCCCTGTGGAACGCCCTCCCATCAGATGTCAAAGAGAAAAACAACTACCAGACTTTTAGAGGACATCTGAAGGCAGCCCTGTTTAGGGAAGCTTTTAATGTTTAATAAATTATTGTATTTTAATATTTATGTTGGAAGCCGCCCAGCGTGGCTGGGGAGGCCCAGCCAGATGGGCGGGGTATAAATAATAATAATAATAATATATTATTATTATTATTATTATTATTATTATTATTATTATTAGAGATTGGGAGCAGTTTATTAAACTTGTTTTTTGAACTAATTTAATTATTCTTAGATTTTGTGTTTCTGTCTTTTATTCCATGTTTACCATATATACTGTTTTTATGGCATGAAGCTGTCTATAAATTTCATTCATTCATTCCATTGTACTCAGAAGCTTCTGACCAAGAAACACTAGCTTCCTGGAGTGAGGGGGTTGTGGCACTGACGATATTAGCATGGTTCAGGTCGCATTGGCAGGAGTGCCAAACTCCCCCCCCCACCTTATCCCTCTCCTTCCTGATAAGCAGCAGTGACCCCACTGACAGGAAGTTCACACCACCAGGTGAACCACTTCAAAGTTCAAGGTTGTGTAAGGAAGTAGCTGTGGTTGGTAGCTATTAATAGCTTTACCCGCCATGACTTTGTCCAATCCTCTTAAAGCCATCAAAGTTGCTGGCCATCACGGCTTCTTGTGGGCATCTAACGCCCACTCTTGCCCTCTGCCATTCCTACAGCCTGCACACTGGGAATATGCGTGAACCTGCTCGAGTGGATTGGAGTTTTGTAGAACAGCTTGTCAAGAATCCTCGTGATGTTACCTCTGTGTCATACCCATACAGCAAACGTTTACAATATGTGTTTGATTTTTGCAATGTAGCACACGAGCATTCTGCACTGTGCTAGGCTTCAGGCAATGCCGTGATGAGGAGGAACACCCCAACCTTTCTAAGAGGCTGCTTTTGAAAATCCAACTATTATTCACTTTCTAAGGACCATTCCCTTGAAGTTTAAAGGAGGAAAGAGTGCTATTTTACATATAAATCCTAAATCAAATCTAATTGAAGAGGCTTTTTCTTTGAACCGGAATGATAAACAGGACTTTTGTGTGGTAGAGGATATCTTGGGGAAAGAGGGAGATATTCAATTATTAAAATATCAGTCAACACAGTGGAGGCAGAAGACACAGGAGAGAGACCTGCTTTAATATTCCTCTCTGAGCAGTAAGCGCAAGAAGAAATATTAACAATTCCAGGATGATACAGATTCCAGACCAGCTGAGGTAATGTAACAGTCAAAAACCAGGATAACTGGCTGTTAAAGCTGTGATTCAATCCACAATTATTTGAAAACACCACGTGTTGGGACATCCAAGCAAACATGCAGAGATATAGGCATAGCTGCCAAGTTCTCCCTTTTTTTAAGGGAAATTCCCTTATGCTGAATAGGCTTCCTTGCGAGAAAAGGGAAAACTTGGCAGCTATGGATATAGGCTACATATAAGCACCAGCTATGTTTTTCAAACACAGCACTAGGCTTCTCTTGAAGCTTAATTAAAAACCCCAGGTGTGAGCAGAAAGAGTTGCTCTCGATGGCTGAGCAGGTGAGAGAAGGAGCGGGGCCTCTGGATGTTTAAAAATCTGAGTCTCTGATCCAGACTAATGGATGTAGGTGTATCACCCCAAACATGGCAGCGAGTTATATACTACAGTTTTATTTTGAGGTTAGGCATTATTCTCTCATCTGTTTAGTTTTAAGAGGTCAAATTAGGTTAGCCTATTTGTATTGTTTTATGCAATGTTGCACAGAATGACTTTTTTGTAATTGCTGAATTAATTAAAAATTCTACTTGTTCTGTTTGTTTGTTTTTAACTAATATATTTTTCAGTTGATATGTTGGGTACAATTTTGTGGGAATGCATAAACCGATCATGACAATAAGGCTTTCTTTGACCGTATGGCTAATATGGAGCACCCAAGCTTTTCTAGATGGGTAGCAAGCGACAAGGTCAGTCCCAGATGTGAAAGCGTAGACCCAAGCAAGGAGGCCTCCAGTGCTATTCTCAGTGCCACCCCAGTGGCCAAGTTGCACCCAGTGAGCTTACAAAGTAAGCAGAAATAGTCAATGGCCACTCCTCTCAGTACCACCTACTGTGATGCACTGGGGCCTATTAAGAAATTAAGATGGCAGCAACTCAAGCTTCTGCTTGACCCATCCATTTCCCTAGAGACACCATTGGCCATAGTGGCTAAGAACATCTTTTGCCAGCTACAAGCCAATAACATTGATTCTGTTTTGTGCATTTTGCAGGCAATATGCGTATTCCTGAAACCTGTCGGGGACTATGCATAATCCCTCTAGAATATACAAAATGAACTTGAGAGATGCACATTCCCCGAAGCCTGTCACTGGGTATGTATATTGACCAAGAAATGTTTCATTCAGCAAGCAGAATTAGAGCTTCACCCAGTTCAACCACCACTCCCCCAATCTGGTGCAAAGGAGGTCTGGGCTGCAGCTTTAAGCAATTCATCATTTGTTGAGTGATCATTTTTAGCTATGATTTAATAAACAGCATGTAGTACTCTTAGAGAAATTAACACAGAGATTCAAATTATACCAGGGACAACACAGCCTTGCTCCTTTTGCAGCTGTGTGTTGGGATGTTAATGATCATACAAACAACAGAAAACACAAGCATTCTCTGTCTCCTGCATATGTAGGTTTGAGGATAGTGCACAATGATCCTGGAACTGGGTTGTCTTCTTTACTGAGATCTCCATATTTTCTTTGTCCTTGGCCTTCTATACTTGGGTGTGGGCACCCATATAAAAGTAGGGAAATGAAGAATTGATATGTATCCAATTTTCTAATTTAAAGAGTGATTTAGAATGTACTTACCTTACCCTTTGGAGTTGACTGCACTATATTCTTTTAGAGTCCGTGTTTTGCTTTTGCTTTTGTGGACTTGTTCATTTTTTTATTTTTGAAATTCAATAAAAATAATAATAAATATTTGAAGCACCATTGATCGCCAATACATGAAAATATGAACACCAGTCATATCAATTCAGAATTGAAAAAAACTTGCATTAAAATGTGTTGGGCAACACAAAATTCCCATGTCCTACTCTTGATTCCTTGTTCTATTTTTGGTTTTATTTATTTTGCTATACTTGGCTGCTAGCCACCACTGATTTAAATTGGCCATTACAAGGGACCTTTCCATTTCTGAAACGTCCTGTAGCCTCCCTTCCCCCACTTAAAAGATCTAAGGTGTCTCTGCAGCAGAAGTCTGATGCTTGATAGTCAAAACAGAAAACATTATGACTGACCATAAATCAAATAAGTGTGAAACTGAATCTCAGCCCAAGTGAGCTAGATTTAATTGTATTACAGTACTTTCTAGTGGAACTCAATACTTATGCCCTTCTATGACTTTCTTATTTTGAAACATAGATTTGACTATGCAAGGCTCTATATTTTTCACAGAATACACTAAGTAAATATGTTTTGAACAAAGAACCAAAGAATAGCCCCCATGGAAAAGACTAAAGGTTCTC
This sequence comes from Zootoca vivipara, assembly GCF_963506605.1. Lineage (NCBI taxonomy): Eukaryota > Metazoa > Chordata > Lepidosauria > Squamata > Lacertidae > Zootoca > Zootoca vivipara. Next base: position 17,703,896 of record NC_083282.1, on the reverse strand, counting down.
TTAGCCCAGAATTCTGTTCTCACTGTGGCTAAGCTGAGGTCTATGGATGAGTCACTGCTGCTGAGTCATGGGGAGTGGTGAAGCACCATGGAGGTTGATGCAGTGTGAATGCACCAGTGGAGCCAAGCCAGCACCAATGGTGTCAACTGGAACTAAACATTGAAGGAATGGGTCCACCCCTCCTGACCCCCACCGCCGCCCCCTTGCCATGCCACACTCCTTCCAAGCACACACACAAGCAGGTGCAATGAGCCTCCCACTCCTACACCCACTGCTGCTGCCCACTAGCGAGTCATGCTCATTGGTGCTTGGGGGTAGTTTAGGGGTGACACCTGAGGAGGCTGCTGTCCCAGCCATGGGAAGGCACCTTCTTTGCTGGCTCAACTGTACGCTCCTGCTGGGCTGCACTGTGCCAAGCTACATGAAGGGAAAGGAGGGGCGGGCAGCCAGGTGGGGGATAGACATGCACACACCACAAATCTGTGCCTGTGTCCACTATCACTGCTGTGCCCTCTTGCTCTTCTCGGAGGCAAGCCAGAAACCGAGGGCAGCACCCAGCTGGGGAGAGGCAGCAAACCTAGGGATGGAGATGAGAAGGCAGATGGGTCAGGGGAGAAAATATTGAATTAGGGGGCACAGAGTAGGCACCTGTGTCCAGCACTCATGCCAACTTCCCCACCACCTCACCCTCTTCTTCCAGTTTGCAGCAGCAACCCAGCTGTTGGAAGGTCAGGTGAGCACTGCTATCCCACCATGAACAATTGAGACACAAGCCAGCTAAATTACTTTCTTTCACTAGTATGAATAGTGTCTTGCCAATGTTATAGGACGGGAGCAGTTGCAGGCTTCTTCAATAACCTTGGAGGTATGAGCTCATACAAGAGGAACTTCCAGTGGGAGGTACCTATCCTCCGTTTTCCTTTTGGTCTTTGCCTCATAAAAATAAAAACCACGAACAAACAAAGCTTGCTATCATGGGAAGGCTTCGATGAAAGTCGTTTATAGCCAACAGCACATTGCTAGTTTTCTTTGCTGTATAAACAAAGGAGGGGGGAATCTTTGAAGTGCTTTGTTGAGGCCTGGGTGGCCAACTGACCAGAGGAGGGGGGAAACAGCCTCCTGGATTGCTCAAGTGTGATGTTCGGAAATCAGCGGGTAGATTTCAGTTAATGTCACTTTTGCATGTTTTTACCCATCAAGCCATTCCTGTTCTGCATAGATCTGTGAATACCTGCCTACCGACCTTCCCTTCAAAATCTATCCAGGAGAGGTAACTCTGTCCAGGAGTCCACAAAGGCAGCGTGTGTGGTGCTGTGGCATCTAATCCATGTCGGGGGCAACTCCCCAGCACAAGTTCAACCCCATCCTATCAGCTAGCAGGTACCCCGCCAGGTAGCAGGCAGGCTGTCTGATGCTGGATACATGCCCAATGCCTTAGTGAAACCTACTCTTTCCTGTAATAAATAAAGTTGTAGCCTAATTCAAGACAACACCACTCTCCTGTGCTCATTCTTGTGCCCCCCCTCCTGTCCCTGCCTTTATGCACCTATGCTGGCAACTGACCAGAGCGAAAGAGGGAGGGGGAACAGCCCCACACAGTTCACGTTTGATGTTCAGAAATCAGCAGATGAATTTATTTTCAGTTAATGTCACTTTTGCATGCTTTCACCCATAAAGCCATTCATTTTCTGCACAGATCTGTGTATGTGTATGTGTGCCCTTCAAAAATCTATGTCTGAATCTGCCTTTTCTCACACATACTGAAATACAGGCAGCATTTTGATATGTGCCAAGAACTGTGTCACAACATTCGCGCAAGTAGTCTCAGACAGGTGGATCAGATCATTTCCGAATTCACAAAGGTCAAACTCCTCAAGCATCTCCAATAATATTAGCACATCACCCTGCTCTTAAAGTCGCACCTTGTTGGAAAGCTGCGCCTTCTAGTTTGACTCCCTTCCACAGCTTCTCCCTTGCCATTTCCCATTCCCCCCCCCCCAAATTTTCATTTTCTTGGGAGGGCAGAAGCAATGCTTCTCTAAGTGGCCCATTTTTGTGTATCTGTGTCTGCATTCCCCAATGGCTGAGCCATCCTTGCTTACAAATCTACTCATCCCACAATAATTAGGATCATTTGCACTGAAGGATTGTGCTTCTTCTCCACCAGCCTAACTCCCACCAATCTGCTCACAAGCAGAATTAAATGAAGCAAACTCAAAGCAGTTCTCATTTAAGTAACTGGAAACGCCAATCATGCACCTGCTCTAAGCTGCACATTAGACACAGGCTGGAGACCAAAACACTATTCTATCAGTTATTGTGGGAGAAGAAGTGCCGTTGCTTTGTTTTGTAGGTTAGCCAGACATGAAGGAGGACCTTCTTCTGCCTTTAATAGCCGCATGGCAGAGGAATTGTTGGCAGGTGCAAGCTGTCATGAGAATGAGAAGAGTGACCCCTCTCTGCTTGAAATTCACTCCCAACATCATACTGTTTGACCCTTTCAGTGTTACTGCAGTGTGGAATGAGGAACTTGTGGCCCTCCAAATTAAACTGGACTCCAACTCCCATCATTTCCAGAGAAGCATAGCCAGTGATGAAGGATGATGGGACTTGTAGTCCAACAACACTTTCAGGGCCCCAAGTTTCCCCATCTCTGATTTAGTAGCACCACAGACACTTTTTCATGAGCAACCTGGACAGGGTTTGGATCCCCCCCCTTGGCCATGAAGCTTAGTGGGTCTCACACGCTCAGCCTACCTTCTCGCAGGGTTGTTGTGGGGATTAAATATGAAGGGGGAGAACCATGTGGGGCACAAATGCAATGAACAACATTAAATAAAGCAATAATGAGATGATATTAGGGACTGGGGGTAAATGAATCAGTCTGTTTCTAGTACCACATTCCCACGTGTTCATTCATAAAACTGAACTTCCTGCTTCCACATTAAATTCCTTTTTTCAAAAAAAAGAAATCAGCATTAAACTCTCTCTGCAACTTCTTGTGACTGGCATTTCTTGGAATGCCCTGGGAGTGACATCACATAGCATTGCTCTCAGAGCATTCTGGGAAGTGCGGCCAGTGGCAGTAGCAGCCAGAGGAGGAGCACTGCTGAACCAGCTTCCCCATGTCACCCATTGCTGTCAGGTACCAAGATGAGGAGGGTCAAGGCAGCAGGGAGCTTGGGGTAGCGTAGGCACAGTGGCAGAGCCAATCAAACACTCCTACCTCTGTGCCTACACTGTGCCCAGCACCCTACTGCCATGCGGCTACACCTCACGAAATCTAGCAGCAATGTACAGCTTTAGGAAACCAGGTCTGCAGTGAAGCACAAGGCTGTGTCCATAGTTTCCCAGCAACTGGTGATTCCCAGAAACTGGTACTAAGAGTGGAGGTGGAACACAGCCCTCATGGCTAGTAGCCAGTGGTGAAGAATGGTCCCATCCATCAACTGAAGGAACAAGAGCCAACAAGCAAGACCACCTAGGAGGGAAGACCAGAATGACCCCAACTGGATATACATGCCCACTTTTAATTAACCACTTCATTCTCACTTTGAAGAACTGATCTGTCATTACTGTGACCCTTCGCTGCACTTCTGCATTTTCTTTCCCACCTTCCCATTGTCTTTGTGCATCTCATGTCTTTTCCTTCCAGTTTGTAAATGTGACAATGCAAGCTTCTTCTGAAAACCATCATTGTCTGGGAAACTAGCTAAAAAAACACACAGCAAATCAATAAATAACCAACTTGATTTTTAAAATTTAAAGATATCGTTGAAGAGGAGGAGTGCCATCTTTATCTTTTACTCGTATCTGCTCCTTACAACTACCACCACTGAGAGAGAGAGAGAGAAACAGAGAAGTTTTCTGCTGCTTCACAAGCTCAGCATCTAAGTCCTCTAAGGCGAAATTTCATGCGCCTTTGTGGTATGACTCAGCCGGAGAGCACAGATGTAGCAGTGTCCTCATTATATCTGTTACCTTATGGCTTTAGCAGTTCTGGTTCACACTTGAATCCATTTGAAAGACCTCCAAGTCCTTCCCTATTAGGCTCTTTGTAAAGGAAGATATCAAACAAAAATATGTTATGCTAGCAGAAAATGTCACGCTTTAAGTGAAGGCAAGTTAGCAGCTTCCTTATTATACACTCATAAGCAATAGGGACTTTTATTGATGTTGTTATGAGTAAAAGGCATGTAAGCGAAGCAATTTTGAAGGAGGTGTTTACTACCTCTTCTATCCCCTTGAAAGGACCAGAAGTGCAAAAAGTAAAAAAATAAAAACAGGGAAACAGCTGCCTACATATCCTTTACTGAAAAGGGTGGACCAACAAAAAGGCAGTGTTTTCTTTTCCTGGGGGTACACAAAGGGGTACGCATACCCCTAAACATTTTGTGAATCTAAGTTTGGCCTCATTGAGGGGCAGTGTTTCAATATGAGAAGGAAAATGAGAGTACCCCTAAACATTTTTTGGGGGGGAGCACAACAAAAGGGTATACACTGGTACCTTGGTTCTCCAACTTAATCCATTCCGAAAGTCCGTTCCAAAACCAAAGCGTTCCAAAACCAAGGCGCGCTTCACCACAGAAAGTAATGCAAAATGGATTAATCCATTCCAGACTTTTAAGAAGAACCCATAAAACAGCAATTTATCATGATTTTTACTATCTAACGAGACCATTGATCCATAAAAAGAAAACAAGAAACAATGTACTGCAGTCACAAAATCAATCAATCAGTAGCTGAACTGGGTTCCACACAGTCACAAAAGCAAAACGAAAGAGCCGCAAAAACAAAAACGCAAAATAAATAGCAAAACTAGACAGACCTCAGCATAACATTCAAATTGGAAGTGTAACACTCAAAACAGAACATGTTTGGCATCCCTAAAAAGTTTGCAAACCAGAACACTTACTTCCGGGTTTGCAGTGTTTGGGTTCCAAGTTGTTTGAGTACCAAGGCGTTTCCTCGTCACAACAAAAATAAATAAAACCCTTTTAAAAGTTGCATCAGAGCGTTTTAATCCACTTTATTTGTGCAAAGCGAAATTTCCAATATGCTATTGAATTCCACCCACAAAAGACTGATCTTGTGGTGACTGTGATCCCAAACAGGCTTACTTGAAAGTTATCTCCGGAAATACTAGTTTTAGACAAAATAAGTTTTGGATATGAGCATTAACAGGAAACCTAAAATTATTTCTCTTTCAGACATCTATCCCTGGACAAAACTTGATCCTTCCCAGTAAATGCCATTTTCCCTTTCTGTGCTCAGTCACAAACACACAGTGACAAACACTGACACACATATCATTTCTTCCTGGTGCTGGGATTGGCAGAGTGGGTTTACATAGTACAGGCTCAATGCCAAGAGCATAGTGAGAAACACCCACCAGTTAATATTTCCTGCACTTTGTTGAACTCAATAGAAGATAAGAACTCAAAATATGTCTCTGAATACCAATTGCTGGCAATTGTGAGTAGGCTGATTGCTGTTGCAGTCAGGTCCTGGTCGTAGGTATCTTGTCGATCAACTCCAAAATGCTGTAGTTGATGAGCCCTTGGCCTGATGTAGCCTGGTTTTTTCTTATGTTTTTACATGTATGCCAACTGACTCTGACTTTGGCCTTGGATCAAAACTTCCTAAATTTATCTTCCTGCCCCTCTCAACTCATGTCCTTCCAGAGTGTACCACCAGTTTGTACCCAGCCACCATGTTGGATGTGCTTCCACCTGCCCTCACCAGAAGATTTGTGCATGCAAAAAAGAAAAAAAGAAAACCCAACCCATAGCAAATTCCTAATACGTGGGTTTAAACTTAATCAGTCGTGTTAAAGAAGGGCATGAAATAAATGATCAAAGCAAACCCATGATCTGTAAATTGAACAAGAAAGATAAAGAAGGCGGCTCTATCACAATCTTGTAGTTTTGCCGAGTAATTATCAGCTCAATTATCTGATACAAAATGTGGTCTGACTGGGCTTTTGTTCTTTTCCAGACAAAACTAATGTATGCTCTCTCTTCCTATTAAGATTAGGGATTTGTAAAACTTCTCCATTTCCCTCATGGATATTTCTACTTCCCACAATGCTGGTGTGAGCAGGAACATTTTTGTGGCTATGAAACATTAGTTTTCATTCACCTTTCCACATTCAAAGCACAAGCCTTACATCATGCTTAGATTCTCATTCACCAGTTCCTCCATTCAAAATTCAGCTGGCTATTGCATTCCATTTCACACACACACCAAACAAACAAACAAACAAACAAACCTGAATGCATAGTGGAAACTGACAGAGTCCACAATATAGCCTGGGAACAAGTAGAGATCAACCCTCAGATAGGAGTGGACTTTGGTCTTTCAAATTTCAGTGGTGCCCTGTGTGAAGCTGAAACTTGGCACCCCCAACTCTTGCCTTCTGTTCTGCTCAGTTCACTAGATCATAGCTGAAATGCCCTGCAGCACCCCCTAGGTTTGGCATCCGGTGTGACAGAACTAGTTGCAGTGCCCTAAATCCTCCTCTGCCTCAGATCATGCAAAGCTCTCCTAGCATCTATGCACATACCTACAGGAACTGAAGCTGGAGGGGAAGTTGATGGAAATCAGGGGATCGACTTGCAGAGGAGAAAATGCAAGCAGCCTTTTGGATCCAGCTGTTTGTTCCTGGCATCTCTTGTGTTCCTGGGGTGGAAAAAAAGATCAGTAAAAAGATTAGCAACTTAGTAGACAATGTTCTCTGAATTTTCAAGACTTCCTAGTCTATCAGTATTCCTCTCTGAGGGAAGCCACAGGAAAGTGTAGGGCATGGGTTGGCAAACTAAGGCAGCCCCTCTCTGGAGCCAGCCCTTTCACATCGCTCATCATCTCGCTGCCACCGCCAGCCCCTGCCACTCGCAAGGCACAGGTAAGCAGCCACCGGGGCTCATCCAGTGCTGTGGAGAAGGGAGGAGAGAGTCGTGTGGAGGGATTTCCCCCAAAAAAATATAGTCCAGCCCCCCACAAGGTCTGAGGGACAGTGGACCGGCCCCCTGCGAAAAAAGTTTGCTGACCCCTGGTGTAGGGTGTGTGTCAGGTTGCACACAAAGCAGCAACTTCGAAAAGGTCTGGCCAGCCCTCTGTGTGAAATGACAGCGGCCCCTACAATGTCAGAAACCATGGGAGAGTTCTTTGACAGGCAAGCTGGTGCAGAAACCAAAAGCACTGGTGTGGGGATGATACCCTATCCATGATACAGTACAAATCCATACAAACCCAGAACAGTTTAGCTCTGTGATGATTTCTCTCTCATGCTCCACAGCAATGATCAAGAAAAGAATTAAAATGTCAGGCTGGGGCCCACCATATGCTATATTTATTCATTCAATACAAAAGCATGTGTTATAGAGGCAGGTGCTGCTGATTTTGCTGGTGAGAGAAAATAACAGATACAATGAGAGGCAAAGTGAGATCCTTTGTTGAACATAGGAATCAAAAGAGAGGCTGCTGAAGATGGAAATACTCAACAAGGACAATTCCTTTCTTCCAGTGCAATCAGCAGATTAATTTGTGCTGCCTTCTCGTAACGCACACCTGATGTTCTGAGTCCTCTGTTCCCTCCAGGCACCTTGGAAAGACAGGCTTACTCCTGGAGGTAATACGCCATCAAATCTGTTTCTCAGCACAGTTGGCAAGTGGCTAGTCTGGGCCACCATCTATATGACAGAATCCCAGATCACTGCAAGTCTAGATAGGAATTGGCACAAATGGTTCCTCAGATGGGGCAGAGTTGCTATACTCGGTTGCTATTGCTTACTGGGAGAAAGAGGGGGAGTGATCGAAAGAGAGTTGACATGGTACCAACATACTGGTGGAACCAATCTAGCACTCCTGCCACTGGGTTTGCATTTCTCTAACCTCCCGGTAACAGTGACTTGCCTGCTGGTAAGCTAGTGCGGTGGCTCTTTTGGGTACTGACCCAAGGTCCTGTCAGGGACTGGACAGAGGACAAATGGTGGAGACCCCCTCCTCCCCAGCCTGAACCTTACAGGGAAGAGGAAGACAGTATAGATTCACAACAGTAGTCACAGCTCAGAGGTAAATGAGGGGCAAAGTTGGGAAATAATGGAAGATGAGAAGGGTGAGGCAGAGCCAGAGAAGCTGGCTGACACGTTATCACTAGAAAGCATTCCAGACCCACCATCTCCCAGAACCCACTGAGCATTGAAAATACGAGAGCAAAGGGCTTGGAGGCAAATGGCCCTAAGCGGCCACCGTAAGGTGGGTGGTGCTATTGACAATTGAGGAGAGAAGGGGCGTGGAGATTACGTGGAGCAACACCATTACTCCAAGAGGCTGTATTTCTAAGCCTCTCTCTGTGAATATTGAATAAAAGACAATGGTGCGAACTTTTCTTGTCTATCTATTCCTAGCAGCCTACTGTAGGGGCGGGGGGATCAGTTTCCATGACACCTGACAGGTCCTTCCCTGGAACATAGGAAGCTGTCCTACACTGAACCAGACTATTGGCCAATCTAGCTCAAGATTGTCTACACACTGACTGGTAGCAGTTCTCCAGGGTTTCAGGCAGTGGTCTACCTGGAGATGCAAGAAAATGAACCTGGGACTTTCTCCTTGTTAAGCAGATGCTGTACTACGGAGCTACATCCCTTCCCCTACTGGCCTTGTCTCAGTTCAATTATCGCTCTTCTACATGGGAGAGGAAGAGTGAGAAATAGGACTAGGCAATATCTGGTTTTCAACATCACGATATATGGATATATCATTATGTCTTTAATAAGGATGAAGCTGTTTTCCAGCTTTGTGATATATCACCAGCCAAACATCATGATATTCTGATATATCCCAATGTCTGAAGTAAGGATGGAGCTATGTAGAGGCACTGGCTGGCTTCATGGTTTTTCCCACATTGTGATTTTGCATCACACACACACACACACACACATCATGATTTTCAATATATTGCCAGGTGAAAAACTATGAAACCGATATCACAATATGGACTTCAAACCAATTTTGGATGATATATCAATATATTGCCCAGCCCTAGTGAGAAACAGAAATTGTGGTGGGTGGGTTACTGCCTCTTTAAACTGGATATGGACTAGTCCAGGCATCCCCAAACTGTGGCCCTCCAGATGTTTTGGCCTACAACTCCCATGATCCCTAGCTAACAGGACCAGTGGTCAGGGATGATGGGAATTGTAGTCCAAAACATCTGGCGGGCCAATGTTTGGGGGTGCCTGGACTAGACAGCCCTCCAAACAGAGACCTCCTTCAAAAAGAGGGATTGTCTTTGCAAAGCAGAGCACATGGCCACCATATTTTAGGCAGCAAAATGTCTTGGATCAGTCCTGGTCAGCAAGAACACAGTAGCATAGCAAAGGAGAAGGCAGGAAGACCTAGCAGATGGCTATCCAGAACAGCATGTTTTCCCCCCCAAGCTTCTCTCTCTCTCTCTCTCTCTCTCTCTCTCTCTCTCTCTCTCTCTGGAAAGAAACATTCTTTGGACTTTTCTCTCTCTTCTTTTCTTTAGTCTCATGTCTGTGTAAATCAGAAATAACTGAAGTCTCAAAGGATACATAGTACTATTGCAGGTGAGGGGAGACACATCATTCATAATTACTTACAGTGTACTTGACATAGCTTAAGAATGATCCCATTTCACATAACCATTCTGAAGTTGAAAAATAATTTGCTGCATACTAATGCAATAAGTGGTGGGTAGATTCTATCCATATTCCCTGTGTAAAAATAATTGGCATAACTGTTTGAAAGAACAAGAAATATTCACTGTGTATGAAGCCTGGTTTTTTCAGAATTGCACAGAGGTTCCTGCATTGCCCTATAATATCATCTGGTTAGAATTCTGCACTAATTGCCTTAATCAGCACAACCTGAAATCATATAGTCCTTTTCCATAATTAAGCAATAGAACATGACAAGCAGAGTTTTCAGCGTGACAACATAACAGCAAAGATCATGCATCTTAATTACAAATATTAATAGATGATACACATATCTAATAATATGCTGCACTGATGTTCTCAGACTTATTCAGCAAGCTCTACTATCCTCGGAGTAGTTTTTAACGTAGGAGTTCACATTAACACACTGCATCACAATTAATGTAATTGAAAATTGTGTGTATTGGAAACATTTGCCACTTTGAAATATTAGCATATGTGCTTGCCCCCTCCTCCGCATCAGCCTTAAAGAGGAAAGCAATGCTGGATTTAGAGTGGTGTGGGTAGTTCTCCTGCACAGGGCACCAACGGCACAAAAGAATGGTAATAATAAATCTATATTTACAGTATACAGGTGCATACTGAGAAGATCCATTTATAATGCAGCAGTACCAAAAGAATTTTCTGTGAAAACAAGAAATATTTTGGAGGGGGTGCCAAATGTTATCCTCGCTCAGGGCACCATATTACCCAGGCATTCCCCAAACTCGGCCCTCCAGATGTTTTGGGACTACAATTCCCATAATCCCTGAGCACTGGTCCTATTAGCTAGGGATGATGGGAATTGTAGTCCCAATACATCTGGAGGGCCGAGTTTGGGGATGCCTGATATTACCAAAGCCCACCCTTGAGGAAAGGCAGCCAGGGAGGAACAGCTGCATTGCACAAAGGGGTTGGAAGAAAAGTTACCTTTATCACTTTGTAGTCATCAGTGGCCTACAAGGCACATAGATGCTTGGGGAACAAAAAAATGGAATGCAGGTAAAAGGAGAAGGAGATTGTGAATGGCAACAGCAACAAAAAGAGGAGGGTCTAGTGATGAGTCTCATCCTTCCTGCTTCAAGTAACAAAGTACTCATCAAGCCTCCTGAAAAAGCAGGAGGAGGTTTGGGGTTCTCCGAATAGTCTTAGATTGTTCTTCCTCAGTCTCTGAATTAAACTAAAAACAAAATAAATGTTACAATGCTTTAAAAATGCACATTGAAGAAGACACGTGCATTTTGAAATGCACGTTTTAGAGAAAATGTTTAAAATGTGTATTTAAAAGTGAATTTCCACAGGATTTTTTTTTAAAAAAAACTAACGAACTACCACCACAGATTAATGAAGAAATGGGACACAAATTTGCACATCACCGGTTCTCAGTTTGCAGCTGAAAAGAAAAACCCGGGGGAAAGATTTGGCGAGCTTTAAAATTAGGTTGCAGCTAGAAGATTCACATCACAGATACATTATCTTTCACAATTGGGTGGTTGCCACGATCTGCTCCCAACAATCAAAGTTTGTGGAAGCTAGTGCTCTGAATGCAATCGTTTAACCTCTGAAATGGACTTGAGCTACCAAAAGGCTAATTAATTTTTTATGGCATACGCAACCACTTATATCCCTAAGTTTTGTTGCACTGCTGTAATGGGCTTAAAGGTGAGGGCATATATCGCTTAACATCTTATATGGGCCTCTATATAAGCATCTATATTGCAGCATCCATTCATCAATTTTTTTATTTTTTTATTTAAAGTGTCAGACGATCCCATTACAAGGTTGAGAGCAATGGATGATACTTTAAAAACAAAATTAGGGCTGCTTAATATGTACATGTTCATCACTTGACTACAACCTTAAGCAAACAGTAGCATACATAGATAAATCACTAGAGAGCTGTTATCATAGATATGCCTGAGTGTAGAATTCTTTGTTGAATTAAGGAATGGAGAAATCTTTCCATTTCATTTCCGCCCCATTCCTCATTTCTTTTTCAGTTTTAAGTTTATTTCTCTATATTTCTGTATCGGATTGCCATTTCAAATAATTTAGTCCCAATTTTTTCAAATTATACACCTTTTTGTATGCAATTATACCTCATATACACATTTTTTGCAAGCAATTTTCCCTTGTGTAATGTATTCTATAGCTTATCTTCACTAATATATGCATTTTATGCACACACACACACACACAATATGTACACATTTCTATACACAATATTTAATTTTAATTTTTAACATTTAATTTTTATACACATTATTTAATTTGAAAACGGCATCACAAAATTTGGAGAACTACAAATTTCAAAGAACTGCTGTTTTTGGTTTTCATATTATCCCAGAAAGTACAAATTAAATCACTTTAAAATTTGAACTGAACTGAATTACTCCCCCATTCCTAGCTGAAGTACGTATCCTGTGTTTCCTAAACTTGTGCCAGCCTGGTTTTACAATAATTTCATATTATTCTTCATATCCATCAAATTCCCTAATTCAATCTTTTCTTACCCTGCTACAGTTAACACTTACATTTTCAGAATAGAACCTTTAAATGTTGGAGTTGAGATTTAAATTCTCTACTTTAATTTGCAGATAATCTGTAAATGCTTTCCAATTATTTTTTGATTCATCCTCTTTTATTCCTTTAATTTTTTCATATTTTATAGCCAAATTATAATAATTAAATACTTTCTCTTGCCATTCTTCTTTTGTCGGAGCGTTAGCAGCCTTCCAATTTTTTGCAATTAACACTCTTGCGGCAGTTACAGCATTACTTATACAACATCTAACTCTGGGTTTGACATCCACTGGCAACATTCCTAAAAGGAATAATTTAGGGCATTTTTTAATCAGATATTTCAAAATTTTCTTTAATTCCTTATAAATTATTTCCCAAAACACCTTGATTTGTTTGCAATTCCACCACATGTGTATGTGTGTTCCAATTTCCTGGTTACACCTCCAACAGATGTTGCTCAGTCCTGGATATATTTTGGCCAGTTTGGCTGGTGTTAAGTGCCATCTATTTTGCATTTTCAATATATTTTCTTTTACATCATAATTTGGCGTAAAATCTAGATCTCTCTTCCATAGGTTTTCCCATTCTTTCATTGAGATGGGCTTACCTAAGTCTTGGCTCCATTTAATCATATAATCTTTTGTCAATTCTTCCTCGGTTTTCCATTTTAATATGATTTGGTACAAATTTTTTATATACTTATTTTCATTTACCAATAAAATCTCCTCTAATTTAGATATTTCTTTATCAAAGCCATTTTTTTGTCAATTTGTAATCTTTGATTCACTTGAAAATATTGTAACCATGTATTAAAATATCCTTTTACTACCGTATATTCTTTTAGTTGCCAATTTCCTTTTATGTTTTCTACTAATTGTTTATATGTTGGCCAATTTGCTTCCATATTTTTCCTTTTTACCGCAACTATCTCTAGGGGTGATATCCACCAGGGTGTCTTGGGCTCAAAGTACCTTTTGTATTTAGATTATGTAGGTATGTAGATTAAAAAAGAAAAATGAAGAAAAAGGGGATTAGTTCAGACCAGGTTGAGAAGTCGCAGGGAAGGGGAGGGTGGGAGGGAGGGAGGGGATGTTGAGGGAAGGAAATAAGACAACTGTAACACTGTTATGGCTGTAATTTGTTTTTATTATGATCAATTGTAATTGTTGTGATATATAATAAAGTTTTGAGGACACAAAGAATCATCTGAAGGAACACGCTGAAAAACTGAAGTAGTTAAGCAAATATTTGCAAAAGCTTGCTCAAAAAAGGCAGAGTGTTCTAGATATGGTTACAGGTAGGTAGCCGTGTTGGTCTGAGTCGAAGCAAAATAGAAAAATTCCTTCAGTAGCACCTTAAAGACCAACTAAGTTTTTATTTTGGTATGAGCTTTCGTGTGCATGCACACTTCTTCAGAAGGAAGAAGCATGCACACGAAAGCTCATACCAAAATAAAAACTTAGTTGGTCTTTAAGGTGCTACTGAAGGAATTTTTCTATTTTGTTCTAGATATGGTTACCTAGGTTTTCACGTACCTGGTAAGAAGAGGGAAATCTAGGTCACATAACAGGGCTGATTCAAGCTTTATTTGCAGATCTGTTTGCTGCAGTCACAGCATGGAAACCCATTGTGGAAGAACTTGGTATTTCAAGGCAATAGGTTAATTGGTTTGAACAATTCTTCATCTTTGCTGATTGACTCCACCGAAAAGGCCTTCCCTCAGCTTGCAACTTCCCATGCCTCAGCCAATGGCAGCACCCCCAGGACAGCATCCTCCTTAACAAATGGAGCAAATTTATATGGGAGCAGGCTCTAAATTGTACAGGGCTTGAAATGTCAACCAAAGCACCTGAAATTTGGCTTGGTAAGCAGCAGCCAATACAACCTCTTCAAAATCAGTGAATTGTGGCCATGGGTAGATCTCCCTGCTCAGCACTACATTCTACACTAGCTGCAGTTTCCAAAGCAGCCTAATGGACAGCCTCACACATATCAACAATACAAAGAATTGTTGTAGACCAGGCATCCCCAAACTTCGGCCCTCCAGATGTTTTGGACTACAGTTCCCATCTTCCCTGACCACTGGTCCTGCTAGCTAGGGATCATGGGAGTTGTAGGCCAAAACATCTGGAGGGCCGCAGTTTGGGGATGCCTGTTGTAGACCCAACATCATCTGCCTTTTTTAAACCAAAGGCATCCACAGTAGCCAAATTGTTCCTACTACTACTCAGCAGAAAGCCTAGCAAAAACCCTCTCCCCTAGCTATTTCCCCTGCCTTCAAAAGCCACCTTTCTCCCATCTGCCACCCTGCCTAGGAAAGTTGCCATGACTTCAAACGTAATTTGGTCTGAGCTGAGATATGCGCCCAACCTCTGGCTCTTTCCTGACAACTGCGCAGATTCTCGCATAGCCTCCCCTCTTGGATTCCCTCAACTAGATTGCGAAACTGAGGCTGGATGTTGTACTCTGTGCAATTTACCTAAGGTCAGAATCAAAAGCAGAGAAAACTCTGAATCTTTAAACAAACATCAAGGAAATGCCATGATGTTCACTTGGCAATAAAGGTATATCATACAATCCCACATGAGGACAATTCCCTTAAGGTTAACACAGATCACGATTGTGCTTGGAGAGTCCCTTAAGTGTCAACTGTTTCAGGCTGAAACAATGGCCTGGGAAGAAAATGGGACCATCAAAGCTAAAAATGGATTTCATGTGGGTGTGGGCATGCTTTGGGCTCCTTTGCTGGGCTCAGGAGCATGTCTGCACATTTCTGTGCCTTTATCTCTCAAAGAGCCACTGCCTATGTTGCCCTAGGTCTCACCCACAAAGAGGCTGCATTCTCATCCTCTGCATTATTAATAATTGCATGCTGCTTCTCTGCAAAGATGCTACACAGAGGTCCTTTCTGCTTGCCTCTAGTGGCTGTTCAGGTGGAAGTTAAAAGATCCCATCACACTTTTTTTCTAAAAGAGCAGGGCTTAACCTTAATGTGAAGCCTGACCTTAATTTCAAGGAAAACATGTAATCTCCAAGGCTGTGTGTCAGTTATTTTTTGAGAGCACAACAGCTGCCAAGTTAGCCAACAGAACTATTGCATTTCTAATCTTGGATCTACTATTTTTCTTCATCAAATGCAT
Organism: Zootoca vivipara; assembly: GCF_963506605.1. Classification (NCBI taxonomy): domain Eukaryota; kingdom Metazoa; phylum Chordata; class Lepidosauria; order Squamata; family Lacertidae; genus Zootoca; species Zootoca vivipara. Next base: position 17,688,511 of record NC_083282.1, on the reverse strand, counting down.
CAGCATAATAATCATAAACAATCAGAACAACAACCAGCTAGGAACATTTTAATACCCTTTTTAGGGCGGAAGTAGACAAGACATTGGGAAGACTGCATGCATTTCCAGTTGTTTGGAGTTTTATTTGTGAGTTCAAAGCAGATGTAGTTGGCGAAGTGTTGTTGAGCTCCTGCAGCTCGGCTTTCTCGTTGGTGTGGTTGGCCTTGAACTCCGTGTTGATGGCGTGGGCCAGAGAGAAGTCCAGGCCGCCATCGCCCAGCAGCCGCATCTAACCTAAGGTAAAGGTAAAGGATGCCTGGATGGTTAAGTCCAGTCAAAGGCAACTATGGGGTTGCAGTGTTCATCTCGCTTTCAGGTCGAGGGAGCCAGCATTTGTCCACAGACAGCTTTCCGGGTCATGTGGCCAGCATGACTAAACCGCTTCTAGCACAATGGAACACCATAACAGAAACCAGAGCGCACAGAAACACTGTTTACCTTCCTGCCCCAGCAGTACCTATTTCTCTACTCACACTTGCGTGCTTTCGAATTGATGGGTTGGCAGGAGCTGGGACACAGCAACAGGAGCTCACCCTGTCACGGGGATTCAAACTGCCAACCTTCTGACCGGCAAGCCCAAGAGGCTCAGTGGTTTAGACCACAGCACCACCCGCATCCCACTCTACCCTACCCTGTATCAGATCAGAGGAGTGATGCTGGGGGAAAGGGTGTTTCTCTGTCCAGTACAGCTTTCCTGAATTTAGTGGCCGCTCACCCTTCTCAGGTGGGTGGCAGTTGAGGAACTGCACCCTACCCATTATCCCCAGCATCAGAAGCCCGCGGGTTTGCAGGCTGTTAGGGGAGCCCCCTGGCTGGAAGAAGTACCAAGCAGGATTCCCACCTAGTCTTCAAGCATTTGGGTGAAGTGGTGCTGAACCCTGTTCTGAACCAGCACCGTATCCCATTAGAGGGGTTTCAGTGGAAGTCATTGTCCAGAAGACAGCCATGTGGCAGAGGGGCCATAGAGCTTCCCACAGTGGCCTTAGGATGGCCACTTTGGTAGATCGACGTCTTGGGAGAGGCCACATTCCTTGCAACAAACCTGATGCAGTTTCAGCCCTCCAGCAGCAGGCTGAAATGGATATACACCTACAGTGTCATTTGAGCTTGTTCTCTCACAGCACTTAGTACTCACTGCCTGGGGGAAGGTGGCACTGCCCTACCCTATGAAGGCATTTGCCTTATTATGACAACACCACCATAGGTAGTGTACTTTATTTTTGCCACTGCTCCACATTCCTTCCTTTCCCCCCTTCCGCGTCCTTTGTACTCCTTGCTACATATGTACAAAGCTATGTTTCAAGAGGAAAGGGCCATAGATCAGTGGTATGGCATGTGCTGTGCATGCAGAAGGTCCCAGAAACAACCCCCAGTGTCTTCAGGTAGGGTTAGGATAGAGCCCTGCCTGGAACCCTGCAGAGCCACTATCAATCACTGTTGACAAGCTTGAGCTACGTGGACCGCTGATCTGATTCAGTAGAAGATAGCTCTCCAGGTTCTTAAGAATAATTGTGTGAAAATTCACCATTAAAGAAGCCAACATGCCCGTTCAATTTATTTTAAGTGATGACAGAATCATGGCAGAAGACACCCTGCCTCCTTTGTATGAACTTACGCCCACTCCTCCCACATAGGAATGTGCATTCTGATCATTTATGTAAAGAACCAGAAATATAGATGAACTTGTAAACCAATTTTCTAGGTGTCCCTCTCACATGCCAATAACTCAGTTTTAAAAAGAGAGTTAAAATACAGTGTTGGATTTGTTTGTTTTGTTTTCTAATGTAGCAAATATGCTGCTACATCTGTAGTTTTACCCAAGGAAAAGCATAGGGTATAGTGTGTTGGTGATATACAGTAATTTTAAATAAAGCATAAATTGCATCACAACATTGTTACCAGGGCCAACCCTAAGGCAAGGCTGGGTGGCGCAATGCGCCAGGGCGCTGGGCCACCAGAGGGGTGCCACGCTGGGAAATGGGGCGGGGGGGCGCCAGGGAGGGCGCCGGAGGGATCTTCACACCACGGCGCCAGGGCACCTGATATGCTTAAGACGGCCCTGATTGTTACATTTGCCTGGGATTTTGGAGAGAACTGAAGTTGAATGTGTTGGATGGCGGAGGGAGATTATAGTCTTAAACAGGAGTTGTGGTGTAGTAATTAGAGCACTAGAATGAGATAAAGGTAAAAAGGTAAAGGACCCGTGACAGTTAAGTCCAGTCGCGAACGACTCTGGGGTTGCGGTGCTAATCTTGCTTTATTGGCCGAGGGAGCCGATGTTTGTCTGCAGACAGTTTTTCCGGGTCATGTGGCCAGCATGACTGAGCCGCTTCTGGCGAAACCAGAGCAGCACACAGTTTACCTTCCCGCTGGAGTGGTACCTATTTATCTACTTGCACTTTGACGTGCTTTCGAACTGCAGAGAGTTCATAGGGACAGATAGAGAGGTCTGAAGGTCCATAACCCCTGGACCTGTCAGGTTGTTTGATGCACAAGACAAGACCTCCTTGTGAGTGGCTCTTTGGTTATGGTACTCACTTCCTTTTGAATTGCACTTGGCCCACTCGTATTAGCTCCAAGTGGGCCTATTTATTAAATGCTGCCTTAGTAACAGTTATCATTTTTGTGCCAATAAACAATCAATAGGGGGTAGTAATGGTAAAATAGAGGCCTTTTTTCTTCTAAGTAGAAATAGCTGGAATGTATGCTGCTATTTCCATTAAGATGAGTGAAGTGGCAGACAGAGGAGCTATTTCTCCACCTCTGAATTCCTGCATGCTTCAAATTATTGAGAGCAAATGACTTTATAACAGCATCCTCCTGCCGTAGCTTCAAAATTTAGATTCTGGGGGGGTTGGGGTTGGGGGGGAATACACACTCCTTCCTTGGCATCCTCTTGTAACCCTTACTCATTTTATAAGAGGCCTCTTCATCTAATTAGGGAACAGAAGTAATACTTCGTGTCTTATATAGCTGCTGACAGCTAACCAAATATCAGGCACTGAACAGTCACAACAAACTGTTTGCAATCAAACCACAACGTTAAAAAAATATTGTGGATTAAATTTGAATAATGAGCTCACTGGAAGGAATTGCAATCTGCTCATAGTTCTTACACAAGTACAGAAGCAGAAAGTCTGGATTCCTTCAGTAAATTATGCACTGCAAATTATTCATTCAACTCTAATTAAAACATTGGAAATCTTAGGAACTTGAAGACTGTGTGCATTGCAACACATCTGCCTGTTTTACACCAGTTTTAACAGAGATCTGTTGTATCTGAATGGTCAAAATGCTATAAATAGTATTTCTTTACTCAAACATCAAACCAGATATATGCATTCATGGTCAACAGCTAGGAGACTGAAAAGTCCTGGATGCAGATAGGAAAAACAGACATTAAACAGGTTACATATCTTTAGGAGCCAAGCAAAAACATTCCTCTTCTTCCAATATATGGCCTTTTAAACTGGACGGGTATTGTTTCTGTTTGTTACTATGTTGTGCTTTATTTGTGTTTTTATATTGTAAACCACCCTGTAATCCTCAGATGAAAGGCTTTATAGAAATGCATGTAGTAACTAATGTGCACATAAAGGTAAAGGTAAAGGGGCCCCTGACCATCAGGTCCAGTCGTGTCCGACTCTGGGGTTGTGGCGCTCATCTCGCTCTATAGGCCAAGGGAACCGGCGTTTGTCCGCAGACAGCTTCCGGGTCATGTGACCAGCATTACAAACCTGCTTCTGGCGAACCAGAGCAGCGCATGGAAATGCCGTTTACCTTCCCGCCGGAGCGGTCCCTATTTATCTACTTGCACTTTGATGTGCTTTCGAACTGCTAGGTGGGCAGGAGCTGGGACCGAGCAACGGGAGCTCACCCCATCACGGGGATTCGAACTGCTGACCTTCTGATCAGCAAGCCCTAGGCTCTGTGGTTTAACCCACAGCACCACCTGGGTCCCCAATGTGCACATAAAAATGCGCATATCAGTGAAAATAGCATGCAAAATGTATAATATTCAGGAAAACTGCTTTGAAAAATAAAAATGTGTGCATTAAACAAAACCGCACACCAAAAATGTGCATATTTGGGTAAATTCATTTATGAATTTTCACAAAGATTTTTTTTAAGGTAATAAGCAGCAGCAACTCTACTGCTGGGAGGCTAGTGTTGCAACTTTGCACCAGCAGGTGAATCACTCCTGCAGTTCACATGCTGGGAATGAGTTGGACATTAGAAGAAGCAATCACTAGCATTCTGTCTTCACATTCTGTACCAAAAATGCAGTTCCCAAGTTTCCCTGGGAAAAGGGAATAACCATGAAAACAACCCTGTGGTATAGCTATATCCAAAGGCACCAAAGGCTCCTGTTTAGAGGGAAAGCTCTTGTAACCACCGCCTGTTTCTCATCATGTTGTAGGACTGGGTTGATTGTGAAAAGCATTTTTTATTATTAAAAATAAAAACCAGCCAGGGATGTGTGGAGTTCTTGTAAGGTCTTCCGTACCCACGGAAAGTCCATAGACTGTCTCAGCTTGCTCTGCTTTTATGGGTGGTAATGACACGAACATCAGAATTAATCCAAGCGTGGAAACTGTCCTTCGCTTCAATGGGATGGGCATTTGGTTAAATAAATAAATAAAAGGATAAATTTTGTTCATTTGGAATTTTAATATGAACCTACATAACCTGCACTTCCTGAAATAAGAAATGAAGCAAAACACAGTGATCCTTTAAAATTCGTGCTTCTCTGAATTTTGTAGTGCATTTATGCAACCATATAATATATACAAAAATGTGTATAGTAGGATGTGGTGTGCATAAACCTGCATATACTATATTATATTATATATATATATATATATATATATATATATATATATATATATATATGCGCATGCATTATATTAAGGGAAATGGCTTGGGGAAGTGTTTATACTGGGCAAATTACATACAAAACCTGCATATTATAATAAATGTGTGCTAAATTGATGATTTTTGTGATTCATTAAATGGCAAAATGATGTGAAAATGCAGAGAACTGAAGACTGGAATTTTGAGAAACTGAGAGAAATTTTAAAAATGACCTATTTGCCCACCCTGATATGTATTTGGATATGCAACTGACTGCATGTCCCAGTCTTAAACCTTATGAAAAATTTGTACAACCAGCTCTCAAATGCACACACAAACAAAATGTAAATCAGGATAAGACAGGATAGTTGATCACAGCAGTGGAACTGTAATATCCATGTCAAAAATCAAACCTGCTAGATTACTCAGGCACCTCTAAAGCCAACTCATATTTTCTTTCAAAACCACAAAATATGTATTCCAAGCCAATCAGTCAATTTTTAAGTAATAGCTTTCTACCTATTTGTGTACAGCTTCTATTTGTCTGTTTATTTATTTATTGCCTTCATGCATTATTCTATTTGGTCTCCTACATTAAAATTCTAAATAATTTACAGTCATCAAACATTGGAGGGTCTTTCTTTCTTTCTTTCTTTCTTTCTTTCTTTCTTTCTTTCTTTCTTTCTTTCTTTTAATGGAGCTTCTAGCATAATGCATCCTTTGGGGGAAAATAAACCCAACAACTAACTACAGTTAACATTAGGTTTTCCCCCAGTTGTTCTTTAATTCGAAAATCTGCATAGCAGCTTGATAATGCACAACTTTCTCATGGGAATAGTGTTGATAGGCTCCCCTTTTTATTTTTGGCTCCCCTGTTGTTGTTTTATATTTGAGATGTGTACACCGAACTAATACAAAAAACACCCTCAGATAGAAGTTAGACAACATATAAAACCATTGGAGAATAACAGCTCTTTGGAAGTCACTCTCTTGCATACTTGGAAGTTATGGAATGGATTTTTATAGTCTCCTTGTTTTCAGTGAATGATCCAGCCCTTTCAAATGGCAATGCCGTTGTGTAACACCTCACCCTAGAGGGGGAGACAAAGACTATGGCTGTACCTCTCATAGTTTGTGTGATGTTTTGCCCTCTGTTGATCATGGCATCTAAGGTTGAGCCAGCTTGATATTCTAGCAAAGTATGAAACTCTAATTTGAGAAGTCAGGAAAGCCAGTACAATTTGTGGGAATTCTCTTCTTGCCTCACACAGCCAGAGGCTTACTGCACCCCTTTTCCTGACCACGTTCCCAGGAAGTGTTTGCATATTCTCTTTCCCACCCCACCTCCTGCCCAATCCCAATACATTTGCACAGACATTTGTTATTTAGCTCAACTTTCATTAGCATCCATCAGCGTTCATAAGTTTTCCTGGCTGGCTCTTCACAAGGCTTGCCTCTTGCAGTCTTACATAGTATTAATTGGTCCATGGCGGTACATAGTTGTCTCTCTTTGCAATATGGTGGCTTTAGTTATTTTGTTTTTTTAATATATAGTTCTGAATGTGTGTGTGTGTGTGTATGTGCGCGCCCTGTGCATATGCATGTTCCTCCCTCTGTCGGCCCAAACTTCACTGCCATAGGATCATTTTTACCTAATACTTAAATGAAGCCCATATTTCCTCATGGAAGCTTCTTTGTGAAAGCTGTCCAGTAAGTGAGTGACTGACATAAACATCAGGGGTGGGGAGTAGAGGGGAAATTCCCCCTGTCCCTGATTAACCATAATCTCCAGATTCCTAGCTTTTATGTTTCAGAGTTTAAGACTGCCCCGTCAAAAGGAAAAAAATTCTTTTGGACTAGCTGATTACTTGATGTCATTTTACACTCCTTGAAATTGTTCTCTCTCACCTGAATGACAGTGCATACTAGCTCTTACAGTTATTGTTTCTCAAACACAGGGAACAAATGAGCTGAAAACATTGATTGGACTGTACTTATCTGGTGCAAAATATTACCCTAAAACTCAAAGCCTACTTACCAGGCATAACCAGATAACTCTATGCATCTCCCAATATTATTTGGCATTGCTGATGTTGAAATTGCTTATTCTGTTCTTTCACCCTTCTAGAAGTCTAGAGTGACATTTAAGAAATGAAAACCAAACTGAAAAGGAAGCTTCAGTTTTCAGCATGATCTCCCTTTAATTTGATGCATACAGAAAAGAACACACACACACACACACACACACACACACATAATATCTCCAAACAATTTTAACAAAAAAACACAAATGCTTGTTTTGAAAGCAGAGTTTATAGGGGGGTATTTAACATGCTGCTAATCCACCCAAACTCTTCAGGTGTTTTATTTCTTTTCACAAAGAAAGATGAAACAGGTTGACATTAAAGGAAATGAAAAGAAAGTCAACTTAGGCTACCATAATCCCTCAGACTGGAGAGAATTTCAGTAAAAGATAAACAAACTCAATACAAGGGGGAAAGCAAGTGAAATATAATAAGATTGGAGAGGAGGAAGGAATTGATTCAATATTGCTCTTTCTCAAAGCCCAAAATTCACTCATAGATTATTGCTCGATCCAGCACAATATGATTTGGGTGCAGAAGTCACCCTGAGCACCCTGAATTTCCTCGCCCACATTTCTTTGCATGAGCGTATTTGCTCACTCCACCAAAATGAAGTGGGATCCCAGCTCAGGGTATCTGCTTCCTCATCAAAGTGCACACAGAACTCTGGATTAATGTTACAGAACGAATAGGTTTGACTAGCACCATTGGTAGTTAACCCATATTGATAACATCAGAAGAGTCCTGTTGGATTAGGGGCATCCTTTCCTCACAATAGCCAACCATATAGTGATGGGAAGCCCACAAGCAGGACCTGAGTACAGTACACCAGCAGCATTCTATTGTGTATAACCACTATGGGTCAAGAGCCTCTCAATTCCATAAGGATCTGGCATGACTTAGCATCCCCAGATGAAGGAGGAGGAGGAAGTAGAAAGAGCAGAGGCAACACTGGGAGGCTAGCACTCACATAGGGAGCGCTGTGATTCTAGGTGTTGGAGAGGTGGAAGCAGATCTGCCAGCACAACCTCATGAGGGCAGGCACACATCCCATCATGTTTTGCCTGCCTCATGTGATTATTTATGAGGTGAAAAGTGTGGTTCCGACTCCTTTCAAAAAAAGAGTGGGATTAAAATGTAAATAATATAGGCTTCCATGATCTGTTTGTCAACCAAGCTGTTTTGTAGAGTGATTAGCTGGTCAAAGTTGGCCTGTGAGGAGGGGTAGATAAGAATCTAGTGGACACGGGTGGTACTGTAGTCTAAACCACTGAGCCTCTTGGGCTTGCTGATCAGAAGGTTAGCGGTTGGAATCTACACGGTGGGGTGAGCTCCCATTGCTCTGTCCCAGTCAACCTAGCAGTTCGAAAGCACACCAGTGCAAGTAGATAAATAGGTACCACAGTGGCAGGAATATAAATGGTGTTTCCATGAGCTCTGGTTTCCGTCACCGTGTCCTGTTGCACCAGAAGTGGTTTAGTCATGCTGGCCACATGACCCGAAAAGCTGTCTGTGGACAAATGCCAGCTCCCTCGGCCTGAAGTGAGATGAGCCTGCACCCCATAGTCACCTTTGACTGGACTTAACCATCCAGGGATCTTTTTACCTTTAGATGAGAATCTGGCCTGCTGATCAGATCAAGTTCCCAACCCCTGATGTAGAAAAACCAAAAAAGGTATCTTGTAAGAGTAGCGTGGGAAGGGGGAAAAAATAGTTGTAAAATCCTCACCTAGGATCAAATGTGTCAACTACACAATAGTAATAAAACCGAGCCATTGAGATGGTCTGATATTGCAGGACATTTTTGCATGCATTTCAGCCAAGGGAGTGATAGCATTTCACTCTCCATTTGCTGCCAGCTTCATATCACAACCCAGCTGTGTGACAGAACCGTCATTTCACTAACATGCATGTGAGACGCACCAATAATCTGCAGTCACTACCAGTCCCTGGAAAGTAAATCCTTTATGCAATAAATGATATTGGGGAAATCATTGCCTCCAAAGATCACACAATGTAATAACCTTTCAGCTTTTCTTCTGCTTCGATTTTCTAGTTTGTGCTTAATGCTTGTCTGGTCAAATATGGTATTATGTGGAAGATTTAGTATAGAGAGAATACTACGGTATAGTAAAACAACAAAAACAAAACAAAAACAGCCATGTCACAAAACTAAAAGGACAAATGGAGATTTTTCAGCCCAGAGTCATTTGATTTTTGCAAATCCATAATATATTTTCATATTTCTTATTCAGCTCTCCTTGATTACCTGAGTTTCTCTGCCTTACATGTATTGCATTATTTCCTGTTAAATAGAAGTGCTATTCAAAAAACACCATCACAAAACCCAATACATTTTGCTAATCTCACTGATAACTTTTAACCTTCCTTCAAAATTCCTGGGAATAAATATTGCAAATTCACATCAGATTTCTTTTAAGGCTCTCTCATATTCATATATATATATATATATTCACATATATATCCCTCCTGAACTTTAGCTAATCAAATAAAATATACTTTAACCTCTTGAAATGCCTTCAAATGTTTCTCTGAATTCGACTCTCCCCAAAGTGGAATCTGATCAACTCTTCCTCGGAATTTAGCCAAACTTATTTATTTTTTTAAAATTATCTTTACCTCTAGAATTCCCAAAGTTCCTACACCTGTTTTTCTGCAAAGCAGAACATTCCAAATCTGTTTGCCATTTTAACTGACAATAATATGGCAAAGCAGCATGAATTATCAAACAACTAAAATATATGTATAATTGTGGGCTTCTGGGTAATGGCACCTAAGAGACTATGTTGGGGGGGGCAATCAGTCAATATTATTGACTCTCTTAAGAACTAGGGTTGCCAGACTCAATAGTGGACAGGACTTCTGTGCCTTTAATTGGCCTGCTCTCTTTTGAGTCTGGAAACCTTAAAGAGAAACCAGCAGACCCTTTGTTTAATTTCCAAGCAAAGGGTCTGCTGGTTTCTCTTTAAGGTTTCCAGACTCAAAAGAGAGCAGGGCAATTAAAGGCACAGAAGTCCTGTCCTCTATTGAGTCTGGCAACCCTATTAAGAACATTTTAAAGCTTTTCAAACATGTGCCCCTCACCTGTCACCTAGCATCCTAACAGAAGTTACACAGGCAAAAAAAGGTGGTGTAAGTCAAACCCTGTTTTAAAGGCTTGCTTCCCCTCTGGCTTGGGCTACCTCAACCAGCAGTACCCCTATTCCCGAATCAAGTTTGGAATCGGGGTAAGTTACACTGGTGTAAATTCCACTGGCTTCCTATGGTTTGGAATGTTCTGTGGAATGCTATGACTTGGGATAGGGGTGAAAATTACTGCCAGTCCATCTCAACTATTTAAAGCATATCAAAGAAATGCTTGGGCTTTGAAAGCTACATTGTATTTTATAGCAACGATGGACTTGAAATAACCCTGTGGCTCTTCATATACCTTGATCCTATTATCCCTGCCACTTCAGATCAAATATGCACTCAAGGAAAAAAATAGAACCCAGGGCCTAGATTAAACAGCAGTGGCTGATGGGAGTGACCAAAATTCATGGGTGAATTGCAATTGGAGCAAGTGCTTTTCCACAGCAAATTAGGAGCAGAAAAAATTCATTGGAATGGCATTCTTCCCATGATTCTCATAGATCTCTGCTTATAACAACCACATATTTAATGATAAATTCTAATTAAATGTCTGATAATTATTAGCTCCTAGAGGAGACCATAAACAGAAATAGGTGAGGGGTTTGGCAATGGTGGTAACAAAATATGCAGGATAATTAATTGGCAGGTCTCAGACTTATTAATGCCTGATCAGGTGCAGGTGGAGTCACTTCTCCCCCATCAGGCTGCTGTTCAGCAGGTGAAGCTGACTCCTGGTCCATTACACATACTAGGAAAACTTTCCTTTCCCTGGGAATGTGATGGTTCCGTCTCAGTAATTCCCATCCTCACATTTAAAACCTGCATTAGGATAACAAATGGTAGCTGAGACTTGTCATGGAACATTGCATAATCAGGTTTTGGATAAGGACCACCCCCTATGTTCTAGTTGCCTAGATGCTTTCAGGGTGAGGGTATAAAACTCAGATTTATCTTGCCCCCTTCTTTTCTGCTATTCTCTTTTTCTGTTGACTTCTTTTACAAGGGAAACTTGAGGAACCAATTTCCCTTGGGGAGTGGGGGGGGGCTTGACTTCGGTGAGCAAGGTATATGGCAATGTAGCTAGGGGGAAAGTCTTATTTTACTGTGTGCTGGTTCTATATTCCAAATGTTCTTGAATTTGTAACTTCTTGTGCTTTTAAAGACATTATATTGGGATCCTTTTCTGCTATTTCTGCCCAATTCCAAATAAATTCTGCTTCTATAAAAAGGCTTGGCGTGAGTTACTGAGGGGGAAGTCAGATTCTAAATTCAGTATCCAGGCTGCTGGGTCACTGAAGAACTGATGGAGGATTTTCTCTTGCTTTCTGCTAGTTGGGGAATTGCAGGTGAGGAGAAACATGTTATGGTATTTCTCAGGTCTGTGTACCAAGGAAGCTAGGATTTTGGGAGCTTTAAAATTCCTGCTTTTGGACAGTGCAGAGGGTAGCGTTTGTGTTGGAAGAGGGGGGGCTTTAATTGATTTGGAGACATGCATCCTGACACTGATAATATGTAGTATATAATATTAACTTTAAAGCTGACAATTGTTGTTGTTGTTGTTTAGTCGTTTAGTCGTGTCCGACTCTTCGTGACCCCATGGACCATAGCACGCCAGGCACTCCTGTCTTGCACTGCCTCCCGCAGTTTGGTCAAACTCATGTTCGTAGCTTCGAGAACACTGTCCAACCATCTTGTCCTCTGTCGTCCCCTTCTCCTAGTGCCCTCAATCTTTCCCAACATCAGGGTCTTTTCCAAGGATTCTTCTCTTCTCATGAGGTGGCCAAAGTATTGGAGCCTCAGCTTCATGATCTGTCCTTCCAGGGAGCACTCAGGGCTGATTTCCTTAAGAATGGATAGGTTTGATCTTCTAGCAGTCCATGGGACTCTCAAGAGTCTCCTCCAGCACCATAATTCAAAAGCATCCATTCTTCGGCGATCAGCCTTCTTGATGGTCCAGCTCTCACTTCCATACATCACTACTGGGAAAACCATAGCTTTAACTATACGGACCTTTGTCGGCAAGGTGATGTCTCTGCTTTTTAAGATGCTGTCTAGGTTTGTCATTGCTTTTCTCCCAAGAAGCAGGCGTCTTTTAATTTCGTGACTGCTGTCACCATCTGCAGTGATCAAGGAGCCCAAGAAAGTAAAATCTCTCACTGCCTCCATTTCTTCCCCTTCTATTTGCCAGGAGGTGATGGGACCAGTGGCCATGATCTTGGTTTTTTTGATGTTGAGCTTCAGACCATATTTTGCACTCTCCTCTTTCACCCTCATTAAAAGGTTCTTTAATTCCTCCTCGCTTTCTGCCATCAAGGTTGTGTCATCTGCATATCTGAGGTTGTTGATATTTCTTCCGGCAATCTTAATTCCGGCTTGGGATTCATCTAGTCCAGCCTTTCGCATGATGAATTCTGCATATAAGTTAAATAAGCTGACAATAGAAACCATTAAAACACATCCTTGAAATGATAGATGATAGATAGATAGATAGATAGATATAGATAGATATGAATGGTGTGTTTTAATGGTTTCTATTGTCAGCTTTAAGGTTAATTGATCAAAGTTAATTGATCAAAATATAAAGTATATATGATCAAAGTGTTGTCTAATTGAGTCCATTAGAGTGAGTAAAATCTCCAGAGGTGGACCCATAAGGGCCTTCTCAGTAGCGGCACCCGCCCTGTGGAACACCCTCCCATCAGATATCAAGGAAATAAACAACTATCTGACTTTTAGTAGACATCTGAAGCCCCGTATAGGGAAGTTTTTTTAATCTTTGATGTTTTCTTGTGTTTTTAATATTCCATTGGAAGCCGCCAAGAGGGAAGAAGAAGAAGAAGAAGAAGAAGAAGAAGAAGAAGAAGAAGAAGAAGAAGAAGAAGAAGAAGAAGAAGAAGAAGAGTAGTTTGGATTTGATATCCCGCTTTATCACTACCCGAATGAGTCTCAAAGCGACTAACAATCTCCTTTCCCTTCCTCCCCCACAACAAACACTCTTTGAGGTGAGTGGGGCTGAGAGACTTCAGAGAAGTGTGACTAGTCCAAGGTCACCCAGCAGCTGCATGTGGAGGAGCGGAGGCGCGAACCCAGTTCCCCAGATTACAAGTCTACCGCTCTTAACCACTACACCACCCCAACCAGATGGGTGGGGTATAAATAAATTATTATTATTGTTATTATTATTATTATTATTATTATTATTATATTGATACGTTTCATTCCCCCCCCCCCAAAAAAATATCCTAGTTGGTCTGATGCCCTCTTTAACCTTTTGTGTCTGGGGTGTGCATGTGCTGTAAGATTGATTCCATAGTTTAAGGAAATAGCAACCTGCCTTTGGATCATTCTGCGAATGGCTGGTGAACAGGTTCCTTATTCTGTTGTCTCTTTGCATTATCAAAACCCAGCATCCTGTGGTGATGACCCATTTCAATGCAGCTTATGCAGGAAGACATCCCATAGGATTGTGTTCTGCCCTGTGCTTAAAACAGAGCACTCCAGTGGAGTTATTTCCAGTGCTTTGTGACATTTCCCATTTATTTAATGGTAGGGGTCAGGCTCTTCTAAGAAAAATAGATCACCTGGGATTTTTTTTTATGAGGCAGAGATTACTGCAGCAACGCAGGCAATGTCTTTTTATGTATTTATTTATGAGGAAAACACAAATGAAAAGATTAACCTGAACATCGAGGACAAGTTTAACATAAGCCTACCGCAGGCTCATCATTACCGATCTGTCATTCCTGACCTTGAAAAGCTTTAATATTAACTGAAAGAGATGGAATAGATCTGGGATACAAAACTCACTCCATTGGTACTTGGAGTTCTATTCACTAGTAATTATCTTTGGTTTCTGCCTTGAGAGAGGTGCAGTTTTTACCCTAGATCCTCCATTTCACTCTGCCGTGGGTTTGGAGTTCTACATATTCCCATTAAATAAAAACAGAGGTAAAGCTATTATGTACATGTGGGGCAGGGGGACTGAAGCTCAAAGAAAACATCCCGGATGTCAGTCTGGAATGGAAAACTGTATAACTGCTAGTGAAATCCTGGTGTGTGGAACTTTCTTCTAACATTTCACTCAAAAATGCATCATTCATAAGATGACTGCCCCAAAGATTTGGCAAGTTATAAATCAGTCTGGGAAATCCACTTGTCTCCTTGCATTCCATTTCCTGCCTCCCAAGCACCATTGATCCTTTGCCATTTCTTTGTTGCTTGCCCTGTTAATCTATGTATAAAGTTTTTCACCCAGATTTTCATTGTCAATTTCTCAACCCCCTTCTTGTTTGGTAGGGATGGCGGTATCAGCCGATTTCTGTTCCATGTTCATTTCACATGAGTTCTGGCATGAGATTTTTTGATCCCATTTTCTGATCTGTTTTTTTTATTTAAAAAAATGCGGAAAATTCAGACTTATATTAGACGCAACTTTCTCTACACATTACTCCTGATATGCTTCCCCCCACCCCGCCCCACCCCGCCTCACCCCAGGCTGAACATGCATTTTTGTTTGCATGCTTCCGAGCAGAAACCGCATTTCTGAATCTGGAGAAGCATGCAATGCAATTGTGGACTGCATTGCAGGCCCTGTACCGCAAATTTAAAGCAGGATCATACCACTTTAAACCATTGCAGCTTGGCACAAAGAAACAATAGTTTGTTAAAGGTGCCAAAAGTTCTTAGGAGACCCCCAATTCCCATCATAGGATTGTGAAGATAAAGTGGGAGATGTACACCACCTTGAGCCCCTTGGATGAAAGGTGAACTACAAAGTCAGAAATCCTTATCCTCTATTCCTGCTTCACTTGTCTTCCACAGCATTTGAAAGTAAGATCTGATCTTACTTTCTATTCCTTATATTGCTGAAATGGGTCAAAGCTTCAAAAGTCTCAAGACTTTCTGCCCTCACTTTACCCATTTGCCTTTCTTTCCTAGTAGAAGAAAGCGATCGTCTCATCATTGCTGGTTCTGGAATGAGAGAAAAGTGGAATAGGCAGGGGAAAGATTTAAAAGTATGATTTAACAGCTTGCAGACAAGAAGCTGCAGCCATTGATGAGGGGACGGTTGGAGTATGAGCGCTCTCCAGGAGAACCTTTGTCACCAAGCTCCTTAAGTTAAAGTTTCCCAAGCAACTCACTGTTGCTTTGAATTCGTGATGGTCAAACTCTTTTCCTCAGAGAAGCTTCTCTACCCCCCGCCCCGCCTCCCCGCATCCCTCCCCAGCCTTTCACATCAGGCAACTGCTTACCTCAGCGACATGAAAATAAATCCGCATGTGTTTGATCCACAGTGCCAGAGTTGTTTGGTTGACTATGGAAACAAAGTCTCTCTCTCTCTCTCTCTCTCTCTCTTTTAGGGAGTTCACTCAGCAAAAGGCTGTGATGCCAGATAATCCTGTCAATCTGACAATGCTGCATTATGTGCACATTTTTATTTTATTTTATTTATTGCCAGAAATGAAAACAAACAAGAAACGATCATCATAAAAGTTCAAGACAACCCCCCTCGTAAGAGTTCAAAAGGCATGCGATGAGGCAGAGTTCATGAGCTTGATGGCCAAGGGGTGGGGTGTTTTTTATTCTAATCACCCTCCCCTTTTAAACAAATTGAAATTACAAGTTTGATACCTTGTCAAAGCCAGAAACCATCTGCCTTTGTCTCCCTTTTTGACCCTGCGAAAGGTTGGGATGCAGAGAAAATCTGCTTCATGCTTCCTTACAGAATCCCTTCCCATGGATAAACTGGATCATCATTCTGTCAGGGTAGCCCTTTTCTCCATTATTATCTATTTTATTTTCTTAGAAAAGTGATTACTTCTCAGCATGTAATTCTACTTCTTTTTCTTTGTAGTAACATTCACCTAGAGTTTTCTTTTCTGTTGCTTTGACAGACATCAAGCTTCACCTCACAATAACATCTCCTCCCTCTCTCCTTCCATTCCCATGTGAGAGACCTGTTTTGCTGTATGATTTGACATGCCTCACTCAGGAGGTGATAGCTGGCCTTCCAAAATAGAAAACCAGAAGAGCTGAAAAACGAGGGACAGCAGGGAGTTACAGCAAACCTAGGGCCTAGACACCCCAGCTGCTGGCCTGCCCTCTTTTAAATCAGAAGGGGTTTCACAATTCCCCTCTTCACACGAGATCAAATCTGATATTGGCAGGCATGGTGTCAACATGTGGCACTTCGGGGGAAATGCCAGGGTCCCAGTGAACTATGGTTGATACCTAACTTGAATCTCTTTTTAAAATAAGCACTCTGATACTGCCAGCTAGCTGACTGCCATTTTAATTTCCCTTTCCCACACTACCGCATTAATCCAGGCATACATAAGGATTGGTTGGTTTTTGCCCTCTGAACCTATTCATATTTACTCAGCATAGGTGTCACTGCTAAGTAAATGAGCCATAGGATGACATTCTGTGCATATTTACAAAACACCTTGAACCAGCCTTGACTCAGACCCTCTAAGCCAGGCTTCTTCAACCTCGGCCCGCCAGATGTTTATGGCTACAACTCCCATGATCCCTAGCTAGCAGGACCAGTGGTCAGGGATGATAGGAATTGTAGTCTCAAAACATCTGGAGGGTCGAGGTTGAGGAAGCCTGCTCTAAGCATCCATATTTTCCCGGATTTACAGAAGCTGTCCTGGTTTCTGATTTGATCCTGGAATTCCTTCAGATGTCCCTATTTTCATCAGAGAAATGTTGGAGGGTATGGAGTTATGCAACCCCTAAGCTAAGGAGATAAGTAACTATACAACATTTAGAAGACATCTGAAGGTAGCCCTGTATAGAAAAGTTTTTATATGTTTAATGTTTTAGTATGTTTGTAAATATGTTGGAAGCCACCCAGAGTGGCTGGGGCAACCCATTCAGCTGGGAGGGGTTCAAATAATAAATTTATTTATTTATTTATTTATTTTAATTGCTACTATTATGGAATAGGACACCCCTATTTTCACTGGAGAAATGTTGTATGCTGACTGAACCACTTCACTATGATTTTCCTTCCCTCTGATCTCCCCACGGAGGCAATTTCCCTCCCCACAGCAACACTTCCTCTCTGCTGAGCCCAGCATCAAAACAAGGGGCAAAATTTCACCCTCTATGCTCTTCATATGTTCAATGTGGTGTGTTTGCATGTTCTTGGCGGGGAGAGGCGACTGTGGAATGGCATGTCTGCTGTTGTCATGTGGCCCACAGAGGTGGTGCAATAGGGTTGTGATAGTCCCTGGACTAAAAAAAAAGGCTAACCACTTCTGCCCTTAGTCAAAACCTTGGCCTGATGAAATCTGTTGCCCTTCCCTGTAGTTAACCCAAGCCAGGGTGTGCTTTCTTTTCCACATCTTTGTGCCAGAGAATATTTGTTCAATAAGGCTTTCAGACTGTGAAAAGATTACACATTGTGCCACTGTGTTTGGAAACAGCCTTATTATTTTTTATCACCAGGTTCTTTTATGTTTGCTTTTAATTTTTGTCTTGTAACTAGATAAGCACCATTAAGGGGGTATACCAATAAATGAATATTTAATTTTGCCTTTCACGATGTTCCAAAAACAAAATTAGAAGAGAACAATTATACCTCTGTGTAAATTCAAATGTAATTCCGCTTTAAGGAGTTGAGACCAAAGAAACTCTGAAAAAAATATTCTCCGTATAAATATTCATATCTCCATGAATAGGTAACTTTAGGAAGAGTTTTGTTCATGAAGACAAAGTAGAGCCTCTCAGCTGCACAGCAGATGACTAAGATCATTTGAATGATTTATTGATAAGCCAATGTACAGAAGTAGTTCAAAGAGGACAGGATGGTCTTTTTATTATTAAAAAATAAGTTGATTCCAAGGGTGTCTGACATTGTTATGAATTCATTAATAAAGAAGTAGAAGCAGTGAGGGGTTCTCAGTTAGAGGGAAGAATCCATTTGCAATGGTTTGTGAATAACCTTCCATATGTTTCCATAAACTTGCTTGTTCTTACACTTAGGGTTGGTTCACACAGCCTGGTACACCTACCCTGAACTTGATCATTGTCAGCTGCATGTGTGAACTAGCTGCACTGAAAACTACTGCAAACCTGCGGTGGCCAATTCACACATGCAGGTCATCACTGCATCCATCGAGTGACGGATATGGATGTGCGAGCCTGGCATAAGACCCACTTCACATGTTACAGAGAAGGAGCCACATAGTTGTGCCTCTTCGTGGGAGAGAAATTCAATTCAGTTCACATCTACAGGTGAACACATCTAATTCACTCTTTCTGAAAGGACATGTGATCCAAAACATAGCCATCCATTGAAATTCACACTTCTCGGAATTTTGCAGTGCATCCAAGTGATGTGTCCATAAATGCCACCCTCCCCATCGCTCACTCCACCCAATAAGAAGAAGTGGCTCACCTGCTGGAGATCAGGTAAGCACCTCCCATACTATTCTGCCTGCCACTAACCTGGCCTGAATTATCCATGCTGTGGCAACCTCTCAGACACTCTGTGTGGGGATGTCCATGAGGACAGCCCCACCTTTCAGCTGGTCCAGAAACTAGTCCCAAGCTATTGTCTAGCACCAACAGAACAGAGCGTATTGTACCAGTTCTATGCCAGCTTCACTGGTTCCTATTTGTTTCCAAGGACAATGATGCTGGCTTTGGTTTTTAAAGCCCTAAATGGACTGGGACCAGGGTATCTCAGAAATTGCTTCTTCCCTTATGAACCTGTCCAGAAATTTTCTTCTTGCAGTTTGCTTGGTGAGATAAAGAGTGATGCTTTTTTTCAGCACAGTGCCCAAGGAGGTATGTGTAGGCTACTTCATACAATCTTGCTTCTGCATACGTATTTTAAATGATGTTGGGATTTGTTGTTTTATTGTTTCTGTTGACTCTGTATTGTTTTAATAATCTGAGCACTGTTTTATAATGTTTTACATTATTCATTGTTATGTTGCTTTATTTTTGTCATTGCAAGCCACCTTTGGCTTGCTATTCAGAGACTGGCAAGATTCACCGTTGTATTATGAATAAATACATAAAAACAATTAACTAAATGTTATGTGTAGGCTGTCATATCATTCTAAGAATGAAGACTTTGCAGGATTAAGATATTTTTGCAGATGAAAATCTGGCAGATGAAAATAGAAGCACTTGTTTGCATTTGTAGCACTCATATTTCATTATAATTATAGTCATGATTATTATATTTATTTATACCTCACCTTTTCCCCTGACAGGGACTCAAGGTGGCTTACAGATAAAAATAAGAACAGCTCACAACAAAGAAAAAAACCACCATTAAAAATAATTAAACATGGATAGAATTAAAGCTATAAACACACACACAAATCTATTTAAACCATATAAATAATTACAATGAAAATAGCATGGCACCAGCCATTTAATCAAAAGCAGTCAGTTCCCAAAAGCCTGTTGGAACAATAAAGTCTTCACCTGCCAACAGAAGGGCAACAATGAGGGAACCAGTCTAGCTTCTACAGGGAGGGAGTTTGAAAGTCTGGGAGCAGCCACTAAGAATGTCCTCTGCCCAGATAGCTTTTGAAATTGGGACAAGGGTTGTGGCCTTCGGGGGGGGGGGGACCTTAGGATATAGTCAAAATATTGTGCTACTTGGGGATTGGAAGGAAAATATGGAATCCAAGAAATCTGACGCCCCCATCAAGAGCCTCACCTTCAGAGCAAATTTCACCCCAAAACAAAATGGCACCCTCTAGAGCAGGGGTAGCCAGGGGGCACATCAGGGTAAATGGGATATGGGGGTGCTCTGTGAGATGTAAGTGTAGCAGGCAGCCCAGCCCATATCCCCACACGCAGGCTCATTCACTGACAACCTTTCACTGTATGGCCAGTGACACCCATTATATAACCCCTTTAAGAAGGGACCCTGGAACCGCCACCTCAGGGGGGTGAGTCACCACTTCATGCCCCCCCCCATTATAGGGAAGAAAAGACTAAAGGATTCCACCCAAGGCCATAACCACCAAAGTTGTGACGAATTGCTACAGGGAAGACCAAACCTTCCAATGCAGGAAAAATTCTTCCCGGTCCTTCAACAGCAACCAGTCAAAGACCGTAGCAGCGCCCACTAAACAGGACGGAAAAGTTAACCTGCAAACAAGAAACATTAAACAAAGGGAGGGTAGGGAAGGTGAATCTCCAGAGCCGACTGCCTGGCTATTGTCAGCTCCACCCCCTATTTATAAATGGGGCTAGCCCCACCTCCCAGCAAGAAACTTGATTACTGAGGCTGGGCGTGAACCTCCAAATAATAACACTGAGAGGCAAGCCAGCCCCCTCTCTACTAGAAAGTTCCCTGGGAACTGTAGCACCACGTGCGATCCCACAAAGGGAACCCACATTATAAAGTGTTAATCGATTATTTTATTTTATTTTTCTGTTGGAAGCCACCCAGAGTGGCTGGGGAAACCCAGCCAGATTGGCAGGGTATAAATAAATTATTATTATTATTATTATTATTATTATTATTATTATTATTATTATGCTCATTATCATTATACAGGTAAGTTCAACATAATCTCCTTTACAGGGAGATATGAATTTACTTCTTCTGTCTTTGAGAGCAGGGTTTTCTAGCTGTGCAAACAATGGAGCTAAGGGATGGAAACATTTCTGCTGAATACAGACAAATCATTAAGAAAGGGAGTATGTTACACGTAATGTTGCATGAAGTGACATGCCCATTATTAATGTTATGCCACTTGCACTCAAGATTCCTGACACTGATTGACACAGTAATAATCATGTAATATACCCATCATCTCAAAGAGCTAAGGAGTTAGAGACAGGAAGTATAAATTAGGGCCAAAGGTCAAAGTCAAGCACAGTTACTCGAAAATGGAAACAGCATAACCTCACGCAGGCACAAATGGTTTACAAATAGAGTGCGCATTCTAAAAGCTGCAAATTCAAAACCAGACGCTGTTTTGATGCAGTGAGGATATTCAGTTATTTTTAGAATGTTGATCCTTGACAATGATGGTGTCGAAAAAGAGATACGCAGAGGACTCTGGAGCTGCTGGCATCAATTGTGTCAAATGAATTTTAAATGATTATACACAGTTTTACAGATTCAACAGTAGAGATCAGGGTGTTCTGACTAATTGAATAAACTCCAGGTTGATATCACAATGTATGCACATTGTGATTTCTCACCTCTTGACCCTTCAAAATTTGATAGTTGGCAGGCAGCTGAGTGGGTGATAGGATGGGGGAGAAATTGTAAACATGGAGAACTGAATTTGAGACTGGGGGGCGGTAGGAGAAACTAAACTGGCAGATAAACCCACACCTTCATAGTGTGGGAGCTGAGTTTACTGACAAAGTGTCCGGTGTGATATGAATGCTATCTCATTGGTGTTTTATCTCTGAGGCTTTGTTTAGTCATGCAAGTAGCCATCGGATGTTGCCGTCATCGAGCAGTGAACTTGCACGTGGGGGATGAGCTCTTCCATGGAAACGTTCCTTATATATTTTCTTTGTCTACATTCAGGGAAAAGGAGACTTGAAATAATGTGGAATAATGTGGTGGAGAGCTTCCTAGAGAAGATCACTCCGCCGGGTAAAGTTCCTAGCTAAACCTGGGGCATCCTGAATTTGAACCCGTGGAACCTAACTATGCCAAGTGATTTCATGCAAGATGAGGTCATTCGGAGCCATGAGAGATGAGTCTGCAAACTCTCTACATGAAGTCCCTGGCATTTGCTACCTTTTCCTGTATCCCTGGTCCCCAAAGTCAGGCAGAGCTGCAGCGCTTTACAGCTCACTTCTTCTCACATTTTAACATCCAGAAGCTCAAAGAGGCTCATGCCAGTTTTGCTGCTCTGACTGCTGAGTAAAAAGGACAGAAAATCATTAAAGTCAAAACAATTCTAGCAAAGGTAACTTTAATAGAAAATTACATCAATCACATTGAAAGAGGGGGTGGGGGAGTACATTTCAATTGATGTCATTCGTTCCTGGACTAATATCGTCTATAGTTTTTAAGAAGTTGGTCTGGTGCTTGAGAAAACAAGACATTAAAAATTAATTGTGCCTTCAGCAGAGATTTGGATCTAGCATGAAGAGGTAGAATTTTTATCAGTTGTTTCTCTTCTGACAGTCAAAGGGCACAGGGTTATGATAATGGTACAGGCTATGAAGAGTTAGCTGCGGTCACTGAAGTTCTGACTCTTGACCGCAAGAAACTCCTTCCTGGCAAGAGAGTCCAGATTGATTTGAAAAAGCTTTAATAGTGGTAAGATGCTGGCCAACATTCGTCTATGCTCAAATAACCTCTAGGTTTGATTACTCCAATGCATTATAAATGGGGCTGCCTTTGAAGACCATTCAGAAACTACATCTAGTGCAGAATTTAGAGTCCCGATTATTGACTGGGACCAGAAGGTTGCAGAATATTACACGGATTCTGGCTCAACTGCACTGGCTACAGAATAGATTCCTGGCTCAATACAAACTGTTGGTTTTGCCACACAGAAATAAAACAAAAAAGGATCACTTCAGATGTCCTTTTTTATTGAGCATTCATCACACTTTGCGCTCATGATGTAATCAGGGCAGTTATACACCATCACACTTTCAGCACCTTTTGCAAGTACCAGCCTTTTGGGGGTGGTCATACTGCTTTGTTTGCAGTATGTGCACGCCCCATTGTTTCCTGTTAAAATCCTGTAACTTTGCACACTGGAAATGCTCATTACAGGGAAGGCTTGCCCCACTTTTGTGGTGCTATAGTACCAGAAATAATGCAGTAACACTGGGCAAACATCACTGGGGAAGTTTTTGTAGGTGATGTTGTGCTTTTACTATTTTTTGTCGGGAGCTGCCCAGAGTGGCTGGGGCAACCCAGTCAGATAGGTGGCATATAATTGATGGTGATGGTGGTGGTGATGTTATTATGCTACAGGACAGCTTAAAAAGTGGAATTATGTGTAGATAAAGGTAAAGGGACCCCTGACCATTAGGTCCAGTCGCAGACAACTCTGGGGTTGCGCGCTCATCTCGCTTTACTGGCCGAGGGAGCCGGCGTTTGTCCGTAGACAGCTTCCGGGTCATGTGGCCAGCATGACGAAGCCGCTTCTGCCAAAACCAGAGCAGTGCACGGAAACACCATTTCGCTTCCCGCTAGATAAAGACCCCCCCACTAGAACATTTCTTTCCTTATAGGGGACCATGGGGGCACCCACCCTTTTAATCCAATTGCAGCAGCAAGAAAACAGACCAAGTATCTTCCTATCGTGTCAAGGGCAATCTGAGCATGTGAGAACTCTTATTTCTGACTCTCACATTTCAGGTAACCTTTGGTTTAATGTGCTGTGCTGCCTGTTGATTGCCATGGCTCTCACAAATCTCACAGTGAGAATTCTGTCACACTGTGCCAGGAGTGTTCTCCTTAGTGACACACAACTATTGTGCACAGCTATCCCGCTGATTGTCAATGGTGGAATGTGAATTTTTCTTTCTTTCTCCTCTTCTGAGCAATAGATTACAATGGACTCGGAGATCATTAGCCTTAAATACTCTATGCCACAGAGGAATGTAAGAGATTTGGTCCAGCTGATAGGATTTTTAAAGCCCCTGCCAATACTTTGATCAGAGAAAGGATTTTCGAGTTCACACTTTATACCTTTTGCTTATTAAAAGGATTACTGGGGTGTTCTGTCAATGAAATGCATTTTTATTGTGTTCGATCTATGAAATAATATTGTATTATCCCTGTACCATTTCAGACCATAAAACTCACATCAGCTTTACAGTCCTCTTAATGAGAAATTGAAGCAAAAGTAAATTACATGAATTTCGTATGCAGTCTTCTTAACAAGAATAGCACGCTTTGGCTCTCTTTGTTAAGAAGACATTGAATATAGATAATAGTATGTCTTAAATTCATGTGGATATTAGCTAAAAATTAATGTTGAAAATGCTATACACAATAGGATTTCCTAATCAAGCTGGAATATTGAAGTTGTCTATCCATCTCATAGTCCTGTATCAAGAAGAAAATAGCAATAAATGTTTTGGACACAGAATACTTATTACCTCTCTCTCCCCCTCTCCCTCTCTCTCTCTCTCTCTCTCTCTCTCTCTCTCTCTCTCTCTCTGGTTTTTATTATGGCACGTAGATGTCAAAGGTTACTAATAATTAAAAGGCATATTGGAAATTAGCAGGAAATTAAGCATTCTGGATGCTCCTCAAAGAAAAAGCAAGCCTGTCGCTTACAAAAAGAGGTAATACAGTGAGTACTGGTTTCGAAATATCATTGTGGCATTTGAAAAGAATTGAAATCTTTTATTATAAGCATCAAACTGTGAGGAACAACCCTCCTACATCTCTTTGACCTAAAGAGTCCTGTTTATCCTGTCTAGGAACAAGAGCAGCTGGTCAAAGTGTCATTGACCTTTGTGACCAACTTTATATGGTCGAAAAAAATGAAGAGAATGGAAGAAAGGGTTTCACACAACAGGTGAAAGGAACAACTTTGAGTGAGGAGTTCTATTTTGTAGAACCAGATCATTGTCTGGAAGCCTTATGGTGTGCTTATGTGTGTGTGTGTCTATATAAAGAAGAAGAAGAAGAATTAGCAATTAAGAGTAATTTGAAGAAACAAACAAAACACATTGAATACACATTTTGCACAGACCAATTATTTCACAGGGAACACATCACAGCAATCAAGTTCAGCTCAAGGTGAACCTGTGGCTTAACTGAATCCTGCACAGCATACCTTTCTAAATAAAATTAAAATGGCAAATTAATGTGAAAATGGATGGAACAGACTTATGAATGAATGCATACGGGAACATTCTACTGTGTGCTCTGAATGACGAGGAGACTTCGCACATGTTCCAATTAAATAATCACAAAGGCTTTCGATTTTGGAAGGTGTTTGAGTGGAGCACTCACAAAATGCCTGGAGGGTACTTGTGCTTTTTCCCTCTGGAGACTGGAACTTCCTCCCAGAAGAAAGATTGTGCAATAGGATTGTTTTGTCTATAGGGGATTCTGGGACTGGTATTCAGTCAGCAAGAAAGGGTACTCTGCCAGTGCTCAAAGAGCACCTCTTTCCCATGTCTTAAGGTAAGTTTTAGGACTAAAGCAAAGGTAGGTAACGATGATGGTTCGCAGGATCAAAATGAGCGTTCATGAGCATTGCCACGCAGGAGTACTCATTTTTGAGAGTGAACCTACTTGAATGCTTGAAGCACTTCTAATTGATATAAAGGAAAGATGTGATGAAGGAAAATCTTATAAAGATTTTTCATAGGTGGTATATAACACCTAGCAAATTACGCAAAATGTATAAAACAAAATCTAAAATGTGCTGGAGGTGTAATCAATCAGAGGGGACGCTGATTTATATGTGGTGGACCGGCAATAAAATAAAGAGCTTCTGGGATATGATATACGAAGAGCTGAAAAAATATTTAAACAAAATTTTATTAAAAAACCAGAAGTAGGCATATTAGATTTAGATATCACAACTGAAAATAAGATAATATTTCTTTACATGACATTGGCAGGAAGAATTTTGATTGCCAAAAATTGGAAAAGTGAAACAGTGCCAACAAAAAAAGAGTGGCAAGACAGATTATTTGATTACCTTGAATTGGTGAAGTTGACAGCTTGGGGACAGTCCAAGCAAAAATTTCCAAAAGAATGGGGAAAATATATAGATTATATATTTTTAAAAAACAGTGCACTGGACTTGCTTTGAGTGATTTTTTGCAAAATAATATACAGTGTATAAATACAATATAAGGAGGAAAGACAGGAACACAAAATGAGAAAGAAACAGTTTATTAAGTATGAAACCAGACCTGTGATGAGGAGGAAGGAAGTCTATTAGAATATAATGTTGTTGTTGTTTAGTCGTTTAGTTGTGTCCGACTCTTCGTGACCCCATGGACCAGAGCACGCCAAGCACTTAATTCTTCCTCACTCCATGGACTCCAAGGACAAAGACAACAGGCATTAGAATATAATAACAATAGGATATAGATAATAGGATAACATAGGTCTGAGTGCAGAAATTAGAGGACTTATGGATATATGTTTATCAGTTATTGAGTATGTTTTTGTAAGTTTGTATTTTCTTTTATAGTTTTTTTTAAAGTGTGGTGTGTATGTGTTGTAAAGGTAAAGGGACCCCTGACCATTAGGTCCAGTTGCGGACGACTCTGGGGTTGCAGTGCTCATCTCGCTTTACTGGCCGAGGGAGTACAGCTTCCGGGTCATGTGGCCAGCATGACCTAAGCCGCTTCTGGTGAATCAGAGCAGTGCACGGAAACTCCGTTTACCTTCCCACCAGAGCAGTACCTATTTATCTACTTGCACTTTGACATGCTTTCAAACTGCTAGGTTGGCAGGAGCTGGGACCGAGCAATGGGAGCTCACCCCATCGCAGAGATTCAAACCGCCGACCTTCTGATCGCCAAGCCCTAGGCTCTGTGGTTTAAATCTAATTTTAAAAAGGGAAAGAGGGAATCCTCAAATGCATGATGCAGCCCTGCAAATCAAGTCAAATATGAAGGTCCTCTATGATTGGCCTGCCTGCGCTTCTCTAGGGATAGTGAACACTTTACACTACTGGAGAAGCTGTGTAGCTCTGATGCTTTGCTCTGTTGACAAAGTACAGCCATTCTCTGAAGGGATGCACAAATAAACAGAACCTTGATGCAGTTCTCTTGCAATATTTGTAATACCTCAGCCTTTATGGACGGATGCACGGGTGTGGGAGGAATACAGCTAGTGGTAGAAGGGTGTGGTGTTTAACTCTGGAGAACAAGTGCTAGTCATAGTAAACAGTACTGATCTAGAGGGACAAGGGAT